>NC_080167.1:63322900-63622900 GCF_950295315.1 Erinaceus europaeus
GCAAGTGGGAGTGGAAACCTGAACCCCTGTTCTTGCACATGGTGACATGTGCACTCTACCAGCTGCATCACCACTTGGCCCCCAAGAAAGCAATTTTACTTCTCCTAAAATCAACAGGAGAATGGGGACCAGGCAGTGGCACACCTGGTAGAATGTATATGCAACCATGCACAAAGACAAGGGTTCAAGTCCTTGGTCCCCACTTGCATAGGGAGCACTTCATGAATGGGGAGGCAGTGTTAAAGGTATCTCTGCCTCCCCCTTCCCTCTCAGTTTCTGTCTATCCAATAAATAAATAAATTTACTTAAAAAGAGAAAATGGCAAGTTGGGTATAATCAAGTGGAATAAGTTTGGATGGTGATATAAAAATCAAACACACTCCCCACCGCAGGGGGAAAAGCTTTGAGAGTGGTGAAGCAGAGCTGCAGGTGTTTCTCTGTCTCTCTCCCTCTCTACTTCCCCCTTTCCTCTTGATTTCTGACTGCCTCTATCCAACAAATAAGTAAAGATGAGAAAAAATTAAAAACAAACAAAAAAATCAGACACACAAGCTTATGTACACATAAGCTCCATGCACATAGCCTTTCACAGGCGTCTTTACCCATTTTGTTCCGGCTAATCCCAAACACAGTTTAATGTGAAATACATTGTATGTTGTTTCTTTTGGTGGCCTATACGTCCACCTCCAGAATAGGAAGTAATACTGAGAAAAACATGTTATAGTGTTAATAATCAGATATCAGACTGAGTCAATACTTAAAAGGGATTTAATTTTTCGTTTTGCTTTGAAGAGCTTTGTGACAATATACAGTGTAATAAAATTAAAATCCAGTAATTAATTAAATCTTAAGCATATCAAATAATGTTATTACGTCAACATGTACCAAGCTATTTGCCAAACCCTATGCAGGTGAACATTTTATTTTGTATGCCTCCCTTTTCTTCTTAACATAAAGTTTTAGCATTTATACTGTGACATTTCCAGTGTTAAGCTGAGTAGGAAGGTTAGAGCTAAATTCATGGAACTCTATCACCTACTAGCTATGTGGCTTAGTAATGAACAAATATTTCTGGACTCAGCTGAGTATCCTGTGAAGTTGTGTGAGCTGACATGTTAATATTATCGTTGTTATTGCTGTGGTTGTTGTTGTATAGGACGGAGAGAAACCGAAAGAGGAGGGGAAGACAGAGGGGGAGAGAAAGACAGACACCTGAACACCTGTTTCACAGCTTGTGAAGCGACTCCCCTGCAGGTGGGGAGCCGGAGGCTCGAACCAGGATCCTTATGCCGGTCCTTTCACTTTGAGCCATGTGTGCTCTTAACCCAGTGTGCTTCTGCCTTCCCCCCATTTATTTGTTTGTTTTTTAAACAATAGTCTTGCAAATAAGGCTCTTCTAATTAAAAAAATATTTTATTTACTTTAATGAGGAATAGAGAGTGAGTGAGTGAGTGAGTGAGTGAGTGAGTGAGTGAGTGAGTGAGTGAGTGAGTGAGTGAATCTGTAATTAGAGCACTACTCAGTTTAGGCTTATGGTGGTGCTGGGGATTGAACCTGGGACCTCAGAGCCTCAGGTGTGAAAACCTTTTGCATCAACATTGTGCTCTCTCTCCAGCCTGAGATTCTTTTCTTGAGGGGAAGATGTTTTAAAGTTCTCACTCTCCCACTTCAAGGCCCAGACCTGGTAGGTGAAGCCCAAGGTTGTCAGCATTTTTGCTCACGTCTCCCAGAATGTGTTTGCTAAAGTGATGAGCCCCTGGTCTACAGTCAATTGGCATTTTAAAAATGTTCATTCTAAATTTATCCACACCAGATACATTTCCTGATTTCAATGGCATCCCAATTTTGAGTCTGCATAGTTTGTTAATTCTTCTGAAGGAAATGTCTTCTCTATCATCCAATCATAAAAGCTAGACTTTTAGAATTGTTGAAACAATGAACCAGGATTGTTGAAATAGTCAGCTGTGCTTACTAGCTGCTAATTAGAGTCTTCTGACTTTAATTTTAAAGATTCACTTAAGGGTATAGATTCACCTGTGACAAATTTCTCACTTTTGAATGTAATGGTAGGAGACTGGTCAGATATTTGTAGCCTGGATAAAATTAGAAGTTACTTTTCTTTTTTCTTTTTCTTTTCTTTCTTTTTTTTTTTTTTTTTTGGCCTCCAGGGGCTTGGTACCTACACTATGAATTCACTGCTCTTGTGGCCATTTTATTTTTCTTATTTTTGATAGGACAGAGAGAAACTGAGAAGGCAGGGAAAGATAGAGAGGGAAAGATAAGACACCTGCTAACCTGCCTCACCACTTGTGAAGCGACCTGCCTGCAGGTGGGAAGCCGGGGGCTCGAACCAGGATCCTTGAGCAGGTCTCTGTGTTTTGCACTACTGTGTTTTTAACCTGCTGCACCACTGCAAGCCCCTCCCCTTTTCTTTTTAGAATTTCTTTCCAGAAGTCCTCTTGCTGTCCCCTCCCTGGATGCCCCCTCAGGAATCACACACTGTAGACATGTTCTTTCGCTTGAAGCTCCAGAAGGTTCTCCCACTACTCAAGAGCAATAAGCTCATAAGATTAAGCAACAGTGAGGACCACACCTGTCAATCTTTTTCTGGGTCTCTCTGCAAACCAGCTCCCCACCTTTTTTTGCCACGAGGGTTATCATTGGGTCTCAGTGCTGGCACAACAAATCTACTACTCCCAGTAGCCTTTTTTTCCCATTTTTTTTCTTTTTTTAATTTGATAGGGCAAAGAGAAATTGAGAGGGGGAGAGGGAAACAAAGAGACACCCCTGTAGCCCTGCTTCAGTGCTTGTGATGCATTTCCCACTGCAGGTGGGGAGCGGGAGTTTGTACCCAGGTCCTTGGGCATGATAATATATGCACTTAACCAGGTGTGCCACTGCCCGGCCCCCTGCAGCCCCCTTTCTCACTTGCTTTAAGCACACTGCTCATGAAGCTTCCCGCCTGCAGGTGGGGAGCAGAAGGTTTGATCCAGAGTCCTTGTGCATAGTAGTGTGTGTGGCCCTGTATATGTAAAATACTGAGGACAGAAATTCTGAGTAGAAATAGTGAAAATGAAAGCCCTGGAGCATCTCTTAGAACTAGTTAAGAGGGGAAGAGGGGAGTCAGGCGGTGGTGCAGTGGGTTGGGCGCAGGTGGCGCAAAGCACAAGGGCCAGGCACAAGGATCCCAGTCCAAGCCCCCGGCTCCCCATCTGCGTCGCTTCACAGGCAGTGAAGCAGGTCTATAGTTGTCTGTCTTTCTCTCCCCTCTCTGTCTTCTCCTCCTTTCTCCATTTCTCTCTGTCCTATCCAACAACGACAACATCAACAATAACTACAACAATAAAAAAACAAAAAACAAGGGCACCAAAAGGGAATAAATATTAAAAAAAAACTAGTTAAGAGATAAATCAGCAGATTTGAAGTTGAATTCCACAATCAAGGAGACAATTTTGCCCATGATAATAATACGGACTAAAAATGTTATCCATACAATTTGGTCTATGATCAATATAACTCAAAATTTATATTTTCAGTGAAGTCAGTACCAGTAACAGTCTAGGACTGGTAAAGACCTTCAGTATGCTTTTATTATTATTATTATTATCTTATGCCTCCCGCTCTCTCACATGCTCTTGTTTTTCACTTTTTTTGCATGTGTGTTTTAGAGTTTTTTCTTAGGATGGTTTGTAGGCACATATGGCAGCTGTAGTTCTTCTGCTTCCAAGGTTATTACTGGGGCCCTGTGCTGGCATAACAAACCCACTACTCCCGGTGGCCATTTTTTCCATTTTATTGGAAAGGACAGAGAGAAACTGAGAAGGGAGTGGGAGAGAGAGAGGGAGAGACAAAACCAGACACCTGCAGATCTGCTTCACCGCTCATAAAGCTTCCCCCCTGCACGTGGGGAGTGGGGCCTAGAACCCGGATCCCTGTATGGGTCCTTGAGCTTAGTACTATGTGCACTTAACATGGTATTTTTTTCTTTTTAAGTTTTAAAAATTACTTTATTGGTAATAATTTATTTAATGACTTATTTGATTAAGATTGGTGGTTTATGCCGCCAGATAAATTTGATCACAGTAAGTGAAGAACATTTAGTGACCTGTGTTGACAATGTTTGACACAGTGTCAGAGCTTCTAAAACAGACTGATTAGCAGACACTTTTTACCTTTGCATTTTCAATGCAGGGACAGAGGGCCCAAGCTGCACTGGCCTTGACGTCCGGGTGAGGATTTTTCAGAAGGGACCACAACAAGCGAACTCCATCCAAGCGGTCAATTATCCTATTGTGAAACCAAAGATAGTAGCATACACTCTGATTAGAACAGGGAAATGACAGCCACCAAGTTGTAGATGCTGCTATGACGGCCAACCTGACTTCCCTAGGCGGACGACCTCACCGATGTGTCCTGGAACTCCACCTCTCCAGAGCCCTGCCCCACTGGGGAAAGACAGAAACAGGCTGGGAGTATGGATCAACCTGCTTCTGCCCATGTCCGGCAGAGAAGCAATTATAGAAGCCAGACCTGTCACCTTCTGTACCCTGTAAATATCTTTGGTCCATACTTACAGAGGGATAAAGAATGGGGAAGTTTCCAATGGAAGGGGTAGGATATGGAACTCTAGTGGTGAGAACTGTATGGAATTGTACCCCTCTGATCCTATGGTCTTGTTGATCATTATTAAATCAAAGAAAAAAGAACAGGGAAATGAAATTTTAATTGACCTGGCGACTCAAAACTATTTTAACTACCTGTTACACTTGTGACATTTTGCATGGAATTTTATTTTGAAGCAGACTAGTATTTTTTTTTAGATGTACAATTTAATACTTGATATCTACTTACATTGTGAAAGGGTCACCTTGTAAGTGATGACATTGTGATTGGGATTTTTTTTAACAAAACTACCAATAGCAGGGATCTAAGGTGCTATTGAATCATTAGCTCTCTGGTTTTGGTTTTTAAACTAGAACCTGGAAAGCAAACTCCATGATAGTTATGATTCACATAAGCTTAAAATCAACTCATGTAATTTTTAATTAGCTGTACACAGACTGTCACCAAAATGTAAGAATACTGGTTTCTTTCATATAGGAACATCTAGATACTTTCCAAAACAAATATTTATGCCTCAAAACGGTGCAATTACCTCCTTTATTTGGTCTGTGTTTAATTGACTTACCTTACTGTATGACATATTTTAAGCGCCCCCAGTCCTAATCTAGTGTTAGGAATTAAAATCATTATACTACAGAGCATCCTTTGTCGGGCACGAATAACACGTAACTTGTTTTCCATGTGTTCCCTTCCCAGCAAGGCTAACATTGCAGACTGTGTTATAATTGCTTAAACACACTGTAATCAAAATATCTTCATGACTAGCTGAAAAATGAATTATCATCAGAGTCATCTCTACACCATCTGTCTTCTGTTTATATATCAATCAGACCTGGGAGCATAACCTCGAATTAAGTTCCACTGAGGACTTGCAGTGCAAAAGGAGGCCAAACACAACTTAATGTGCTGTACAAACATGGCTTTGTTCTGAAAGATAGCTTAAATTCAAAGCAGATGAAAAAAAAAAAAAGATAAAGAACATCAAAATCACTTTTGACTTTTAAAATCTCAAATCAAGTTAAACGTATGTAGGATTTTAGCCACAGATAGAATAAATACTCCTAACTTAAAATGCCATTCAAATTCTTTCTTGAAAGTTGACATTAAAAAAAAACACCCTATGTTTCTTGATTACCTGAGATGAATTGGCCAGGAAAAAAACAGAGAGAGAGAGAGACAGCATTATTCTAAAGGTTTCCAGAAGGACATCAGTTTTGCAAAATCTTATGAGACAACAGATAATGCAAATAGCTTGTGGTCACTATAGCTTTATATGGTGTATACACTGCCTTTAAAAAAATGATTTGCAATAAGAAAAAGTGAAAAGAAAAACTTTGAACACACAGTTTACCTAAATGGTTCTCCAAAGCAAAGGCCTTCTGTTAGCATTGCTCCAAGAGCAAGTAAAGCTTCAATTCTCAGCTTATGGGGTCTGTAAAGAAAGATACTGAACACTTCACAATTGGGGGGGTAGAAATAAAGTGTCATTACTTGCACATAACATAACTCCATGTTAAAACACCACCACCACCACACTGGGGGGCTAGGAGAGAGTACAGAGGTAGAGCACTAGACTTTTCCGTAAGTTAAAGGTTTGATCTCCAGCACTACCACATACCTGAGCTGAGCAGATGTGCAGTACTCTGGTCTCTCTCTCTTCTTCTTTTCTCTCTCTCTCTTTATCTCTCTCTCTCTCTCTTTCTCTCTCTCTCTCTCTCTTTCTCTCTCATTTTCTGACTCTCACTGGCACTTTATGTATTTCTACCTCTCACAGAAATAAATGAAATCTTTTTAAAAAACATGATGGAATCTACAAAAATGTATAAGAATGAAATTAACAAGGTTATCATTGCTTGTAAAGCTGAACAATAAATTTAAAATAATTACCAATCACAGTCACATAGATACATAGGGAAGACATAATGAAAGGAATGTTAAGAGTTCGACTTTGACATTTGCAAGATACTGCTGAGAGAAATGAAAGAAAATCTAAAAGTGCGGGTGGCAGACAGCTTGTCAGGAATGATAACAATATCCCTAAGATTTCCTTTGCCCCTAAATCAGCTACAGATTCCTGACATATATTAAAATGCCATAAAGTTATTAAACATATTTAGACAAGATGATTCTAGCATCTGTATAGAATTACAAAATATCTAGAATTGTCAAACACATCTTAAAATGTTGGAGAACACATGCTACTTTGTAATCTACAATAACCAAGAGAGTATGCTGTGCATAATGGCAGAAAAATATACGGATGAGAAAAGGACCTCTGAACTAGGCCCGCTTACACAGTCAACTGAATTTCAACTAAGGGCCCTCCCTGACCAATCAAATGAGAGACAGTTATTGATTGACTGATTGATTAAGAAAGGAGACATTAACAAAACTGTAGGATAGGAAGGGTACAACTCCACACAATTCCCACCACCCGATCTCCATATCCCATCCTCTCCCCTGATAGCTTTCCCATTCTCTAACCCTCTGGGAGTATGGACCCAGGGTTGTTGTGGGTTGAAGAAGGTGGAAGGTCTGACAATAAAGTTCCCAAACCTAGATATAGACCAGGTCCCGAGATAGAACATATGTTCACACATGTCCATAAACCAGGGCAAAATATATACCTGAAAGCAGAAGTACAAAAAGAGTCTGCAGTGAGTACCCCACAACACTTCATCTGCACTATTCCAGCCTTTAGCTCCATGATTGTTCAACAATTTGTTTGGCTTTGTATGTTAACTCTCTTTTCAGCCACCAGGTTCCGGATGCCAGCATGATGCTGACCAGACTTCCCTGGACAGACAACCCCACCAAAGTGTCCTGGAGCCCCGCTTCCCCAGAGACCCACACTACTAAGGAGAGAGACAGGCTGGGAGTATGGATCGACCAGTCAACGCCCATGTTCAGAGAGACAGTGTTTTTAACGCATGCTGCTGGCAATATCAGAAGAAAAGAGTGACTCCAGCTTCCTTTCCACTCCACATTTATAAATCCAGGGCAGAGAGCTAGAAGAGAAGAGTTCTGGAAAGCCCAGCAGTACAACAGAGGATTTGCTTACATAGGGCCTAGGTTCAACCCCCAGAACCATATGTAACTGAGTTGAGCAATAAGCACTCTTACTTCCTTCTCACAATAAAAATAATTTTTAGTTATTTGGTTTTTAGATAAGGACAGAGAGATAGTGAGGCAGGCGCACACACACACACACACACACACACACACACACACACACACACACACACACAAAGAGAGAGACTGAGACTGTAACACTGAAGTCTCCTTCAATGTGGTGGGGTCTAGGCTTGAACCTGGGCCGCACACAAGACAAAGCAGTGCCCTGGATTTCAATGAGCTTTTTCACTGGGTCCAAAATGTTTTTTGTTTTAAAGAAAATTTAAAAATTAGTTTGAGGTACATCAACAGGACATAAGAAATAAAACCCAGTAGCAGTGAAAGAAAAATAGAAATTGAGCTTTTTCAAATTAAAATTTTCTGCTCAGACTATAGTCTTAATGTTGACCAGGAAAGAAATTAATGCACAGCACCAAGATCAAACAGTGGACCTGTAACTAGAATATATAAATACATCTATATAAATATATAGATTCTTCAAATCACCAAAACCTCTAGAGTAAAGAGTGATGGATTTGGAAGGCTTCTGAGAAGCTTTTAGGGAACTGATACTGTGTGTTCTCCCTGGTGTTGGATGGCAGTCATGTTTCATGGCTTCCCAGTAACTTACCCATATGGAAACTTACGGTATGCATGTTCCTTTACATTCATTACCCTTTACAAGTTGAAAGTCTACAAGAGTCTGTTAATTTTGTTGCAAACGCCCTATTCTCTATTTTCCTACCTAATGGCAGGATAGTACTGAATAGCCCATATCTTCAGCTACTCAACTAAACACACTGCACAACTGGCTGGCTGAGATATAGAACAAGGAAGCACATAATCTACATAATCCTCAGGTTAATGAAATAGCTCATCTGGATAGAGTGTCTGTTCTGCCATGAGCAAGACCCAGATTTGAACTTGGCCCCAACTGCATTGGAGGTAGCTCCACTGCTGCAATGCCTTCCCCCTCTCTCCCTCAACATCTCTCCTTTTTCTTCCTCCCTCCCTCCCTGTCTCTCTCCCTCCCTCCCTTCCCTCCCTTCCTTCCTTCCTTCCTTCCTTCCTTCCTTCCTTCCTTCCTACCTTCCTTCCTTCCTTCCTTCCTTCCTTCCTTCCTTCCTTCCTTCCTTCCTTCCTACCTTCCTACCTTCCTACCTTCCTACCTTCCTACCTTCCTACCTTCCTACCTTCCTACCTTCCTACCTTCCTCCACCAGGGTTATCACTGGGGCTCAATACCTACACAACAAATCCATTGCTCCCAGGGGCCATTTTTTTCCTTTTATTTTCCTTCTTTTATTTGATAGGACAGAGAGAAGTTGAGGGGTAGGGATTGAGAGAAAGAGGGAGACCTACAGCACTATTTCACAACTGATGAAGCTTCCCTCACGGGTGGGGACCGGGGGCTTGAACCCAGGTATTTGCACATGGCAACTGAATGCACCGCCACCAGGCTCCCTCTCAGTCTATCTGGAAAAGTAGGCCTGGAGCTATGATGTTCCACACATGACAAAAGAAATCGACATAATCCTCAAACAAAATCTCCAGTGCTTGCTTTAAAATGAAAAAATGAAGATTCAGAAGATTAAATGGTTCACATAATTATGCTTTACTTGACATCTAGGTATCAGTTAACTCCTTGTGCTTTTTTTTTAAATGTTATATAGACAAAAAAACAAAATGAAAAAATAAGAAATAATTCTTGTTGATACAAACATGGAAAACGGTGCTCGCTTCGGCAGTACATATACAAACATAGAAAACATATTCTATTTTATGCTTTGCATGAATCCTAAAAGGTCACCAAAAACTGGTTCTGTGGTAAAAAAAAAAAAAAATGTCTGGACAGCCACAAAGAGATTAAATCTCTCTGTGTACAAACAAGCCTGGCTTTACTTTTTTCTCCTTTCTAAAAAGAACAAATAAAGCTAACATAAGAAAAAAATTTTTAACTATGTAAATGTAACATAATTATGTTTAAACCACAGAAGACAGGAAATTTAGAGTTACAGATTCCATGGCAAGTTTTAATTCTATCCTTGTGCATATGTTTTATAGAAAAGTCTTTCATTACATGATCACATAACACTAGACCATGTAACAACAGGTTCAACAAATGTTTATTTTACAGTGTGTGGAAGGAAACTATTTTAGAGGATGGACTATAGGAAATTCGTATTTATGTAGGTAAACTTATGTACAATTTCTTAGAATTCTGGGTATGAACAGGATATTAACAGAAATATTTCTTGATTATCTTCTAACAAAAAACAACATGAAAATGAACTCTTTTTTAAAAGTAGACATATATAACTTGAGAGCTAACCTCCAGATTTTCGGCTTATTTTGAAGTAATGAAAAGCTTATGCCATTATGATTTTAGCAAGTTTTGAAATATGGATGCCAGGAACTTTGTATAAAAGCATAGGAGGGGACTGAAATAAATCATTATGAACTGTGAGTAAACTGAATTAAAAAAAAAAACACCCATCCTCATTACTGTGACAGTTTGTTGGGGCTTCTGACAACACAGTTTTCTATATATAAAGAAAAATTAGGGGGCAAGGTTGCGGCACACATGGTTGAACACTTAACACACATTACAGTGTGTAAAGATCCAGGTTCAAGCCTCTAGTCCCCTACCTGCAGGGGAGAAGCTTCAAGAGCAGTGAAGCAGTGCTGCAGGTGACTTACTTTCTCTCTATCAATCTCCCCCTTCCGTCTTTTTTAAATTTTTAAAATATTTATTTATTCTCTTTTGTTGCCCTTGTTGTTTTATTGTTGTAGTTATTATTGTTGTTGTTATTGTTGGATAGGACAGAGAGAAATGGAGAGAGGAGGGGAAGACAGAGAGGGGGAGAGAAAGATAGACACCTACAGACCTGCTTCACCGCTTGTGAAGAGACTCCCCTGCAGGTGGGGAGCTGGGGGCTCAAACCAGGATCCTTACACCGGTCCTTGTGCTTTGTGCCATGTGTGCTTAACCCACTGTGCTACCGCCCAGCTCCCCTCCTTCCATCTTAAGTTCTCTCTGTTTCTATCCAAAATAAAAAATAATAATTTTTAAAACTTTTTTAATAATTTGATTTGACCTTCGAGAAAAAACAAATTGACTTGACTTTCTAATATGACCTGCATTTCAGGTTAGGAGCATTTAACACTGATACAAACAAGTACAATTATTAGATTATCCGGATAAATAAAAAGTCCTCAAGATCTTCAGTGAAAAGATAAATGACCTACAAAAACAAAAGAACTAGGCTAGTGTCAAGTGTTAAAAGAAAAAGTAAGGAGGAGGCAATAGCAGAGCAGCATTTAAGTAATTCAGTGTTCACAGTGATCAAGTATTTGATTGCTCTCAGTATTTATGGGAAAAGCAGCTGGCTAGACACATGCATTTCTGCATGGGTGAGGGAAAAAATCAATAAAGTTTCAAATCAAATCAAATCAAAACAACCCATTTTGGCAATCTGTAGACTAAAAGAAAATAGTCTATAAACATATACCAAATAGTTAATAAAAATATATAAGAAATGCAAAAACTCAATCCCAAAAGAGCAAATAGCTTGAACAACAAATGGGCAAAGGAACTGCAAAAACATTTCTCTAAGGAAGACATACAAATAGTCGGCCAGGTTTATGAAAAAGCACCGCACAGCACTCATCATAAGGGAAATAAAAACCAAACCACAATGAAGTGCAGCTTTCCTCCCTATTCGAAGGGAGATTATCCAGAAAGAGGAGGCAATATTGGTAAGGACATGGAGAAAAGGGAGCCCTCGCACACTGATGGTGGGAACATAAAGCAGTGTAGTCACTACGGAAACCAGTTACTTGGTTCCTCAGAAAACTAAAAATACAACTATGTGACCCAGCAATCCTACTTCTGAGTATACAGCCAAAGGAAATGACATCAGTATCACAGACATCTGCATTCTTGTGTTTACTGTAGCCAGTGTGTGGAAACAATTAGAGTGTCCATCGAAGAGTAAGAGGATGATGAAATGACGACATGCATATACAGTGGCAAATTATTCACTCTTAACACAGAGAACTCCTGCTTCAGGATTTGCGAATGAATTTGAAAGCATGATAAGGGAAGTGAGAAAAACTCAGATAGATATCACATGATATCACTTGTATGTGGAATCTGGAAATGTTCAACTTTAGGCTGTCAGGAGTTCTAAAAGGGAGATAAAGAACAAAGGCAACAAATCTTCCATAATTAGTATGTAAACTTGTCTACTGTACAGCATGACAAGTTTAACAGCTACATTGTATCGTAGATTTGAAATTTGCTAAAGGACAGGCCTTCCTTAAGTGCTTTCCCAACACCAAAAACTCAACAGTAACGATGTGGATTGCTGGTTATGTCATTTAACTTGATAGTGGTAGCCATTATGCCAGGTAAACATACTAAAAGGCCCTGCTGTACTCTTAAATACACACAACTATTTTGTCAGTCATAACTCTATAAAGTTAACAAAAAAGAAAGAACATTCTCACTAAGTAGGAACTTGGGAAATTCTGTAGCCATGAACCCTTCTTAACTTTTCTACTAGATGAGCTCCAGACAATCAGAGTATGTCTGTGAAATCAGAAAATAAGCGATGGTTAACATTTCAACACGCACTTAAGTCCATCTAAGATTAAAACAAGGGTAAGGTTGAGGGTGGGATAACAGCGTTCAAATGTTATATATAACAACAAGTAGAAATAATATAATTTAAAGGGGGGTGAGAGTGGAGGAAAGAAAGGAAAATATGATAAGCTCACTGCCATCTATATGAATAATGGGTCAAAGTTAAGAAGACTAGCAAAAACAAAGAAATGAACCGTCTACTGACTTCTCTTAAAACTTTTGGTATTTTTTAAAATGTTTATATTTCCTAAAGACCATGTTCCTTGTTTTGTAGTTGTGTTCATTATATTTCTTTTGTTGCTAGCCACCAGGCCTTTAGTTCAATCGACTTTATGCTTCTTCCGAGCGGTAGCCTCTTTCTTTTTACACTGACATATCAATAGACAGTTCGGAAAAAATGTGATGTGGTTTCTTTTGGCTATTTCATATCCTGTCTTAACAGTCTTGTGATTGTAGGAAAATCATTTGTCTGAATTTATAGGTTTCCTTTTGTGATGCGAAATTGCCTCAAACACAATCCTACCCAAACCTGCAATTCCATTTGCCCTTAGAAACATACCTCCACTCAGTTTTGATCACTAAGTTCGTCAATCTTGCTCACTCCAAATCTCTCAAAGTTTATAGTTTCACTGTGCTATTATCTGGCAATCATTGTCTCTGGTATCCCTTTCACTCCAAAGCATCTCCAGCAGTCTCTTTGGGCCAGAAGACTGTTGCAGACAATATAAAATGACATGTCCATATGATTTCTCCTGAGGCCCCACTTATCTCGATGTTTTATGATGTAAACCTCAGCATCTGATAGGACATTCCTCACTTCTTCCAGGGATCATTTGCTCCCCTAATCTCTGTTTTGTTTGAAAAATATGTTGGCTGTGCATCTCAAAACTATGACATTTATTTGAGGGGGGAGGCTTGAGGTCTGAAGACACATGTGTTAGACGTCAGTATATTACAGGTCAATAATAATTCACAGTATTCTGCAGGTGTGTTTAACATTTAAGATATACAATTTTTATTGTTTCCTTGTTTGGGGGCATATGGTTTTTTTTCCCCTCCTACCTTGGCTCTCTCTCTCTCTCTCTTTCACATTATGGATATTAACCAACACATGCTTATTTATTATCATATCATCTGCTCCATTATTTAGAAATTATGTCTCCTCAAATTAATCAGAATGTCCTTGAGACCTGATATTTATTAATGACTGTGTGTGACTTTTATAATTTTGTTTGGAATCCTGCATTTTAAAGAAGCTTTTGGAGCTTTTTCAGAAAAGCACATAGCTGTTTTCTCTATACTTCCTTTGCATGGGTTCAAATGAAAAGTGAATTAGTATAGTTTTATCGAAAATAATTTAAAGGTATACTATGAAAAGTAATTATAATATTTAGAAGGATTTTTTTTTCAGTTTTCAACTATATAACCTGGTGATAACTCATGTGGAAGCCTTTAAATCTGAAATACAAGATATAAGTGGGACCTTTGCAGGAGTAAGTTTAAGTGTATACAAATGAAATCCAGTATACTGAGAAATTAGTAGTCCCCAAGAGAGAAGATGATTTGGGACACAGTTAAGACAGTGAAGACACTGTTAAGACACTGCCAGCAAAGCAGACAACCGTAAAATCCATATGGAAGGTGTAAGGGAATCTCAAGATTGCTTCTCAAGCCAAATTCAATCCCATCACAGGTCTTGTCTGCAATATTCTTCCACTGGGTTGGCGCCTCATATTTCAAGGCCTGGTTCAAACATTATCTCTTTCCTCTTCTCTCTTTCCTCCACTTCCACTGGAACTAAAGTAACTACTTTCCACCCAGTTGTTGCTTCTTTCAATTGTTTTTCTTTCTTTCATAATGCTTAATGCAATCAGTTCGCTTGCTCAATGAGAACTTAAAGCTGCTGTCTCTACACTCAACAGAGGCCAAGTACTAAGAGATCAGGGACTTCAGTCAACAGTATTGATATACCTTTCCCATATTTGGAAGCTACTTACTCTCTTCCCTGATCCAGCTTTCTGGTCCTATTTCCAGCCATGACATCATTGTCTATGCCATCCTCTCTTTTCTCCCTTCCCCAGAGTCCTTTGCACTGGGGCAATGTACCACACCCAGTCCAAGTTTCACTGTGTGTGTGTGTTTCCCTTTCTGCCCTTCCTTGTTTCTGTGAATAACTAGTTATTTTAAATTTTTTTATCATTATTATTTTGCATCCAGGGTTATTGCTGGGACTGCACTACAAATCCACTGCTCCTGGAGACCATCTTTTTCCCATTTTGCTGCCCTTGTTATTGTTATTGCTGTTGGATAGGACAGAGAAATCAAGAGAGGGGGGAAGACAGAGGAGGAAGAGAGAAAGACAGACACCTTTAGACCTGCTTCACTGCTTGTGAAACGACCTCCCTGCAGGTGGGGACCCAGGGGCTCAAACCGGGATCCTTATGCCGGTCCTTGCATTACTAGTTATTTTAAGTCCTTCCAATATGCCCTCCAGCTCATTCAAGGAAACAAATTGGCTTGCTGATTTAGTAACCTGACACTATTTACATGTAAGCACATTTCACTTATTAATCATTCATGCCTATAAATGCGAAGAAATGGTTTACCAAGCATTACCCCCCAACAGTCTCAGACAAAACCCCTCAGTCTCTAGGATCACTTACGCCATACTCTCGGGCTCCACGGCACAGGCGCCAACTGCTTTTGTGACGTTGACAAGAAGAGCCTGGTTTATTCCAACAAGGAGGTTCACAAGTGGTTGAATGCCACCGCACTTCCGGACAATGACTCTGTTTTCATACTCCTGGCAGCACTCTCCCAGTGCGCCAACCACATTTATAAGCACTTCTTCTGGCTGATCAGTCAAAAGGCCCACTAAGGTTTCAATGGCTTTATATTCCCGAAACCTAAAGGATCATGAGCCAAAGAGAGGAGAAAGGAGGGTGAGAGGGGGGGAACGGCATTATTTTTGATAAAAAGTGGGCTGACCATGATCCTGACAGTGATGATGCTGATAGCTAAAACGACCCCATGTCAGTTACATGCTCATCCCGCCCTTACAACTTCATGGTGCAGATATTATTCTCATCCCCCTTGCTGGAGGTTCCCTTATACTGAAGGGTTCACTGGGCTATGTGAGCAAAGCAAAGACAAACACAGTTTGTCTCATTCAGGAAAGAAAGGTTGAGACAGGTTGAGCTGGCTCAGCATTTATTATTAAGGGGGTGAGTTTAACATACACAAATGGGCAAATCTGAAGAGTAAAATAAACCAGGGGCTGGGTGGCGGTTCACCTGGTAGAGCGCACGTTACTGTGTGTGAGAACCTGGGTTGAGATCCCCCGGCCTCACTCGCAGGGGGTAAGCTTCATGAGTGGTGGTGTGGTGTGGTATTGTTTCTCCTTCTCTATCTGTCTCTCCCTCTGTTTCTTACCAGCTAGTTAAAAGGAAAAAAATAAGTGGCCATCACAAACAGTGGAACTGTGCCAGCACCAAGCCCCAGTGATGGCAAAATAAATAAATAAATAAATAAACAAGCAAATAAATAAAATACAGCAGTTGGTCATAAAGTTTAAAAATCCATTACGTTGGATGAAATCCTATTTGAAATTCACTATTTCCAGGTGGTGGTATAGGAAGTAGGAAACTTTTCTAAGTTTCTACTTAATTCCACTAATTTAATTCAGAATATACATCTAGGGGCAGCCCTGGAATTGATGCCTTAAGATAAGATATATATAACACAATCACATTAAATTACAAGAACGTGTTTTGGTCAAAGGTCCCCCGAGAGCCTGCTCTTACTTGGTTACATTCTCTTTGCTGATGGAACATTTCCATATCGCTCCTGTCACGGCAGCCAGCCGTTCCTTATTGTCAGTGTTATTGAGCAGACTGGCCAGGGGTTTAAGGCCTCCGTGCAGCCTGACCAGGTCCCGGGTTTCCTCGTCTTCAGCACACTGTGTGGAAAGGCAGATCAGAGGCTGTCAGTGATCGAGGCCTATCAGGTGTTCAGCAGTTGCTACGTAGCACGCTATTCGAGTTGCTGTTAAACGTCTCAGAGAACCATATTCAGAAGATGCCTTCAGGTAAGACACAGTCCCTCTCTGTGCAGATAGCTCTCTTGACAGTGTCCTTCTGCCCTCCATGTGGCTCTGGCAATGTCTACAAGTTTCTACATATGTGGCCATTCTCCCAAGCCAACTCTGCAGTGGTTTAAGCTTCTATGGAGAGGAGACAGAGAGGCTGGTCAGTGAGGCAGCTAGAAGGCTGCGTGCATGAGTGACTTACAGTGATGCAATTTGAATCTTGAGTAAACACAGTAGAGGAGACAGATGAATGAGTATTCAGTGAGATCCTCAATCACTGACAACTGCCCTGCTCCCCAATCTGAGAGATGAATAATCTGCCCAGTCGAGATTCTAGGCTCCTAATAGAGTGTTATCACAATAACAAATGATGTGTACTCAAACATGTTTATCCGTCTGTCTTTGCCACCTTTAAAATGTCCAGCGTTGGTGTTTCCAAATGACCGAGCTTCTCTGCCTATAGAGTGAAGGATAGCAGATTTGGCATAGGCAAAAATAAAAAGAGTCAATGAAGCCGTTGAGGACACATCCAATTCCATAGGATCTGGACTAGTCTCCTCTAAGGAAAGGATATTAAGACAGGAAGGGAAAAGCAGAAAGTGAAAGTGGGCCTGGCTGTGGCATATTGCACCAAAGCAAAGGAGACCATCACCGAGCGGCCCGGGCGCCCTGGTACCTGGTAGATGGCCATGGCACAGTGCTCCTGCAGCTGCTCGTTCTCACTGTTCAGGTTCTTGACCAGATTCTCGATGATTCTCTCTGCTTTGATGGCAGCTCGGTAGTTTTCCTGAGGAGACAAGTGTGAGTATTTCTGTATGCAGAGTGCACGGACACCACTTTCTATTCATGGTTACTACACAGAATGGCCTTTCGTAGCAAACTAAGAAAGTCATCCCAGCCTAAACTGCTGGCTGAACTAAATATTTGAGGGTTTACTCACCACTCAAAAAGATACCATAAAGGTACCGTTTAATGAATGTTCTCTTAGTTAAGTTTTCTCCGACAGAAGGCTGACTTGGACAGAGAACATTCTGAGCAGTCAATAAGAACCTTAAAAGCTATGTTTTAAGTTGGGGCAGCTGGTGGCATGCTCAGTAGAGCCCACCTGCTACAGCATACAAAGATCCGAGTTCAAGTCCCCAGTCCTGATCTGTAAGGGAGAAGCTTCACAAACAGTGAAGCAAGTCTACAGATGTCTTTCTGTCTTTCTCCTTCTCTCCTCCTTCCCTCCCTCCCTCTCTCATCCTTCCCTCTAGATCTCTATCTGCCTCTATTCAATAAATAATAAATAAACTATTCAAATTATTTTTCAAGTAAGGCAAAGTCAGTGACAAGAGATGAGAGAAGCAGATCCTGGCACCTCAGAGGCACATTCCTGCAAGGTGCCCACCACCGGAATCAGCATGTTCTCGTGAGATGTCTTCAGCAGCCGAGCCAACAGAGGTATGCCTCCCGCTTTGCGAATGGCTTCTTTGTTTGTGTGACTCTTGCTGCAGCTCCAGAGGGCCAGGGCCCCACAACGGGCTACTTCCACATCTCTGGTCTCATAGAGACTCAACTGAGCTGGCTCTGAGGAGTTCTGCCCACAGTCAAGGAGAGCGACCTGGAGAACAGACACAGTAGACATGGAGTTCCTTCCAAAATGAAATGCTGCTCATTTTAGATATGCTGCCAGTTATTCATTGGGCTCGTGTTGCCACTCTCCCAACTAACAGTGAGACGAGTTAGTGTGTGGAGCTCTGACTCCCTGGAGGAGAGGCCTCGTGGTGAGGTCACCTGACTGGGAGGGCCTTCGGTACCCACAGACCAGCTGCCTCTTCCAGGCCCTCGCCATCACACACACACACACCACACACACACACACACACACCTACCTATGAACACAGGTGAGCATTACAGCTGTTTCTGAAAACTTACATTGCTCCAAAACTGGGGGGGGGGGTCAAGTTTATTTTCTTGTTGTTTGCCATTGTAAATACAGAAAAATGAGGGGGCCAGGTGGTAGCACAACGGGTTAAACACACATGGTGCGAAACACACAGACTGGCATTAGGATACCAGTTAGAGCTCGAAACTCCCCACCTGTGGGGGGGGGGGGGTTGCTTTACAAGTACTGAAGCAAGTCTGCAGGTGTCTATCTTTCTCTCTCCCTCTGTCTTCCCCTCCTCTCTCAATTTCTCTCTGTCCTATTCAACAACCACAACAGCAATAACAATGATTACAATAATGAGGGCAACAAAAATGAGAAAAATGGCGTCCAGGAGCAGTGGATTCGTAGTGCAGGCACTGAGCCCCAGTAATAACCCTGGAGGCAAAATATATATATAGAGAGAGAAGAGAGAAAAATAAAATCTCAAGGTCTTGTTACACACACACACACACACACACACACACACACACACACGTGCACACACGAGCACACACATGAGATTCCCAGAACCCTCGGTGTCCAGTTAGAGTCCAGGAAGGGGTGGTGGGAGGTGATGCCTGAGTGGCCGCCCATGGTACTCAGTACTCACCAGCTTGGTGATGCCCCCGTACTGCCTCACCACCCGGCGGGCTCTTCTGAACTTGGCAACGTTCGCAATGGTCTCAGCTGCCAAGCACTTGAGACTCTTGTGTGGCGAATCGAGTATATTAACCATAATCGGTAAGCCCCCAAGGTCAACAATACTACGTCTGATTTGAGAATTATGACTTATTTCCTTCAGGATTTTCAATGAACCAATCTAAGTGAGAAAAAAAGTTACAGGTGAAAGCACGTGTACTATGAAACTGGCACTCTGCTTTTTAACATTCCTAGTCTACCTAAGATACCCCCCCATTAACTTTTCTTTTTTTAAAGAGAGTTTTTATTCCCAGGTGCTATGCACAGCCTCTGCATTTTCTTTCTTCTTCTTCTTTTTTTTTTTAATAATTTACTTATCTATTCATGAGAAAGATACGTGGAGAGAGAGAGACAGAGAACCAGAATCACTCTGGTACATGTGCTGCCAGGGATTGAACTCAGGACCTCATGGTTGAGAGTCCAATACTTTATCCACTGCGCCCCCTCCTGAACCACCAGCCTCTGTATTTTCCTTCCTTTCTGTAACAAACACCCATCATCCAAAAAGCACAGACCGATGGCAAAGCCCAGAGGGAGAAAGAAGAGCAGCTGATGTTGACAGCAGCAGGTTATCAGTAATAACGGCTGCCAAAGAGAAGAAACAGGAACAGGGAACACCAAAAGCTGAGGACCAGGGGGTGCCATGAACAAACATCTCCCTCCTCCACTGCATCACCCACTTACCTTACACTTGACTTCATCAGTATCAAGCAGATTTATTAAAACTTCAAGGCCTCCAACGTCCCTGATGGCCAGCTGGCAGGTCTCTTGGGCCAAGTTGAAATCCTTCATGGAGCACAGTGCGATCACCGTGGCAGTTTGGTTTCCTCCCTGCGGAGACACATCATCACAAAAAAAGGGGGGGGGTGGTTTAAGACCACACTCCTTTGCAAAACGGCTCATCCACAGACGGTACATTCATATTTTTTTTCAGCTCTCTGAGTGGGCTGGAATTTACTAAGTGGATCACTGCAGAGTTGTGAAGCCCAAGAAGGCTGTACGGAGCAGCATAAAACATTATTCCAGGGAGTTGGGCGGTAGCACAGTGGGTTAAGCGCAGGTGGCGCCAAGTGCAAGGACTGGAGTAAGGATCCCGGTTCGAGCTCCCAGTTCCCCACCTGCAGGGGAGTCGCTTCACAGGGGGTGATGCAATTCTGCAGGTGTCTATCTTTCTCTCCCCTCCTCACTCCATTTCTCTCTGTCCTAACAACAACGACATCAATAACAGCAACAATAGTAACTACAACAATAAAACAACAAGGGCAGCAAAAGGGAATAAATATTTTTTAAAAACATTATTCCAATTAAAAGAGTTGACATTTAAAGGTAGACTGCCTGCTTTAAATGGCTAAGCTCTTAGGCCGTGTGAGTGCATTAAACAGAGCCAAGGGACAGCCTTCACAAATCAAGCAAGGGATATAGGGACCCCACCCCCAGCTCCAGAACAGAGCACAGCACCACGCAGAGCATATGTAAGCATATTTAGAATAGTCTGGAACAGGGAAATTCTCCAGAAAAGGATGTCACGTGGGAAGCAATAAAAAAAAAGAGGGGGAGGGCAGGTGGTGGCACAACTGGTTAAGCACACACACTATAATGCTCAAGGACCTGGGTTCAAGCCCCTGGTCCCCACCTGCAGGGGGAAAACGTCACGAGTAGTGAAGCAGGGCTGCCTGTGTCTCTCTGTCTCTCTCTCCCTATGTGTACTTTCTCAATTTCTCTCTGTCTCTATTAAATAATAAATAAAATTGTAATATTAAAAAAAAAGACCCATGTTGAGGCAAATCCTGAAGGACTGTTAAGTGAGATAAGCCAAAAAAGAGAAGGATAAATACCAGATGACCTCACTCATAGGTGGAGCTTAAACAAAGACGGGCAAACACTTGCGCTGGGTCTGGCATATTACACCAGAGCAGAGGACTCTGGAGAAGGAGGGTGGAGGGGGCTTTGGGATTCTGATGCATGATGGCGGAGGGGATATAAATTGGGGATGAGAGTGCTTTGCAGACACCTATCACAAGAGAGATGAGAAATTGTACCCACGTGTCAACAACTGTACTGTAATCCACTGAGCCCCCCAATAACACGGAATTAAAAGAAACCCATGTTAGGGCCATGAGTAGGTGGAGTCATGCATGTGAGCTGGGACAGGGAAGGGAACCCCATGAAGACCTGAAGATGAGCCCAGTGGGTAGCAGGTGGAGATAAATGGAAACTCTACCGCTGTAAGTGGAGGTCAGGATCCCAGAGGCTTGTGCATAGCAGCGTCTATGGTGGAGAGGAGTGGGGAGGAGGTCCTTTAGGTTGAAAAAAAAAATCCTGAGAGTTTTTTTTAGAAGATAGAAAGCTTGATCAGTGAAACAGACCTACTAGGAAATCAAGATCAGAATTTGTCACAGGAAGTCTTAAGCAATGCCCACCAACAGTGAATGCTGTGAGCATCTGCTGACGTACACAGCCCACTCTTCACCACTACTGAGAAGGTTCCACCCTAAGCGTTCCAGGGGGGCTTGACTGGTGCATAAAACACAAAAGCAGTAGTTCCCAGTGAAGAGGATAAACAGTTTCTTTGTCTATTTATCTTATTGTATTTATTTATCAGACAGTGACAGAGAGAAATCAAGAGGGAAAAGGCAGCTAAGGAGAGACACCTGTAACACTGCTTCACCACCCATGAAGCTTTCCCCTGCAGGTAGGAAGCAGGGGCTTGAACCTGGGTCCTTGTGCATTGTAATATGTGCTCAAGCAGGTGTGCCACCACCTGGCTCCTAAAAATGAAGTGCTTTTTCCTTTTTTTTTTTTTTGCCTCCAGGGTTATCTCTGGGGCTCAGTGCCTGCACTACAAATTCACTGCTCCTAGAGGCTATTTTTCCCCATTTTCTTGCCCCTGTTGCTGTTATTGTTGTTGTTGCCACTGCTGTTGTTGCTGTTGGATAGGACAGAAAGAAATCAAGAGAGGAGGGGAAGACAGAAAGGAAGAAAGACTGACATCTGCAGACCTGCTTCACCGCTTGTGAAGCGACCCCCCTGCAGGTGGGGAGCTGGGGCCTCAAACCAGGATCCTTCCACTTCACGCCATGTGTACTTTACCCACTGTCCAGACCCAAAAATGAACAGTTTTTATAAAAGGTGCTTTCTAAATACAGTCTTGTATGTCTACCTCAACACATAGCACTGATAGCCCCAAATAAATCTTTTTTATTTTTTTGAGAGAGGATATCTTCAAATTACGTCTTTATTCACTTGCTAGTCATTGTTTAATATTGCTATAAATGTTACATGTGACGATATTTATAGACTAAGCACCAAAAACAGAAATCCTATTCCAGCTGCCCAACCCCCTATCACAGACTCATTCACCCTGTTATATATTCAACACAAGATGCTCCTTTTCAAATAAGAGACAAATGAGGGAGCCAGCTGGAGTGCACGCATTACCACACACAAGAACCCGGGTTCAAGCTTCTAGTCTTCATCTGCAGGGAGTAGTGAAGTGAAACTTCAGGAGCAGTGAAGCAGTGCTCCCTTTTCCCCTCTCTATCTCTCCTTCCCCTCTCACTTTATCTCTGTCTTATCAAATAAAAAAATAAAGATTAAAAGAAGAAGCTGAAATTTGTAGAGGGCAAACACCTTAAGTGAAGATGGAAAGATTTAGACTTCAGCTTTCTCTCATCCTCCTTTCCAGAAAATTCCCTCTCTGTCTCTAAAAATGGTGTGACCCACACTGTCTTTGGGGACTCTGACAGATTTTATTTTTTCCCACTAATTCTGCCCCCTAGGTAATTCTAGGCTGTCCTCTATATGCTAGATTCAGTTTAAAGTTACAAGAGCCTTGACTTTATTATTTGCACTTAACAAGCTTTGCTCTTACAGTTTCTGGTGTCTTTTCCTCAACATCAGGAGACTGTCTCCTGCCACCAATTTTCCCACTGTTGTTTTTATTTATTGATTTTTTCAGAGTTTAATTTTTATTCAATAGACACAGATAAACAGAGAAAGGGTAAGAAAGGGGAGAGAGACAACTGCATTACTGCTCCACTGCATATGAAGCTTCCCCTGTGGGTGGGGAACACGGTTGGTTTTAAAACATAACAAGCCCTCTAGCTCCTGTCAACTTCACAAACTCCCTCACTGTGGGACAAAGGACCTTCACACACTTGTATTTGTGGCGCCTCTTGTAGAAAAATAGCAACCTGGGGGCCAGTTGGTGCAGCTTAAGCACATATGGCACAAAGCGCACGAACCGGAGTGAGGATCCTGGTTCAAGCCCCAGCTCCCCACCTGCAGGGGGGGGGGTCGCTTCATAAGCAATGAAGCAGGTCTGCAGGTGTCTGCCTTTCTCTCCCTCTCTCTGTCTTCCCTTCCTCTCTCCATTTCTTTCTGTCCTATCCAACAACGATGGCAGCAATAACAACAACAATGATAAACAACAAGGGCAACAAAAGGGAAAAAAATAACCTCCAGGAGCAGTGGATTCATAGTGCAGGCACCAAACCCCAGTGATAACCCTGGAGAAAAAACAAAAAAGAAAGAAAGAAAGAAAAACAGCAGCCACACAGGAGAATGTTAAATGACACAGGACAAAGAAAACCAGAAAAACAACTTTTAAGTGGGGTGCATTCTCTGAATTATTAAATGTTACTATTTTACATCGTGTACAAAAGTTTTATTGGATTATATGTTTCTTCTCTTAAAAAATTAATCAATTTACTATTATTATTTTGGAAAGTTGGGGCCTGACACGTAACACCACTCCCAGGCCTCTATCACTCAGATCAAGAGACAGAAAGAGAAGGACAGAGAAAGAGGAGACGGCACGGAACTATATTTGCATGCGGTGCTGGGGCTTGAACCTGAGCCAAACGCAGCCAAGATGCAGGGCATGTGTCTGCTGTGGTGAGCTAACTCTCCAGCTCTTGTTCTGAGCTTCTATTGTTAGAGGAAGCCTGAGTATTCCATGCGAGGCAGTTGAAACAGGGCTGGGCACTGCCACAGAAGTCTGGAAATGTAAGTCGGGGAGGGAGTCTTTAGGCAGTGGCTTCAGATTCCAGAACGATGAGAAGGTGAAAAAGATGTCACTTGGTGTGTCCGACACTACCAGTCAGTCAAGCAGAAGGGTCCAATACCAGACCCCACTTGCTGGAGAAGCCGCAACTGCCCTGAGTGTCCCTGTTGTGTGTGATGGAGGCCTTTGCTGGCCTGTTACCCCTGGGTCCCATTTTCTCAGGTAGTAATCATCTCCTTATATACTTAGCACAATCGCTTCCTGCTTTGTTTCACATTCTCTTATTTTTCCATTTCTAGACTCTTTCCAGATTATTTCATTATTGACACAAAGACTAATAACTTGGATCCACCTGCATATCAGATTTCAGTCTCAGGGGGAAAAGAAAAGAAAAAAAACTAGTACAGCCACAGGCCCTTTGGAATATAACTAAAATATGCCTACTAGCTATCTACAAAATGGAGACATACCCCAACCCCCACCAACTCTTCATCTGCACTACTCCAGCCTTGTTGCTGGCTTTGAAAGTGACTGGGATCCATGTGGATTCAGTCGGCTAGGAAGGATCGTCAGTTTCCCCAATGAATGGGTACTCATGAGATGCACCACGGGAAGGTCAATCCAATGCATCCCCATGTGTTACAAACTCCTTGAGAGGCTGTTTCTGTCACGTATTTCTCATCTTACAGAGAAATTCCTATCACCCGCCCAGGCTGGTTTCCGCCCAGGAAGATCTACCTGCGAACAAGCCCTGGCCCTCTCAACTTACACTGAAAATGGATTCCAGAAGAATTTAAAGACGGGTGCTGTCTTTGTTGATCTCACAGCAGCCTATGACACGGTCTGGCACCGTGGTCTCCTAGTCAAGATCTCAAGATGCCTGCCTCCGTGGGTGGCCAACACTATATCGTTTCTTCTCCAAAACAGAAGATTCCGGGTGCATCTGGGTGACAAGTCTAGCAGATGGAGACTTGTCTCAAGTGGCCTCCCCCAGGGCTCTGTTCTGGCTCCTACGCTATTTAATATTTACATCAATGACCTCCCAGAAACATCTTCAAGGAAGTTCATCTACGCCGATGACATCTGCTGTGCAACTCAGGCATCCAAGTTCGACATCCTCGAGGAAACACTCACGAAAGACATGTCTCTGATATCTGATTACTGTAAAAAATGGCGACTAATCCCTAGCACTGCAAAAACGGTATCATCTGTTTTCCATCTACACCATGCCTCGGCCTCGCGTGAGCTTAATGTGCAGCTTGGCGATACGAGAATCCGGCATGAAGCCCAGCCAGTCTATCTTGGCGTTACTCTCGATCGCACCCTGTCATTTCACGAACATCTCATAAAAACTGCAGCAAAGGTGGGCACGAGGAATAACATCATTGCAAGACTGGCCAGCTCCTCATGGGGCGCGAGCGCTTCCACACTACGATCATCATCTCTGGCATTATGCTATTCCACTGCACAATACTGTGCCCCAGTATGGTTTCGTAGCCCCCATGTCCACTTGGTCGATTCCAAATTATATTCCTCCATGAGGATAATTTCTGGAACCATCTGTTCCACCCCAGTTCCATGGCTGCCAGTTCTTAGCAACATTGCCCCGCCAGATATTCGTCGGGATGCGGCACCATCTAAGTTCATTTCCCACATCTACGCTCGACCGGACCTGCCAATATACGCGGATATCTTCGCCCACCCTGTTCAACGCTTGAGGTCTCGTCACCCAATCTGGTCCCCTACGCCTACACTGAACTTCTCTGTTCCAGTCTCTTGGAAACAGAGTTGGCAGTCAGCTGAGGTAAAGAACAAACACCTCATCACAGACCCCTGCAAGCGTCAACCCGGCTTTGACCTAGCACGTTATGATCGGGCCCTCCTCAATCACTATCGAACAGGCCATGGCCGGTGTGCCGCTATGTTCCATCGCTGGGGAGCCAGAGACGACCCAAACTGCCCCTGCGGCTACAGACAGACTATGACCCACATAGTCAACGACTGCCACCTCTCCAGATTCTAAGGAGGTCTCGAAACTTTCCATCAGGCTCAACCTGATGCTGTTGACTGGCTACGGAAGAAGGGCAAACGCTAGAAGAAGAACTCCAGCCTTTAGGTTCATGATTAGTCAGTAACTTGTTTGGCTTCATATGTTAACTCTCTTTTCAGCCACTAGGTTCCAGATGCTACCATGATGTCAAACAGACTTCCCTGGACAGGCAACCCCTGTGTCCTGGAGCTCCAATTCCCCAGAACCCCGTCCCACTAAGGGAGAGAGAGACAGGCTGGGAGTATGGATCGACCTGCCAATGCCCATGTTCAGCAGGGAAGCAATGACAGAAGCCAGACCTTCCACCTTCTGCACTCCCATAATGCATCCCACAATGACCCTGAGTCCATACTCCCAGAGGGATAAAGAATAGGAAAGCTATCAGGGGAGGTGATGGGATCCGGAGTTTTGGTGGTGGGAATTATGTGGAGTTGTACCCCTCTTATCCTATGGTTTTGTCAGTGTTTCCTTTTTATAAATAATAATTTTAAAAAAACTTTTCTTCATTCTCCTAGGTTCTTTAAAATTTTTTTATTATCTTTATTTTTATTGAATAGAGAAATTGAGAGAGGAGGTGGAGATAGAGAAAGAGAGAGATAGAGACACCTGTAGCCCTGCTTCACCACTTGTGAAGTTTTCCCTTTGCAGGTGGGGACCGGGGGCTCGAACCCAGGTACTTACGCACTGTAACATGTGCACTCAACCAGGTGCACCACCATCCGGCCCAACCAAACCTTATTTATTTATTTATTTTTAGTGATATACTTGGAGGTGCCTTTCTTTCCCCAAAGAAGATTTCATATTTTCTGAACTATCTCTAGGCCCATTTGAAGACAAAGGATGGAAATTTTCCATTTATCACTGAGAAGTTAGATCTTTGCAGAAACAGAAAAAAAAAATCCTGTAAATCATCTTTTTTTTTTTCTTTCTGAAAATCTGGAAACATTCATAGGCTTGAGGGATTTTTTTTTAAGAAGAGTTTTATATTAAGGAAAGTTAGTTTTTCCACATTTCAGGATTTAGTTCTACTCTTGTCACTGACCATACTCCCCAAAGGACTGTAAATCTTTCAGAATGAATACCAAGGGGGAGAGAGCCAAAATATGCAACATACAAATGTTGAGCCAATTGCTGTTCTTTAAATACCAAACTATGTCACAGGATTGTCAAACGTTCCTTCTGCTCTGACCAGATTCGGAGGCCACTGTGCAAATAAGGTTTCTTTTTTCATTGTCATCTCCCTGGAGAACGTTATTAGTTTCCAATACTTATTTTCACATTTTATCACTCATTTGCATTGGGGAGGTTTTAAGAGATGGCGAAAAATACAGTCAGAGATGATTTGATTCGCTGCCGGAGGAGGCACTTGGTCAGCCTTTCCCTTTCTGGAATGAACGTGATTCCGGCTGCTCCTTTTCTTCCAGCCTGCTGCCTCTCAGGTGGCTCTGGGCTCCTGCTGCTTTTGCTTCTTCCCCTCCTGGGGCCGGATGGCAAGTGTTCATTATCACGACCTGGTTTTGGACATGGAGGTGTTGCGTGGATGTTGTTTTCTCTCAGTATTTTCTTTTTGAAAGACAAGGAAGCATCAAGCCCATGGTTCCCTCCCCAGACAGTGTTTTATATCACTATCATCAAAGTCTTTGTTGACTCCTGTTCAACAGTGAGTGTTGCTATGAGGCCCATGGTAGCACTGAGAATTGAAATCATGCTCTTCAGTACTTAAGGCTCCAGATACTGGCCCTTTAGCCTTTAGTTAGAGCCCAAGCATATGCCCTCTACCAAGTGTAATACTTGTTCTTGTGCATGTCAATCTCTATCTCATTCTGCCAATCTGTCTCATGTATATATACCAAGGCAAGCATCCTTTTAATTGAGATTCAATATGGTTTATTTGGAATATTTTCCTAAATTATCTGTCATTGAAATGCAGTTTTATAGCTCCAAATAGCTTAATTAAAGAGACTGTAAATTTAAAAAAATTGGGGGGGTTGGGTAGTAGGGCAGCGGGTTAAGCGCACATGATGCAAAGCACAAGGACCGACGTAAGAGTTCTGGTTTGAGCCCCGGCTCCCCACCTGCAGGGGGATTGCTTCACAAGCAGTGAAGCAGGTCTGCAGGTGTCTGTCTTTTTCTTCCCCTCCTCTCTTGATTTCTCTGTCCTATCCAACAACAACGATAAACAAGGGCAACAAAAGAGAAAAAAAAAAAAAACAGCTGTCTCCAGGAATAGTGGATTTGTAGTGCAGGCACCAAGCCCCAGCGATAACCCTAGAGGCAAAGAGAGACACAAAAAAATTTTTTTTGCCTCCAGGTTTATCACTGGGGCTTGGGGCTTGGAGCGTGGTGCCGGCATCATGAACCCACTGCACCTGGTAGCCCCCCCCTTTTTTTTTCATTTTATTGGCTAGGAAAGACAGAGAGAAATGAGAGAGGAGGAAGGGAGAGAGAAAAAATAGACACCTGCAGACTTGCTTCTGCTTCACCACCTGTGAAGTGACTCCCCCCTGCAGGTGAGGAGCCAGGGTCTGGAACCCAGATTGTTGAGTGGGTCGTTGCGCTTAGTGTGCTTAACCAGGTGCACCACAGCCCAGCCCCCTAAACAAAATCTTTAGGTTCAAATCCCCGGGGCCCTGTGAAGGGAAGCTTCACTAGTGGAGCAGTGCTGCAGGTGTCCTCTTTATCTCTCTTCCCTCTATTATAAGAAGAGAAAGAAGGGTGGGGGAAATGGCCACCAAGACTTTGGAGTTATCATGGAGGCCCTGAGTCCCAGCAAAGACTCTAGTGGCAAATATACAAAGAAGTTTTAAAATGCCAGATGGTTCCCAGGGGCCCGGTGGTGGCTCATCCAGTAAGGTGCATATACTTTCCCCTGTGTGAGGTCCCCACCTGCAGGGGGGAGCCTTATGAGCAGTGGAATAATGCTGCAGTATGTCCCTTTCTGTCTGTCTGTCTGTCTCCTTCTGTGGCTCTCACCCTCTACCAAAAAGAAAATAAATAGAAATTAAAAAAAAAAAAAAACAACCAGCCAACCAGCCATCTCAAGGAGCAGTGGAGTGGTGCTGGCACTGAGTTCCCTGGTGGCAAAAGGAAAAAAAAAGAAGTGTTGCCCCGCAGCCATGAAACCTCTCGTGATCCAAAATGGGAAGAAAATAGACGTTCATGTTAATTTTTTTTTTTTTTTGCACAGCTAGAGCCTTGAACAAGTGCAGTTTCACTGCTCCCAGATGTTTTTCATTCAGATAGGCAAGAGAAAGAGGAACAGAAAGAGAGACAGCATGGTGCCTGAGCTACTCAGAGACACAGCACCTCCCACGTGGTGACAGGACTGGAACCCGGACTGTGCACACAGCAAGGCAGGTGTCCAATGCACCAAGCTATCGGGCCCTCGTGGCTAATTCATATGAGGAAAAATAGTCTTTTAGCATTCTCAAATCTAACAACTTAGCACACAAAATCATCCTAAAACAATACAGTTGAAAAAACACAGGTATATAGTGAAGGCAGGAATGATGAACTCACAGCCAGCAGAAAGCAGTTCCCGGCAAAGGAGTTTGGTGGGGTCACGCTCGATACGCTAGAACAGGAGAAGCTGCCAAGTCCATGCCAAAGGCTATTCTTGCATTTGCCATAGAAGTGGACATCTTCCCCGGGTTGCGCCCCTCAAAGCAGAGGGGCGTAACCTGAAGAGAGCAGGGGCTACCCATGCAGGGAACACTTGCAGCCTCCTCACTGCGGGTAATCGGTGAGCATCTACTCAGCTGAGACGGAGAGACGTGTTTCAGAGAAAAGCCAAGTCTGAGCTGCACCATGTGCTCACAGCCAGTTCCCCACACACTCACTGTTCAGGAGCCGGGACCAGACACCACAGACCTCCTGGCAACCAGAAACAGATGGTGCTTCTACCTGCTGGAGCTCCTGACTTAACCAGGAAGAGTGATCGCGATTTCTTTTTTTTTCTTTCTCAAAGCTCATCCAAAGAAGTAAAAGCTTTATGTGTGAGGGCTGCCACTGGGGAGAGTGATAGGGGGTGTGGACTGAAGCCCCCGAAAAGAAGCCTTAAAGTGAGCCTGGAAGGGAGCCAGGTCAGTGGAGAGGCCGCCACCACCCCCCCACCCCCCGCCCTGGGAAGGGCTCTCTGGGCGGGCAGGAATCTGGACCAAGTGGAGATGCATCTCTGGTGGCAGAGGAAGTAGAGGTGGTAGGCAGCGTCTCAGAGGACCCACAGGAGGCCAGTGTGGGAGCCTCAGAACCTGTAGGGCCCACAGGTTGAGTTAAGAACTGTGGTTTTAAAAATTATCTTTATTTATAACTGGGGAGATAGCATAGTGGCTATGCAAAAAAGACTTTATGCCTGAGGCTCCAAGGTCCCAGGTTCAATCCCCAGCATCACTATAAGCCAGAGCTGAGCAGTGTTCTGGTCTTTCTGTCTCTCTCTGTATATATACACCCCTCTCCTTGCCCTCCATTACAATAAGATGAATATATATATAAATATATATACCACTCAGGGGGCTGGGTGGTAGCATAGTCCGTTGAGAGCACACTTTAGAATATTCAAGGACCCAGGTTTCAGCCCCCCACTCTCCACCTGTGGGGTGGAGGAGGCTTCACAAGAGGTGAAGCACATCTGCAGGTATGTCTCTGTCTCTCTCCCTATCTCCCTCCCTCCTCTCAATTTCTGTTCTATTAAATTTAAAAAAAAAAAAAGGAAAAAAGGCTGCAGCACGGAGCCCCAGTAATAACCCTGGTGGCAATTTAAAAAGATATATATTTATCATATAGAGACAGAGAGAAGTTGAGAGAGGAGGGGGAGATAGAGAAGGAGCAAGAAAGAGAGACAGCTGCAGCCCTGCTTCACCACTCGTGAAGCTTCCTCCCAGCTCTCTGTGCATGGCTAACACATGCACGCAACCGGGTGCACGACCATGCAGCCCAAAGAATTGTAATTACTACTCATATCTGACAGGAAATATTAAATGCTGTTTGCTGGGGGCCTGGTGGTAGCACAGTGAGTTGGGCACACATGGTGTGAAGCACAAGGACCGGTGTAAGGATCCCGGTTTTGAGCCCCGTTCCCCACCTGCAGGAGCGTTCACTTCACAAACAGTGAAGCGGGTCTGTAGGTGTCTTTCTCTCCCCCTCTCTGTCTTCCCCTCCTCTCTCCATTTCTCTCTGTCCTATCCAACAACAATGACAGCAACAACAACAACAACAACAATAAGAAGAATAATAATAAACAAGGGCAACAAAAGGGAAAAAAAATAGCCCCCAGGAGCAGTGGATTTATAGTGTGGCCACTGAGCCCCAGAAATAACCCTGGAAGCAAATAAATAAATAAATAAAAATACATGGTGTTTGCTTTGGGAAGAACTGGGGAGGAAAGGCAAGCTGAGCATTATTGAAAGGATCACACTGGGGGCCAGAGAGAGAGCTCAGTGGGTGGCATGTGTGCCTTGCCATGGGCATGGCCCAGGTTCCAGTCCCACGGGGAAGGTGCCATGACAGGTCCGGTGCTGTGCTCTACCTCTCTCTCTCTCTCCCTCTCCCTCTCCCCTTCCTCCTCCTCTCTCTCTCCCCTTCCCCATCTTCCTCTTCTTTCCCCTCTCCCTCTCCTGAATGTAAAAGCAGCCTAGATGGGCTGGCAAAATAGCTCTTTTGGATAGTGCGCTGTTTTGTCATGTGCAGGTCCCAGGTTAGAGCTCAGGCCTCTCCACAATGAAGGAAGCTTTAGTGCTGTAGTCTTTCGGTCTCTCTCACTCTCTCTCTCTCTCACTCTCTCTCTCTGTGTCTCTCTCTCTCTCTCTGCCTTCTCTGTCTCAAAATAAATAAGCAAGCAAGCAAATGCAGCCCAGAAGCATGTGCAAGGCCTGGTTCTGGAAAATAAAAGCCTGGTGTCTTCCAGGGCCTGGGCTGGAGAGGACTGTGCATCACTGTGGAGAACACTGAGCAGAGATCCCTCCAGCCCTTCCCCCTGTCCCCTCCCTCAACCAGGAGGCAGCAGGTGAGACCCTATGGGGTGACATGGCTGTCACTGTCACGCAGCTACCCTGCTGGCCTAGAATGTTCTCGGCATATTTTCCTGCAAACATGCCACTCTGAGGGCAAGGAAAGTGAACTCCTGCCAACACCTGTTTATTAATGAAGACAGAGGTTGGCTCGGAGATGCACTTCATTTCCCAGGCTCAGCGCTGAAGGTGAGTGGCATATAATAAGCGCGTGAGTCAGAGCGCTAACCTATATTGCTTTGCCTTCTGCTTATTTGCAAGCAGGTATCACACTGATGATCCCAGGACTCATGGTCTTTAGGTTCAAATGAAACTCAAGAGGGAAACAGAGAAAATAATGGCCTGCCTCTATCCCCAAAGGAAAAGAAATTAGCCAGAGGTGCTGATATATTACACCCTTACTGAAATGTGTATGTAGAATAGGTAATGATTCTTTTTAAATGACCGTGGAATAATTAAAAAAATTGACAGAATGAAAGAGGAGTCAGCTAAAAATCTCATGTGGCAAGTCCGTTTGTCACTAGAGGAGGCCTGACTGATCCACACATCTGCGTTTTTGTTTTTTGTTTTCTTAGTGTGGGTGCCCAGAAACCAGTGGTTTGGGGCAGCTCAGCACTGCAGTCACAGCTGGAGCAGGGTGGATAGACAAGCTGAACCAGCTGAGGACCATGTTTGGGGACAGTCGAGACTCTGGGGGTATCTACGGCTCCTAAGAACCTGACTCCAGGAACAGGTGCCTCCACTACCGACTTTTACCTGTCATGGAAGATTTTATTTTACTTCACATATGGATAAGAGACAGAGAGAAATTGAGAGGGAAAGGGGAAATAGAGAGGAAGAAAGAGACACCTGCAACATTGCTTCACCACTCATGAAGCTTTTCCCCTACAGGTGAAGGTTGTGGATCTGAATCTGGATCCTTGATCCTTGTAACACCTGGCCCCTGAATTTCACCTGTCTTATCCAGCCAACTATGACACCGGACACCCCCCCCCCAGACAATAACTTAGGTCATCTGCATATTAGATGTCAGGCACAGGCAAAAACTAATAGGGTCATGGGTCCCTTGGAATATACCTAAAATAGACCTACTAGCTTTTTCCAAAGTGGAGACCCCAAATCTTCATCTGCTATATTCTTGCCTTTAGGTTCATGATTAGTCAACAATTTGCTCTTCTTTATATCTTAACTCTCCTTCAGCCACCAGGTTCCAGATGCGTGTTGTCTTTCTAATGATCTTTACACTGATTTTTCCTCCTTACTAGTCTGTGATAACCAACTGAGAAATATGCCATTGTATTTTACTCAATTATATGATTTTTTTTTGCCTCCAGGCTTATTGCTGGGGCTAGGTGCCTGCACCACACCACTACTCCTGGAGGTTATTAATTTTTCCCCTTTTGTTGCCCTTGTTGTTTTATCGTTATTGTGGTTATTATTGCTATTAATGTCGTTGTTGTTGGATAGGACAGAGAGAAATCAAGAGAGGAGGGGAAGACAGGGAGGAGGAGAGAGAGACACCTGCAGACGTGCTTCACCGCTTGTGAAGCGACCCCTCCCCTGCAGATGGGGAGCCCAGGGCTCGAACTGGGATCCTTATGTCGGTCCTTGCCATTTGCACCATGTGCACTTATCCCTCTGCACTAATGCCCGACCCCCAATTATATGATTTATAATGAATTCTCATTTTATTTCTGGGATACCGGTTCCCTAGTGGTGATGAGATGCCTCTCCTTTTTTTTTGCAGGCAATATAAAAAATAATGCAAAAACTTAAAACACGCTCACTTCCTCTATGCATTACTTAAGAAGTACAAATCTTGTTCGACAAATTGCATTTAAATGCCTTATGCTTTCTAACAGGTATTACAACGCAAAAGTTCTCCTAAGTTTATCACATTGAGGTTTAAAAATGTTAATCCACATCAGTGTAGCAACAGATGTGTGGACTTAACATTCCCCCCGGAAAGTCACACTCACTTTCCTTTCGGACCACTGGAGTTGATTTAGGTGCATAAACAGTAACCACTGTTTTCTGTCTTTGAAAGATTCTTTTCAACAAGAATAACACCACACCACTGCATTCTTTTCCACCTCCTTAACTAAAAGCCAAGTGAAAGAATGAGTCCCAGCACTGCCTTCCAAAAATGCACAATGAGTTTGATTGGTAGGTGTTTCCTGTTTAATTAATCTCTTACTCAAATAAAGGACATCACACTAGAGATTAGACAGAAGCACAAACTAGTGATGTCAGTGGACCTCCTGGACCCTCACTTTGGGGCTGGAGGGATTAGAATATCAGGCAATTTGCAATCAAAATAGAATCCTGAAGCTAGCCAGCCAGCAGACAGCTTCTGTGCGTCCTCTTCCTCAGCTTTTCCACAATGAAACTGGGGTCACAGTACATGCTATTCCAAACCCAACCCCGAGGAATGGGAAAGGAATTTAATTAACTGTAATGCATTGCAGAGGACATAAAATTCCTGTGATGAAGACTCATAAGACTTCGAAGAACTCCTTAAGCATTTGCAGTGTTTTGTTTTGGTGGCTGGCTTTTAATCACTGGTCAGAGATCACTCAGGAACCGAGAACCACAAATGCAGTTCTTAGAGCAAAGCTTTTTCAAGTTCTGAAAATGTCTGTAGTGAGAACACTTAAAAAAAAAAAAAAAGGAAATTCAACACCAACCTGGGAAGAAGTCCTGAAGGTCCTTTTGGGGAAGCTTTCTGCAATTTTTGATGTGACTATCTTATTAATGATTTAATATTGATTTACAAAATTTTAACAGGTGTATAGCTCCACACGATTCCTACCACCAGAGTTCTGTATCCCCAGTCCCTCCATTCAACTTCTAAAGTTGCAGATACGGGATGACTTTTTAAACTATCTGTCTATATTTATACATACTTGTCCATTTTTTTCTATGATCCTGCCTCCTCATCCTTTCTCTTTCTTTCTTTTTCTTTTTTTTGCTTCCAGGGTTATCATGGGCCTCAGTGAATCCCCTAATTCTGGAGGTTATTTTTCCCATTTGTTACCCTTGTTGTGGTTGTTATAGCTGTTGTTGTTGTTGTTGGACAGGACAGAGAGAAATCGAGAGAGGAGGGGAAGACAGAGAGGAGAAGAGAAAGATAGACACCTGCAGACCTGCTTTACCGCTTGCAAAGCAACCACCCTGCAGGTGGGGAGCTGGGGGTTAAAACCAGGATCCTTACGCCAGTCCTTGCTGGGCTGGGCTAGCTTTCACAGGCAGTAGAGAGACGACCAGGGACTCGTGGCTGAGCTGGGAAGCAGTATCTCATTTATGAATCAGATACATCGCCTTTTATGCATCTCTTCACAGGCGGTGACAAGGGAAAGGAAATGACTAGGAGAGGGGGTGGAGCAAAAAAAGAGCGCGAAAAGAACATAGAAAGCTTCCATCTAACCAGTGGGGATTAAACCAATACCCTGCAGGCAGGGCAGGACCCAGATAAAACAGTGATTATGTAAATAGACCACATCGTAAGTAATACAAGCGAACCTAATGTGATGATCGAAACAGAAGGTCTTAGAAGCAGAATTTAGAAGCATACCAACAAGTCCTTACGCTTAACCTACTGCACTACCTCCCAGCCCCCCTCCTCATCCTTTCTAAGCCACATCTACACCTATTACTGCTTCTGAATGTCCCTTCTTTTTTCCTCTTCTCTCTCTGGGTCCTGATAGAGTTGGAGTTCGGAGCTCTCTGGTCATCTTGCCTTATCATTTCTCCCCCTCTGGGAGTATGGAACAAAATTATTTGTGGGGGGTCGGGTGGTGGCGCAGTGTGTTAAGCACAGGTGGCGCAAAGCGCAAGGACCTGCGTCAGGATCCCAGTTTGAGCCCCCGGCTCCCCACCTGCAGGGGAATCACTTCACAGGCAGTGAAGCAGGTCTGCAGGTGTCTCTCTTTCTCTCCCCCTCTCTGTCTTCCCCTCCTCTCTCCATTTTTCTCTGTCCTATCCAACAATGAACAACATCAACAATGGCAATAATAATAACTGCAACGAGGCTACAACAAGGGCAACAAAAGGGGGGAAAATGGCCTCCAGGAGCGGTGGATTCATGGTGCAGGCACCGAGCCCAGCAATAACCCTGGAGGAAAAAAAATATATTTTTGGGATGCAGAAGGTGGGAGGTCTGGCTTCTGTAATTGCTTCTCCACTGGACATGGGCATTGGCAGGTGAATCCATACTCCCAGCCTGTTTCTCTGATATGACTGTCTTAAGGCCAACTCTCAAGTGGAATCTTGGTCCCTGATGAGCTGGGAGAATTGCCAAGTGCCTCCACTTTTCACAGCCTGAAAATTCTGAACTGATGGCCACAGAACAAGACAGGAGGCAAACTGGCAAGATGACTGGCTCACATGAAAGGGGACCTCAACAGCAGCGCTGAAGGAACGTAAGCAGATAAAGGTTGATGCCACATCTCGCCAACATGGTGTGTGGAAAGAACAGATGTGTTTTCATCCAGCACTCTAATCAGCCATTCTCCACTACCTCCGAGCCGCAAGTGTTTGCATCACATCGTCAAGCCTCTCAAACTCCAGAACTACTGCTGCCCCTATGTCATTGTTGAGATTCTGACACACCATTTATGAAGTCCCCCAGTTTTCAAATCAGAAGTTCTCACAGAGTTTTGTGTGTAGAAACTTTTGACTGGAAGGACACAATATAAAAATAGGGAATTTGGGGCAGCACTGGTCATAATGAACAAGGGTCCAGGTTCAAGGCCCCATCCCAGTCCCCAACTGCAGGGGGCAATCTTCACAAATGGTAAAGCAGTACTTCAAAAGTCTCTCTCTCTCTTTCCTCTCTCCTCCTCCTCAATTTTTCCCTCTTCCTCTCCCTCCTCCTCTATCTCCCCGTTCCCTCTCAATTTCTCTCGATCGTTATCAAGCAGAAAAAGGGCAAAAGAGGCTTCCCAAAGTGTTTTGATTCGCCATGCAGACACTGAGTCCTAGCAATAATCCTGGTTGGGGGGAAAAAGACAACACCAAAACTTTCTTCTTTTGTTTTAAACTGTCCTATGTATCTGAGTCTACCTCACCCCTCCTTATCCCTCTGACACCTCATCCTTTCCCTGTTACACCATGAGGGCAGAGGGTGAGATGCCAGTCTGTGCCCACCAGCAGGAGGCTTTGCAAGATACACAAATGAGATTTATCTGGCCTCTCCATTCAAGAAGCTGACTCAAGACAGACCAACTGACCCAGAAGGAAAGCAGAAAGCAGAGGGGAATTCCTACGCATTACGGTAGGTAAATACCAAGTTATTACTGCACTTAGAATTAGAGTCCAGAGGGAGTCGGGCTGTAGCGCAGCGGGTTAAGCACAGGTGGCGCAAAGCACAAGGACCAGCATAAGGATCCCGGTTCGAGCCCCAGCTCCCCACCTGCAGGGGAGTCACTTCACAGGCGGTGAAGCAGGTCTGCAGGTGTCTGTCTTTCTCTCCTCCTCTCTGTCTTCCCCTCCTCTCTCCATTTCTCTCTGTCCTATCCAACAATGATGACAACAACAATAATAATAACTACAACAATAAAACGACAAGGGCAACAAAAGGGAATAAATAAAATTAAATTAAAAATTAAAAAAAAAAAAAGAATTAGAGTCCAGAGTCCTCAACCACGTGGGGGAAACACTGAAAAGACTGTTGAGCAAAACACAATGTATTCACTAGTTCAAACACTACATTGTGTTCCAGACATTTAGATCAAAAGAACATATACACCTATATAAAACTTATAGGTCAAAATGAACTGGATAGCAAAGCCAAAGAATTAAATACAAATGCCCTTATGTATATGCCAAGACCTGAGCTCATACCTCTGGGTATATTCTGAGCTACAGTTCCCTGACCTGCTTGGAATATTAATAAGATCATCAATGTGTCCGTCAACAATGACAGATACTACTGTACTCAGAAAACGGTAAGTAGAAAGTCAGGTCAACATTAATATTTCTCTGCTAAATCCAAATCCACATTTAAGGCAGGATCTTGCAAATTAAAATGTCAGCCGTATTTATTTTGAGATTACCTAGAGACATTCAATTTTGCATTTCACAGACTTTTTAATATCCTTTTGTGTCTCCATATAAAACATTGATCTGTGTCAAAAGTCTTGAAATCATTTGTAGATATACTTTCTCTTTTATTGGCTACATTAGGAATATTTACCTGTGGGGACTATAATAATTCCATGCAATTTACTGTCTGGCCAAAAGCACCATATTAGCACATGATTTATTGATGGGTCACTTGTGCAAAGCTTAAGTAGCACTTCATCAATAAACGTTTCCCTTAGCTGTTCTGGGACAGAAACAGTGCATCACTTTTTGGCCTCCTGTTATGTAGACTTACCCCTAAGAGCTGAAAAAGCTCAGGACAGCCATTCAATAATAAGGCTATTATGAGAGACTCCCTTTGCCATGTTCCAGGGGAGGAGATTAGTGAGGTTGCCCCGTAAAATCCTCAGGGAGAGAATTCTTTCTGCTCTTAGTCCTGGGTTCAGTTACATGTTGGCAACTGGGTTATTTTGTTACTCTGTGATGGTAAAAGTCTTTTCCTCACAGGATGAAGGTGCTGTCAGTTCTCTCCTTTTCTTTCTTGCTAGAAAACTTAAAAGCCAACAATGAAGGCCACCTGTACTGGCCTATTAGGCTTCTGTCAGTACAACAATAGGCGTGAAGTACTTTGTGCTAAGCCTAAGGTAGATCTCATTTAATAGTCATAACAATACAAAAATAGGAGATAGTTTGTTGCCTTGATCCAGAAGTTGGCTTACAGCACAATCGTCCATCAACTCCCCCCAGGCCCCTGTACCACCCCCAGGCCACTGAGTGACTCAAATGGAGTCTTTCTCACACACACACACACACACACACGCACACGCACATGCACATGCACACACACACCCAGCTTCTGACTGCTTGGTTACTCTATTTCCTGTCTCAGTTGCAATGTCTGTGCTTTAATTCTTTATTTGCTTTTACTCATGAAATAACGATATTCACCCAGGATTCTTTAGAAAAACACTAGGGCTGTTCTGATCTCTCAGAAGGCCATCTTTAAACTGTGGCAAGGCTGAAAACAAAGAACTCAGCTGCCAGGTCCTTTCCCAGGATGAGAAAGACTTTCTGAGACAGCTCTGTGGGTTCCCTTTAGGGGCAAAGGTACTGGAGCTGAGTGTACCCTAGTTTCACAAGTAGTTTTTTCCAACAAGCTTTCCTGAGCCTGTACATCGTCACCCCATTGGATGTGCGTGATATGTGCAGACACACTCACCAACAGGGTGACCAGACCCCAGGGCTGAACTTCAACCTGTGTTTCCAAACTCCCCGCAGATATGCATCTTCAAGATTCCAGAATGAGAAACGGCAATGCCCAGAAATCCCTCAAGTCATAAGTAACTCTGCTTCCCCTAAATTGCATATGTGTTTCGAAATGAAAAGGATGACCATACAAGTGAGTAAATAGTAACGAACAGGAAGTCATTCTTTGTGACAGATATGGCAAATGTTCTCAAGGGTTTTCTGTAAAAATAAAAAAATAAAGGGGCCAGACAGTGGTGTACCTGGTTAAGAGCACACATTACAGTGCACAAGGACCTGGGTTCAAGTCCCTGGTCCCAACCTGCAAAGGGGAAACTTCACAAGTGGTGAAGCAGGGCTGCAAATGTATTTCCCTTTCTGCCTTCTCCTCCCATCTGAATTTCTCTGTTTCTATCCAATAATAAGTTTAAAAATAATAAATAAACAATAAAATAATGAATGAATAAATAAATGGAAAGCTAAAAATATTGCAGAACATATAAAAATGATCACCTGCTTTTTGATAACAGAAAGTCCTATAAAAAAGGGGATCATGCAAAAAAAAGAAAGAAAGAAAGAAAGAAAAACCACTTGAAAGTCAAAAGCTAGTACAAAAGCCTTGCAATCTGGATAATTCTTAACATGAAAGTCCACAACGCATTAACTGTTCTCATCAAAAGTCTCTCTTATTTTTTAACTTCATGAAAAATTTTCCAACATTTTTTTCTCGACTTTTGGATTGACATTGGTCAAATCGTCAAGAGGTTTCCAAAAGCACAGCTAAAGGGAGCATTAGAGTTTGTTGCATATCAGGTCTTTTTAGTGAAAACTCATTTTATCCTGAGAGGTGGGGGTGTAGGGAGGAGAGCCTAGCATCTCTCTTTTTTAACTTTTAATTCCAGGGACGGGATATAGGGTCTCACACAGGCAAGGCGTGTGCCCTGCTTCTGAGCGAACTTTCCTGTCCCCTCACCTCCTTTCTAATGGTGAACACATGGCCTCTGCTCTGCTCTGCTTGTCCTGAGATGGTTCACCCACTGGCACCTGTGTCACCTTTGCTAATTCAGACTTAGATTGATTTCTGTTTTCATGATGGTGTGTTACCCAACACAAGAAACAACTTCTTCTCTTTGCATTTCCTTTTTTTTTTTTTTTCTCCCTCCAGTTGCTGGGACTCGGTGCCTGTATTACAAATCCACTGCTTCTGGTGGCACTTTTTATTTTAATTTTTCTTTAATTAGATAGGACAGAGAGAAACTGAGAGGGTTTATAGAGAGGTAGAGAAAGATAGACACCTGCAGACCCACTCTGCTGCTTGTGAAGCAACCTCCTTATAGGTGGGAGACTGGGGTGGGGGTAGGGGGGCTTGAACTGGGATCCTTGCTCTTAACACAGTGCACCACTGGCCACCCCCCTTCTCTTTGCATTCTGTCTGTTAAATCACTTGCAAATAACAGATTGTAACAGAGAATACACGGACACCTATGCTCACACAAACATCTTCTTATTCCCCCAACACAGCCAGCAAACAGCACTGGGTACACTCAGCAAAGGGAACTACTAAGATAACCTCTGGGGGTCAAGCCATGGTACCTGGTTAAGCACACAGAGCACTACGCGCAAGACAACCTCTTAAGCTTGCAGCCTGGGAGGTGGTAAAAGGGATTAAGCATTGAACTCTTCAGCATGAGGTCCTCAGTTTGATTCCCTGGTATCATATGAGAGAGAGTGATGCTCTGGTTTTCTCTCTTTCTCTCTCAATAAATGAATAAATAAATATTTTTTAAAACATGCTGAATATGTTTTTAAAAAATATACATTGAATTTTCAAGCTTCTCCCCCCCCCCCCCCCCCAGTGCTTAGCTCAGGCTTATGACAGTACGGCAAGCACAACGTTGTGCTCAGTCTAAGCACACAGCGTGACTGCCTGGTCTGATACACACATACACACACCATGGCGAGATTAGCAGCTCAAGATGGTGCTCTGCTCTTGCTTTTCTAAGTGTCAGTAGATCTCTTCAAATCAGTAATGTCCTCCTGAGGACTAACATTTACCAGAGGAACAGAAAGATTTTCTCATTCTCCAATCTCTTGACTCAGTTTTCTTAGGATTCATGGAAAACTGTCTTTTTCTACTCCCCCCCCCCCAGGCCCCCAACCCAAGCACAAGAAACACTGGAGACTGCAGCTCAGTCTGGGTCCATCAGAGAAAGGAAGTTCTCCTTGCAGGAGGAATGTGCTTGGCTCAGTTATCCCTGGGCGGACACATCCCTGCAGAGGGCCTGTGTGGGATTCACAAAACGAGCACATTGGCTATTCTACCTGTCAGTTAGGGGCAGTGTTGTATGTTTCATATTGGTTTGGTCTCCTTCCTCCCACCTCTGGAAGAATTGGTTTGGCCCTTGCTAGTTTCACGCCTCACTTTCTCCCCGCCCCCTATGCTACGTACTGCCAGAGTTCTGCTGGCAGCCACCAGAGGAGAAGGATGCAGGACATATCTGTGTGGTGATTAGTTTAAGGGTCTCTCTCCGCCGCCAGAGCAGAAAGACAGGAGAGCACATGTTTGCCCGCTCGTGAATAAAGCCTCTCTGCCCAGCCGTGTGTCTGTCTCTGGTCATCTCTGTCTACCACCGCAAAGCTAGCCCGGCCTGCTGGAGCCCCGAACTTTAACGACAGGGCAGTGTCAAGGGCACAGGACAAATACCCTTCAACAACTTAGGAATCACTAAAATATCCTGAAATACGCACAGTCACTGACAAGTGTCCTTGGTGGATTTGTCTAGAGGCATACAAAAGCAGGAGGAGAGCCTGAGTAAGTCGACTGTTTCTACAACTGGTTCTAGACTCCAGCTTTAGAAGTGCTCTGGACTTGACAGACATCTGCTACTCAAAATCAGAACTTAGTATCAATCTAGGGTTTGGGAAGCCACACTCCTTGCTCTGCCCTTACAACATTATACAGGCCAGGCATTATGTAAATGTTTCCACACACAGCCTGTTAAGAAGTAAAAGGGACTGGGGGGTGATGTATCCAATAGAGCACATGTTACCATGCACCAGAGCCTGGGTTCAAGCCACTAGTTCCCATCTGTAGGGGGAAAACTTCAAGAGCAGTGAGCAGGTAGCAGATTCCCCTTCCTACTGTCTCTGTCTCTGTCTCTCTCTCTCTCAATAAATAAATAAAAAGGACACTGGGAACAATGCAATAGTACAGGCACTGAAACTCAGTGATAACCATGAAGGCAAAAAAGCGAAAGCACCTCATAGGTGCACATCTAGAAACAAGGATGAAGGGCTGGGCAGTGGCGGACCTGGTTGAGTGCACGTATCATCATGCACAAGGACCCAGTTTCGAGCCCCACTCCCCACCTGCAAGGGAGACTCTTCAGAGTGTTGAAGCAGGTCTGCAGGTATCTATCTTTCACTCTTCATCTCCCCCTCCTCTCTCAACTTCTCTCTGTCCTATCAAACACAATGGAAAGATGAACAAAATGGGGGGGAGGGCATCTGACCTCCAGGAGTAGTGGATTTATAATACTGGCACTGAGCCCCAGCAATAACCCTGGTGGCAATAAAAAAAAGTAAAATAAAACAGAAGGACAGTAAGGGAAAACATAAGGTGACACTTGGACTGGGTATGGTGCATTGTGCCAGAGTCAAGGACTCGGGAAGGAGGGAAAGTGATGAGCCGGGGGGAAGGCTAGGGTCTGGGTGCGTGATTATGGGACTTGACCTGGGTTGGGGGAAGAGTGTCTTGCAGACACTTACCATGGGGAGAGGAGAGGTTATATGACAACAACTGTAATGTAAGGTGTTAACAGCCCACCCCAAGAAAGTGAAAAAAAAAAAAAAAAAAAAAACAACCTGATACCAGAAAAGAAGAATGAACATGGACCAGTCGATATTTTAAGCCATGGTGTCAGTTATATGATTCAAATATGTTAACTTAATCTTCAATTTCTATAGGAGAGGTACTCATTTTATTCTACGGGTTGAGAAAAATTAGGCTCAAAACTCTTATCTTTTTTCAAAGGTCACACATTCTGTAAGTGATACAACCTCAAATTTAGTCAAAGTCTAATTCTAACCCCTGTGTACCCCCTCTCTTTTAATGACACCGTACACCAAAGACAGTGGCAAATTCTCTTCGTCTGGTGGCTGACGTGGTCCACTGCCTATTCCACAGTCAGAGAGGGCTGGTATCAGGCAGCCTGCTTGCTCCATGCGCAACTTCCCTATGCACACTTAAATATGAACAGAAAAGCTTACTACTTTAATGTGAGCAAAGTATCGAATAAACTTGCATGCAGAATACACATTTTTGGGAGAGGATCTGAAGTAACACGCTGCCAGCATGGTGCCAAAGGTCTGTCTTACCTTTAAATATTTCACCAGCTTCTGGATCTGCCAATATTCCGACGGCAAGTCTGCGTTTGCTTCCTGACGGTGATCGGGCGATTCTTCGTCTTCCTCACTCTCTGAGGAGCTGTCGCTGATAATGTCCTCAATCTTCTCAACGCTTTTACTGAGAACAAGAACAATGATGACAATGCTATTGCATAATAAACGAGTTTGAGAGTTGGGGAAATAGTGCATCTGAGGGGGCCAGTGGTGGCAGACTTGGTTAAGCTCACATATCACCATGCACAAGGATCCAGGTTCGAACCCCTCCTCTCCATCTGCACGGGGGAGGCTTCATGAATGGTGAAGCAGTCTGCAGGTGTCTGTATTTCTCTCCCCCTCTTTTTTATTATTAAAAATTGTTGAATAGATACAGTCAGAAATCGAGAGGGGAGGAGAAGATATTAAGGGAGAGAGACAGAGAGACACCTGCAGCCCTGCTTCACAACTTGCAAAGCTTCTCCCCTGCAGGTGGAGACCAGGGGTTCAAACCTGAATCCTTGTGCATTGTAACATGTGTGCACACCTCAACCAGGTGTGCTACTACCTACTTCCCTTCTCAATTTCTCTCTGTCCTATTGAATTAAAAAGGGGGAGTCGGGCTGTAGCACACCAGTTTAAGCACACATGGCGCAAAGCGCAAGGACCAGCACAAGGATCCCAGTTCGAACCCCTGGCTCCCCACCTGCAGGGGGGTCGCTTCACAGGCAGTGAAGCAGGTCTGCGGGTGTCTTTCTCTCCTCTTTTCTGTCTTCCCCTCTCCTTTCTCAATTTCTCTCTGTCCTATCCAACAACGATAACAACAATAACAATGACGACAACAACAAGGGCAAAAAAATGGGGGGAAAGTCGCCTCCAGGAGTAGTGGATTTGCAGTGCAGGGACACAGCCACAGTGATAACCCTGAAGAAAAAAGAAAAAATGGCCACTGAGCCCCAATGATAACCTTGGTGGTAAAATAATAACAATAACAATAACAATAAAAATAGCACATCTGGTAGAGTATAGGACTTGCCTTCCTGAGGACCCTGGCTTGATCCCTTGCATAGCATCCACCAGAGCGGTGCTCTGGCTTCTCTTGTCTCTCTCTAGTGAAAATCTCCCACATATGAATTTATAAAACACAGTTATATCTATAGCAATAGATATATTCATCACTGAGGTCTCATTGCTTCATGTTAACTTTTTTTTTTTCTAGATAGAGACATGGAGACTGGACTGGAGCTTCCTCTAGGGCAGTGGGGATGGGCTCAAAGCTGGATCACAACATGGCAGTTAACTGCCCATCACTCCCTTCAACCCATCCATTTGTGTGAGAGGAGGGGTGTCTTTGAAGAACTAATTGCCCTCATGATCAGACACATACCGAATTAACTGGGCTCGTCCGTGTGAAAAAGATGTTCCTGTCTTTTCGTGCCGCCCATGTTTTTCTTCTTGGGGCTCTTTGAATGAGCTCTTACGACTTCAAAGCAAAACAAAATACATTAGCTATTAATTGCTTTCTGCTGCTTAAGACGAAGTAAAAAAATGCAAAGAAATATTTCCTATGCAAAGAAATATTATTTCCTATGTAAAGAAATATTATTTCCTATGCAAAGAAATATTATTTCCTATGCAAAGAAATATTATTTCCTATGCACCCCACTGGTGTGTGCTCCTAACACAGAAACTGACGAAGTTCCAGCACTATCTGACACCTGCAAAGCCGCTGTTGTCCTCCAAGTACTAGCCGCACACTCTGTATTATGGAGAGACATTGAGCCCAGCATTAATTTCTTTCTTTTGCTCCAGGAATAATTCTTCATCAGCATCTATGTTCTTTACTTTGTGGATTCTGCTTCACAAGCTTAGTGCCCTGGGTTCAAGTTGCCTGCTTGCTTAGAGAACCCCGCCTCCCACCACTGCCGCCAATAGTCTGACGGGATGTGCACACTCACTGGCTTATACTGGGTTTAAATATCTGTCCCACAAACTCATTATTGAGAAGGAAATACAGTTAAAAAAAACAGTACTTTAACTCTGCTACCCGGTAAACAGGGTGCGTGACACTCTGGCTACTCTCTCGTGTAAAGAAGCAACGGTCAAACACCCCAAAACTGAAGAGAGTTGAGGAACAAGAGTGTCTCCTCTCTCCACAGGACTCCTGACTTCTGTGAGCTCTCTGGATTTGCTTTCAAAAGGGACTCAATCACCCCCCTTGGGTCCTTCGAATCCTTGCAGCTTAGGGTCCCCATGTGACTGGCCAGGAGTCTAACCCACCCTATCAGGTGACACCACAGAACATTCAGAAGAGACGGAAACCTGTAAGTTGGCTCAATTGTGAAGGACCCAGACATTGATTGTCTCCACATCTTAACAGTGCTGGTCCTTAAAAATCTCTGCTTTGGCACCTATTTATAGGAAATTATAAATAATAAATGGAACTAGTTCTGTCAATTTCAGACACACATCAAACCAGAGTCTTCTTTACTTAGGGCTCTTAATATTTATGAGGCAATAGCCTTTCAATAATATTTAAAGTTCTGCTGTAGAAATGACTATGCAGGCTTCCCTAGTCGACTCCACATGGTTTTGAATACTCCAAACTCTCCTAACACTTAACCCAGTTCCTGCTGCTACGCTCACACTTGACACGTAATTTCCCCAAGCTCTTCCATGGGCTTTTAGTCCAAACTCATCGGACCTGAGAGAGTTGTGCTCTTCCTCCCTCTCTGTTGCGGTGCCCCACCTAGGACACTTGCTGGTGTCAACTATTTGTTTGGTCTATGAAAAGGAAAGGGAAGAAACCAACAGGCATTATGGAGGCAGGTGTGAGGGCTCTGTGCTTTTTTTGATTATGAAACAGTCACAAGCACACGAGGCAAAGATGGCCACTGAGTATGCATCAGAAAACTCACTGAGCAAATTTTATGGACATACTCTTTGCTGTCAACCGTGGCTTTCCAATTCAAACTTGGCGCTAATCGTTTGGCCATGTGGCTTTTCACCAAATTAATTTGGTTCTTCTCCAATGTACTCCTGTGGGAACCAGAAGTGGATCTGTTACTAGGAATTGCTTCTTCCTCCTTAGCTGTCTTGCTAAGTTGATTGACTTCCTTGTGGTGTTCTTCATTGAATTTTAACTCCTTTGGGAAAAAAAATTGGTATATTTCAGAAACTAATCATTTTCACAATTCTGTCTAGTCTGAATCTTAAGGCCAATCAACCAAGAAAAATAAAATAAAATACCAATGAACAGTATCACAAATGAGAGTGGTGGCTATAGTTACAGATATTTAATAGGGTGAGAGAATATTATCAACACATTTATGCCAATACATTCAGCAACCTGGACAAAAAGAATAACCGCCTTGTCAGGTCATCTAATAGATCCTCCTCAAAAAGAAACAGAGATGGTGGATATTTAGACTTTAATGAATACTCCAGGCTCAAGTGGCTCACTGGTGAATTCTCCTAAATGTTTGAGATGGGAAGAATCTCAATTCTACACAAACTCTTCCAGAAAACTGAGCTACAACTTCACTTCCCGACTCATTTGACAAGGCCAGTATTACAAGATCAAACAGACATGACAGAGCATTACACATTGCTGACCTTATGAAGATAGATGTAAAACAACACAATTTTAGCAAACTGAATTTTCAAATGTATAAAAGGATGGTATATCGTGAACAGATGATGTTTGCCCCAGAATAGAAGATTAGTTTGTCATCTGAAAAATCTATATGTCCGTTATGTTACCAGACTAAAATACACATACACACACACACACACACACACACACACACACACACATTACCTTAGATAGAACTATTATTTAAAAGACTTGACTCCACATCCCTCCTATACCAGAGTTCTTAACAGCATGGACTAGAAAATAATTTCCCTAACACTGGATACCTCTGGAAATTCTACTGCCAACATCATACTTAATAATTAAAATCGGACAGCTGGAGAGGTAGCTCAATGGGTAGGGTGCAAGACCTCTTTGTATGAAGCACTGTAGCTCAGTGGGTAGGGTGCAAGTCCTCTTTGTATGAAGCACTGGGTTCAATCCCCAGCTCAAATAAGATGCAGCAGTGCTCTAGCTGATCAGTCTCTACCTCCCTCTCTCACTCTTATAAAGGAGAAATAAACGTTTAAAAATGAAAAACTTGCAGCCCAGGAAGTGACACAGGGGCTAGAGTGCCAGACTCTCAAGCAAGAGATCCTGAGTTTGATCACAGCTATCACATGCGCTAGAGTAAGGCTCTGCTTCTCTCCCTCTCTCTCTCCCTCTCTCATTGATAAATACATTTTGGTTTTGTGATCATCATTATCAGGGTTTCACTCCTCCAGTCTGTCTTATTCAGAATGAGTAAAACAGAGACAGAGGGAGAGAGGGAAAAACACATAGCACAGAAGCTTCCCCCAGTGTGGTAGAGAGGTCGTGAACTTGGCTCATACACATGGCAAAATAGAAGCACTAACTAGGGGATCAATCTTGCTGGCTCAGTTGAAATTTTAATGATAATAGTGAGAAACTAAACGTTTTTCTTTTCATCATCAATTACAATTCCACTCTGTACTGGACGCTCCCAGCTAGTGAGTTAAATGCACTAAAATTAAAACACAGTAGGAGAAGAGCCTTTATTCATAGTACTTAACCTAGAAAACCTCCTGACATCTACAAGGCAGGTATTAAAAACTAGTGTGTTTACTCAGACTTTGTGAGAACAGTGCTGATTACTGGAGGGCACGGAACTTTGCAGAAGAGTATAGAGGCTTATACCCATCAGGCATGGGGATGGAGTTATGCCCCTGAAACCCTATAGCTCTGTTAAACCCTGTTAAATCACTAGTAATATTTTTAAGCTATTTGAACTTATATGGTTTCAAAATATAAAGTCAGTATACAAAAACCCATTGTATTTTTATGTAGTCATAGCAAATAATCAGAAATTGAAAGTTTGACATCCACAGCAGATCTTAAATATGAAGTCATTACAACCAGGTTTCAGGAGAGGTTCGTAAGGCCTGTGCACTGAAAGTTACAAATCCTTGCTGAAATTAAGATCTAAGTAAAAGGAGAGCAGAAATCTGGAGCCAAGGAACACATTATAAATATTCAAGAAAACACAAAACTTACCTGTCTTGACATATTTTCTGAAAACTTTGCAGATTTATCTTTTAAAAGTGTGACAAGGTCTTTATAAACTTCACTCTTTCTCTCATAATTAATTTCTCCTTCATCATCTGTTTTGCCCTTTGGGAGAAAAAAAATTGGTGATAGGAAAAATAGCTATAGAAGAATTTAGTTAATAACTAGAATAATCTAGTTACTAATAATAATAGTTAATAACTCAAACGTAGTTTTTGCTACGCTTTTGCTTTTGCATCCACCCACTCATCTACCTCCTACCCATCCAACCATCCACCCACCCCACCCATCTATCCATTCAACCATCCATCCACCCACACAGCCTCATTCCATCCATCCATCATCCATCCATCCATCATCCATCCATCCATCCATCCATCCATCCATCCATCCACATGCTTATTCATCCAACTAACCAGACTTTACTGGGACCTTCTTTTTGTCTGCAAGGCACTTCACAATTCAGCAAAGAAGTCAAGAATTTCCACCCTTCTTACTCCTCTGTGTGAAAACACCATTGTGACCTCAACAGCCTTTGGTGAGCTCATCCAAGACTTCAACAAGAGGATGTCACCAACAGAAAGCTTATTTCTGTTTGTCACACCCAGCTCTTGTTCTGTGTAGCACAGTGGCAAGAGGCTTATTTTAGGGTTAGGATTTCTATGGAATCATTAGTCTCTCCACACCCTGGTTTTATTCTCATCTTTACCTACCTTTTTTTTTTTTTTGCCTCCAGGGTTATTGCTGGGGCTCAGTGCCTGTGCACCATGAATCCATTTTTCCCCTTTTGTTGCCCTTGTTGTTGTAGTCTTGTTGTGGTTATTATTGTTATTGCTAATATCCTTCGTTGTTGGATAGGACAGAGAGAAATGGAGAGAGGAGAAGAAGACAGAGAGGGGAAGAGAAAGACAGACACCTGCAGACCTGCTTCACCACCTGTGAAGTGACTCCCCTGCAGGGGAGCTGGGTGCTCTAACAGGGATCCTTATGCAGTCCTTGCTTTGCACCACGTGCACTTAACCCGCTGTTGTGACCATTAAAAAAATTTTTTTTGGATAGAACAGAGAGAAATTGAGAGGGGAGGTACAGATAGAGAGAGGAGGTGAGAGAGAAAGATAGATACCTGCAGAACTGTTTCACTGCTTGTGAAGCAACCCCCTCTTCAGGTGGGGAGTGGGGGGCTTGAACTGGGATTCTTGCATTTTCATGGGTCCTTGCACTTTGTACTATGTACGCTTAACCCAGTGCATGTCACCACCGCCTAGCCCCCAAGACTGTTTTTCAAAAGCTTCCTTACCCCATTTAAAAATACTCCTTCTGAGCTACAAGTGAGGCACAGAGTGTCCGCGTCATGTGGTTTCACCAGCACATAGCAGATCTCCCCGTGAATCTGTCTCCAAGGCGGGGCCCGGCACCCATTTGAAAATTCATAATCTGAAACAGATCATCAGTCAGTTACAAGATGCCCAAACCTACAGCTTTGTGAAATGTGTTGTCGCCGCCCCCCCAAATGCATACGGTTATATTTCAAGCTGTCATTTTCTTGAATAATCCCTGTGAGTGGAGCCACAGAAGCACCTTATAGCATATTTAAGAAGCCATGCAACAAAATAGACCCGAGGAAACAGAAACCTGAGGTATATTCGATAAATTCTAAGACCGTCTGTTCTCCTTTGCCTGAGAAACGCTTGAGCAGCTCAATGTCATTCTTAACAGTCACTGGATTTAAACGTATTTCTCTAGAAAGGAAAAAGAAAGGATGAAGAGGGTGGTTACAAATTATTTTTCAAGATACATTAAAATAGAATCCACAAGAATAATTTTTCAGGATATCAGGGAGACTATCTTTCTTTGTAATTAAAACTGCAACTGAATTTCCCAAGAACAAACACCACAGTCTTTGCCATGTTATAATATTAACACCGTTAAAACACTGAAGTTAGTTATTTGTGTTTGTTTAACAGTAAATGTACCTGTTGACATGTTTAATTCATTTCCTAAAGATAGTGCTATACTAGCAAAGATTAGAAAAGCAAGTTTCAAACTTTATATAGACTCAAAATAAATAAAAAATAACTTTACAGACTCTACATGACATTTGCAGCACTTACCTAATTGTTTTCTGAAACATTAAAAAGAGCAAGGATGCCCGATGCCTTCAGAATTAGATAATACCTCAGTACAAGATTTTAACCATGTTGACTACAAATTTTTATTTATTTATTTATTTTTGGGAACTAGAAATACTTGTGTAATAAGTAAGCTAAAAGTTCATCTTAATAAGATAAAGTTAACTCAAGAGGAACATGTTTCCTCTTTTTCTTGTATTCTCTCCCCTGGAATTCTGAAGGCATTTGTTGTGACTAATGTGCTGAGCGTGTGTGTGTGTGTGTGTGTGTGTGTGTGTGTGTGTCTCAAAGACTTACAGTGAAATATGCTTTAGGGAGTTATTAAGTAGGTGCAGATCCAGTTGGTAAAGCAGGTGGGCCACCTTCCTCTTAATCTCATTTTCAGGATCGTCACCTTTGGTGAGTTTTTCAAGAATACGCAAGGCTGATGACTCTTCTTTTATTGTGTTATAATCCAACCCCAGGATTTTTTCTACAGGATTTCTGTTAGCTGATTGAAAAAAAAAAGTAAATAGATAAAAATCGTCACCTTGTCTTTTATTATGAAAACAAAAAGATGAAAACCCACTCAAAACTGTTTCTATTATTAAACTTTATCTTATATACCCAATTAAGATTATTAATCTCTATTTCTCAGACTCTACTATACTCAGAACTTTTTTTTTAAATATCCTTTGAGCTGTTGTTCTACCTTGAACTGTGTGATTTCATTTGTAGTTGTTAACTTCCAACTAGGATAAAGACATCCTTTGTTTTTTGTTCCAGGGTTATCACTGGGGCTTGGTGCCTGTACTATGAATCCACTGTTCCTGATAGCCATAGTTTCCTTTTTTTTTTTTTTTTTTTTTTTTTTGATAGGACAGAGAGAAAATGAGAGAGGAGTGGAGATAGAGAGGGGGAGAGAAAGATAGACACAAGCAGACCTGCTTCACCTCCTGTGAAGTGACTCCCCTGCAGGTGGGGACCTGGGGTCTCCATTCCTTCTTGTTATGTTTGATTGTTGGCCATTGTTCAGAAGATCCATTCAAATAATCCTACAAAGCTGAACTTAGTGAACAATCATGCCTCTATTAACTGCTTTTTATGAGATTTCACCTCTCTTGCGGAAAGAAGTTTTGATATACAGACAGCCTGATAAAGAGAAGGAGGCAGGAGAGAAAGAGGGTGCTCATATCTTTAAAGTCATTTTCTTCTGGAGGTCAGATGGTGGCCTACTGGGTTAAGTGCACAAAATTTGAAGTGCAAGGGCCAGTGCAAAGATCCCACTTAAAGCCCTCGACTCCCCACCTGTAGAGGAGTCGCTTCACAGGTGGTGAAGAAGGTCCACAGGTGTCTATCTTTCTCTCCCCCTGTCTTCCCCGCCTCTCCATTTTTCTCTGTCCTATCCAACAACAACGATGGGAAAAAAAGATGGCATCCAGAAGCAGTGGATTTGTAGCACAAGCACCAAGCCCCACTGATAACCCTGGAGGCCAAAATATAAATAAATAAATAAATAAATAAATAAATAAATAAATAAAATCACTTCTTTTTTTATTGCCTCCAGGGTTATAACTTAGGCTCAGTGCCTGCACGAATCTTCTGTTTCCTGCAGTTACTTTATTTTTTTTCTTCCATAATAGGACTGAGAAAATAAGATGGGAGAAGAAGGAGATAGAGAAAAACAGTGGAAAGAGAGATGCTTATAGCCCTATTCACTACTCCTGAGGCATTCCCCCTGAAGGTGGTGTCTGGAACTTGAACTCAGGTCTTTAAGCATGGTAACATGTACCATCAATTGGGTGTGCCACCATCTCATCCCTAAAAGCTCTTTTTCTTCTTCTTTTTTCCTTTACTGGGGAGATTAATGGTTTACAGTTGATAGTAAAATACAGTAGTTTGTACATGTGTAACATTTCTCAAGTTTTCCACATAATAATTCTACTCCCTCTAGGTCCTCCTCTGCCATCATGTTCCAGGACCTGAATCCTCCCCCACCCCTGCCCCCACCTCAGAATCTTTTACTTTGGTATAATAAACCAAACCCAGTCTGGGTTCTGCTTTGTATTTCCCCTTTCTAAAGAGCAATTTTCCAACCTCACTGAAAACAGACAGAAGCAAAGAAGGGTAAGAACTCAGGTAACTTGTGTCTGAGTCCTGCCAGCTTTGATTCCAGAAGGAAAACTTATACACAGTCCTATTACCTCCTGTTAGACAGGTCTACTTTTTTCTATTCTTATTTATTTATTTATTCCCTTTTGTTGCCCTTGTTGTTTTATTGTTGTAGTTATTATTGTTGTTATTGGTGTTGTTGTTGTTGGATAGGACAGAGAGAAATGGAGGGAGGAGAGGAAGACAGAGGGGGAGAAAAAGATAGACACCTGCAGACCTGCTTCACCGCCTGTGAAGCGACTCCCCTGCATGTGGGGAACCTGGGGCTCAAACCAAGATCCTTACGCTGGTCCTTGTGCTTTGTGCCAACTGCGCTTAACCCGCTGCGCTACTGCCTGACTCCCATGTCTACTTCTAACAAATATGTAGGAACCAACTAAAGTTAACAATCAACCCTATTCTATTTTTTGCATGATTATTTAATAATAATGAGAACATTATATATTCTAAATGAACAGGTTATCTGATTCCTATTGAAGGAGACTAAGGATTCACTGAAGGCTTTGCAGTCTACAGTGGAATACCACTGAGAAAACAGAAAGCAGATTATTATGGGCTAGCAGCTAGAGGGGGGATCGACATGATTTTAAAGGAAGCAGTTCTATCCATCACCCTCAGGATTCCAGTGCTGGCTATGCGCATCTGTCTTCTCTCTTGACACAGCCCTGACTGGGCTGTAGGCCTCTGGTCATCAGAAGCTATGAAGGTTCTACAAGCTTAATAATAATGAAGGATCAGGCCTCTCTGTTAAAGTCAGAATTTGATAAAAGCACAACATTTTGGCCAAGGGAAATTAATGACATTTTTATGAAGCTGAATATATGATTTTCTTCTTTACTTTTGAGGTTATAGTACATTTTTCCTTAGAGACTATATAACAAATGGCCCCTACCCACTACCCCTACCCCCTATTTTCTGAAAGTTTAAACCAGACTGGAGTATAAATATCACCTTCCACACACAGTTGTGCTTCCTTCAGCTTTGAGTCTTTCGCAATAAATAAAAACTGTGACAGCTGTCCAAAGCTCCTAATTTGGACGTGTGGTACAGACAGAGAAAGCAAAGGCTGTCCATTGTTATCAACTTCTTTTGATTCGACTGCTGTTTCGCTAAAAAATGTGGGGGGGGGGGGTTAAAAAAAAACCTGAAGGTTACTTGGATTCCTGTAGAAGCTGGCCTTAAGACATTCCCTTATGTATCATTATAAAATACAGAATTTAAACAAACATCTCTTGCTCAAAACTCATCCGTTTGATGACTTTCAGGAGCAGTGGATTCCTAGTGCAGACACTGAGCCCCAGCAATAGTCATTCTCAGGGGGGAAAAGAGCTCACTAACAAATTTCCCACCCCTGGCATTGATACCATGGCTTACATATGTTACCAAAACACAGTAATTATTGTCTCATAAAACAACACAACTTCAGGACTGGGTCCAACCACAGAGATCATGTAATTCAGGCATTAGTGATACATCAGAAAACTTGGACACAGGGAGGTCTGAATTGTGAAAGTTGTGTCCATTACTGGGAGGAGGAGGTGACCACTGTGCTCAGACAGCTGGCTCCTCCTCTACGCAGAACTGCTACAATATGACGGTCTGTCCCCACTCACACACACCAGTGAGTCACTGCAGAATGAGACATGAAGCTAGAGACTAACATACGGCCATATTGAAGTGGATGTGATTCCAAAAATCAGAGTTCAGCCAGAGAAAGAAAAGAGTAGGCAAGGGAGTCGGGCAGTAGCACAGCGGATTAAACAGAGGTGGCACAAAGCACAAAGGACCAGCGTAAGGATCCCGGTTTGAGCCCCCGGCTCCCCACCTGCAGGGGAGTCGCTTCACAGGTGATGAAGCAGGTCTCCAGGTGTCTGTCTTTCTCTCCCCCTCTCTGTCTTCCCCTCCTCTCTCCATTTCTCTCTGTCCTATTCAACAGCAACGAGATCAGTAACAACAACAACTACAACAATAAAACAAAGGCAACAAAAGGGAATAAATAAATATTTAAAAAAAAAAAAAGAGAAGGCAATAAGATGTCACATCAAGGGACTCTGAATGGTTCTCCACTTTACAAATCTTCCAAGGGACATGCTAAGAAAACAAAACAAAAAAAAAAAAAATCAAAGCACCTCAGCACTGTGTGCCTCTCCCCAACAGATGGTGGTCCCCTTGAGTGGCCTCATCTGTCTTTAGTTTAGAGTGGATTTGGGCTTCAGTCTGAAGTGTTTAAGAAAGATTATTAATCTCACCCTATCTGATAAGAACAAAAGAGATGGGAAATGATCATATAGAGAGACCGACGGTTTCCATTAAAATAAAACAGATGAGTCCTCCCCCTAAAAAAAGAAAAAAAAGAAAACAACATGAAGAGATGATGACAGATGTTTTTACAGGATGAAGAGCTGTACTTTGGGGATGATTCCAAAGGCAAAGAATGAATCATGCAGCACATGAAAAGCGTTGTGCCTTGCTAGTCCATTTATAACAATCTGCACCAAAGGGAAGAAGTTGGCTGGTGAAACATGTGTACAACCTTTTCAGCCTGTGAATAAGGGGCTAGCTGCAGTGTCACAGGTCAACTAGCCTGAGTCAGCAGGCTGATCCGACTCTGTACTGACTGCCTGAGAGACAGCCACTAAAACACAGACCACATCGGATGAGACATGAGGATACAGTACAACTGCATTGCCACTAAGTACCTGCAGGGATCATTAAAAAGGAGTAGGGTTACCTACTTGAAATGCCTTTCGGTACAGACAAAACTGACTTTGGAACAAAAGGCCAAAGACAGTGTATGTCCCCAAGGAGAGTCATGTGGCTTTTTTGTTTGTTTGTTTCCCTTTTCCATTTTATTGGATAGGACAGAGAGAGATTGAGCGGGGAGGAGGAGAAAACAGAAAGATAGACACTTACAGACCTGCTTTGCCACTCATGAAGTGTCCCCACTAAAGGTGGGGAGCAGGGACTTGAACCAGGGTCCTTAGGCTCTATAGAGTAGTATGCTTAACTGGGAGTGCCACCACCTGCCTCTCAAGAGTCATCTGTATTTATCTGAAAGCATTAACCAATATTCCAATTTGGTGGAAATACATTCAGAGACTCTAAGCATTAAGTCCTTTATGATGATTCTGGCCATTCACATGTGTTTTTAGACTTAAATCTGACCTGGAAGGAGAGGGGTAGCTTTCCCAACTTTAAAGATGCAGATAAAAGTTCTACGAAAAGCCAACAGCTAAGAGAGAAGTGTGCAAAGAATGAGGCGGGGGTTTCATAGTACATCCTGCTGGCTCCTGAGGACCCCTGACATCACCTGTCCAATTGCTGGAGGCGGCAAATGCCCACTGGCCACAGGCTGCTGAACATGCTTTGGTTTGGGGGCCAGCAGAAAGAGTGTACATGATCAAGACCAACTATGGAAACATCCGGTATCTTCCGATCTCACCAAAATCCCAGTCATGTCCAAATTTTTATATGAATATGTATCCCCCTATCTGAGAAAGAGGTAGGGTTTTTTGTTTGTTTGTTTGTTTTTGTTTGTTTTAGATAAAGACAGAAAGGTAGAAAGTCAAAGAGAAAGTGAAAGAGACCATAGCAGCAAGCTTCCTTCAGCGTGCTAGGGGCCAGACTCGAACCTGTGCTGAGCACATGGCAGAGCAGGACACTATCCAAGTGAGCTATCCTGCCAGCCTGGTAGAATTTTTTTTAAAAAAACCTCAAGTGTCATACTCATTGGAGGACAATGCTGGTTGCCGAGAAATATTACCCAAAATATACATCTCTCTATCTCTGCCAATCAATTAACCGGTAGACCTAAATAATGGAAGGTGTTTTGTCTACTTGAGACATCACCAGAACAATGACTTAGGAGATGGCAGGATGTTGGAACACAGGACTTGCCAGGAGACAGTTCTGAGTTTGGTCCCTATGTGTTAGAGTGATGGACTGGTTTTCTGGCTCTCTAATACATAAATCTTTAAAATAGGTAAATAAATAAATAAATAATAACAATCACTGAGAGTCTGGGAACATGGAAAATTTATATCCTAGCAAAAGAAATGTGAATTTACATGAACGTAAATGAGACGGTGACCAAACAAAATATCCTCAGATTTCACCTGAGTGCCTCTAGTTTGCAGCCCTTAGTTGAGAGGATTGCTGAGACAGAGAAGTGAGCGGCCTTCCTGGACCCACAACCAGTCAGCAAAAGTATCTACAAGGAAGACATTCAATTCCAGAAGCAAAGAAGGAGCCAGCTTACCTGACGATGTAACCAGATCCGAAGGCTGATGGTTCCAAGTTTGTCTTCCACTCAAGTGGTTCTGCAAAAACATACTCTGCCTCTTGGGGATGGTTATAGAGAAAATTCTCTATAAACTCAATAATTTCTTTCAATATCGCTTCATTTAGAGGGGTAACTTCCAATGCTGTGGGCCCATATCCAGCTGCTGTCCACTGTGCTGACTTGGTCAGAGCCACGCCCATGGGGTCTGCTGATGCTCACTCTGTGCCCAGCACACACTCTACATCAGAGCAGGAAGCCTTAGGAAGGAGTCCGGGTGGCAGAGCACAAGTTAACTATACACAAAGATCTGGGATTCCCACCTGCAGAGGGGTGGGGGGTGGGGGGTGGCGGAAGAAAGCTTTAGGAGCAGTGTAGCAGGTCTGCAGGTGTTTCTCCCCCTCTGTATCTTCCTCCTCCCCTCTCAATTTCTCTGCCCTACCAAATGAGGAGGGGAGGAGAGAGGGGGAGGGAAAGAGAGAGACAGGAGGAACAGCCACTGGGAGTCTGGAAGTGATAGGTTCTTTGTGCAGGCACCAAGCAATAACCCTGGTGGCAAAACAAAACTTAAAAGGGCAGGGAAGGGGAGGGGATAAAGAGATAACAGTATCCACCTTGTCATGGAAACACAGCCCAGAGTTTAAGCCATCAGCATGCCAGCCCACATTCTGCTTGCAAATCTGAGAGACTCGTTTCCCAGTCAAGTTGTGCAGTTCAAATAAAATAATTATCCGTGAACCAGCTCTAAGCAAAATTGACGAGTACTTAGGAATGTCCAATGGAATTCAGTGAAAATGAGAATTTTTTCCCCCTCATTTTCCAGGGATTTAAGTCAGGAAACGCAAATTACTGGGGGTGGGGTGGGGGTGCAGACATGGAAAAGGAATGCCCTAAGTGAAGGGCAAAGTGGAGGAAGTAGACAGGCCTTTAGTTCTTAGCTCTGAGGGGTCTAGCTGAGTGGAGCGAGCTCCTTTGGGTTGGCCACACTTCACTTACAACTAAGGCACTAAGGTGAATGCTAGTGTTTTGGCTTTCTTACATATGTTATACCTATCCCAGTTCCAGGATGAATCAGCATTATTCTGAGAGCAAGTTTCCCAGGTGCCTTCTGAACTAGTACTGGGGTCAGAATACTAAGTATGATTTTAATTTTTTTCCTGAAAAAATTTCTAGTAGATATTGATCCTAATAACCAGGGGTTTTGAGCAATCTAAATATACTACCTGCCCAGAATATTTTCCTGTCACTCACCCAACTTCCTGAAGAATAAATGTGAGAAAGCAAATGAGATCTGCTCTTTCCAAATCAGTTCTCAAAAGAATCTGTCATTAAAAAGTTTTCAGACAGAAATTCAAATGAAATAAATTTTGTCATGGCTAGATAAAAATCAGACCAACTTAAAAATCGGTCTGAACTGAATATGAGCCCCAGATTAAATCAATGGGGTTTATAGTTAACGATATTTATATACGTTTCCCATATTTGGAAGGTACTCTCTTCCTTGATTCAGCTTTCTATTTTCAACTCTGATACCATCTCCACAGACAATACCTTGGGTCCATCTGCATGTTAGCTGTCAGGCTCAGGCAAAAATTAGGAAAGTCATGGTCCCTTGGAATATACCTAAAATAGACCTACTAGCTTTTTCCAAAATGGAGACCCCCAAATCTCATCTGCTATATTCTTGCCTTTAGGTTGCTAATTATTAAACAATTTGTTCTGCTTTGTATCTTAATGCTTTTTCAGCCACCAAGTTGCAGATGCTACCATGACGCCAGCCTCTCTTCTCTGGGCAAACAACCTCACCAATGTGTCCTGGAACCCCACCTCTCCAGAGTCCTGCCCCACTAGGGAAAGATAGAGACAGGCTGAGAGTATGGATCAGTCTGTCAATGCCCATGTCCAGTGAGAAGCAATTACAGAAGCCAGACCTTCCACCTTCTGCATCCCACGATGATCGTGGGTCTATGCTCCCAGAGGGATAAAGAATAGGAAAGCTTTCAAGGGAGGGGATGGGACATAGAACTCTGGTGGTGGGAACTATGTGGACTTGTACCCCTCTTGTCCTATGGTCCTGTTAATATTTTTATTTTACAAATAAAATAAAAATTAAAACAAAACATTCTGAGATTCATTCATAATGGAAATTAAAGTTTCTTCCCCCTCTCTTGTTTGTTTGTTTTCTCATTTGGAATAACACTGATCATTAAAACCTCCCTTCCAGAATATTAGAATGCTTATCAAATTAAAACCAGAATAATAACTTTCTCCTTTCCACCTCCATCTTTAATGCTCAAAAGATTCTAGAGAAGAAACTCAGAGATTTTCATCTTGAGTATGAGCAACTTCTTACAGCTTTTTAATTTACCAAGAAAATCAAAGCTACAATATTGATTCCACGAACTCCAGTGATGTTCAAACATGGTCGGCATAACTTGGGTAAAAATACGAAAAGTAGAGCCTGTGATCCAGACAAGTGTCCCCCAGCTTCTACCCCGCCTAAGAGTCCTCTGAGCTAAGAAGCACAGCTACAATAAATACATGAATAAGATCGTAAAGACCTTTAACGATTAAAAGAAAAAAAGTGCCTGCTTGTTTCTATAAATAGAGGATAATTTAAAAAAATTAATACAGCAGATAAAGAATTTGCTTTTCCTTGCAAAGGGTCAGTTGCAAAGGTCCAGTATCATAAAGAAAATAAACCAGGGAGTCCGGCAGTAGAGCAGTGGGTTAAGCGCAGGTGGCACAAAGTGCAAGGAAAGGCGGAAGGATTCTGATTCGAGACACCTGCAGGGGAGTCGCTTCACAGGCGGTGAAGCAGGTCTGCAGGTGTCTTTCTCTCCCCCTCTCTGTCTTCCCCTCCTCTCTCCATTTTTCTCTGTCCTATCCAACGACGACGACATCAATAAAAATAACAGTAATAACTACAACAATAAAACAACAAGGGCAACAAAAGGAAATAAATAAATAAATAAAATTAGAAAAAGAAAAGAAACCTATTCTTGAACAGCCTGTAACACCTGAACAGAAGATGGACTCCTTTATAAAAGACCACAGAACAGGAAGCAGCATCTGATCTACAGATGTGGTTGGTGACCAGGAAGTCAGTCCTTACTTAAAAGGGCTTGCTGAGAAGCTATTTAGGGAAACGTACAGAAAAATCAGAGGGGGCAGCTGGTGGCGCACCTGGTTGAGTGCACGTATTACCATGAACAAGGAACCAGGTTCAAGCTCCTGTTCCCCACCTGCAGGGAGAAAGCTTTAGAAGTGGCGAATCAGTGCTGCAGATGTCTCTCTCTCTCTCTCTCTCCCTCCCTCTCAATTTCTCTGTTCTATCAAATAAAATAAAGTTTTTAAATAAATCTAAAAAGAAAAAATTCAGCATTTCACAAGTGACATGAATGAATAGGATCCTGAATTTGGCCAAACTCAAGCCCTGTGTACAGTTACATGACAAAGGCACCAAGCAGGACTCCCCACCCTCCCTCCAACATCACTACTGTGGAAGAAAGAACCCTTGTGAAGATTTGGGGGACAAAGTGGCTGTAAGGGGCAGGCAGTGTGTCCACAAACTGCAAAGGCCACAGAGAAAGACAGGGAAAGAGAAGCAGGAGGCTGCCAGAGAAATAGATCTATTTAATATATAAATTTAAGACAGAGATGTAGATCTATTTAATATATACAATTTTAAAAATATTTATTTATTCCCTTTTGCCGCTCTAGTTGTTTTTATTGTTGTGGTTATTATTATTGATGTCATTGTTGTTGGATAGGACAGAGAGAAATGGAGAGAGGAGGGGAAGACAGAGAGGGGGAGAGACAGAGACCTGCAGACCTGCTTCACCGCCTGTGAAGCGACTCCCCTGCAGGTGGGGAGCCAGGGGCTCGAACCGGGATCCTTACGCTGGTCCCTGCGCTTTGCAAGGCACGTGGCAACGTGCGCTTAGCCTGCTGGCCTACCGCCCAACTCCCTGATATATAAATTTAATATATAAATACCCCAGGGGCAGGGCAGAGAGGTGTGCACTGGAGGGGCAAAGGAGCAAAGGAGTCCCCAGATCCATGCAGGGAGGGCGAGGCGTCCTGGGGCTGGAAGGCGTAGAGATGGAGATGGAAGAGAGGAGGGGGGGGCGAATTTCGAGCCCCAGGAATGAAAGGAAACAATGAGTGATGGAGAGAGAGAGAGAGCATGACTCACAAACTGGGCCCAGGAGTGTCTCCCAGCCCCCATTTTTCGAACCAGGGGGGCAGAGGCAGAGCACTGGCGGCGGGGTGAGCCCCCGGACGCGGAGGGGGACCCCAGGGAGCAGAGAGGACCCCTCATTCCACAGCCCTGCAGGCGCCCCAGCACTCACCTACCTGCAGCGCCCAGGCTCCTCCTCACCCGCCTCTGCGCTCCGCGTGGCACGGTTGCTAAGCGACCGGTAAACAGCACGTGAGCAGCCACGTGCAGCCTGCATGCTGCTCCCACTGACCTCCTCCAGTTGGAATAAGCTTTATTTTTTCCCCCTTCTGTTACCCTTGTTGTTGTAATTATTGTTGATGTTGTTCGTGGAGGGGAAAACAGAGAGGGGGAGAGAAAGATAGACACCTGCAGACCTGCTTCACCGCCTATAAAGCAACTCCCCTGCAGGTGGGGAGGCGGGGGCTCGAACTGGGATCCTTATGCTGGTCCTTTGCGCTTTGCGCCACGTGTGCTTAACCCGCTGAGCTAGCACCCGCCCGTACCCCCCCCCCCCCCCCCCGTGGTGGGATAAGCTTTTATCTTCCTTCAGCTCAGAGGTTTTGCAGCAGCTTAGCTGCAGAGAGCAAGTTGGAATTTTGTGGTTTTCCTCACAGGCTTCCCTTGCAGGCTCTGGGCTCTGCTTCTCCAGAGGGTGAGGCATTGGAGGCTTGCATGTCTCTCCCCCCAGGCAAACTAGGTAGAATGCTCTGGTCCAAAGTGGAAAGGCAGGCACAGCCCCTCAGTAGTTCTTCTTCTTCTAGCGTTTGCCCTTCTTCCGTAGCCAGTCAACAGCGTCAGGTTGAGCCTGATGTCTGCTTATTGCTGGCTTTGAAAGTGACTGGGATCCATGTGGATTCAGTCGGCTAGGAAGGATCGTCAGTTTCCCCAATAAATGGGTACTCATGGGATGCACCACGAGAAGGTCGATCCAATGCATCCCCCCTCAGTAGTCTGGTTCAGAGAATTGGAATGAACTTTAAAAAAATAAAAAATTGTAACTTTCTTTTTTTTACCTTTGCTGATTTGGTTGTCACCCTTCACCAGTAGACATTTCACCAGAAAGAATGTCTACTCCGAAAAACCAATGGGGCTGGCTTCAGGAGTAGAGGAAAGAAAGAAAACGTTGGGGCGTGGACTGGGGAGAAAGAGAATGAACCATTTACTATTTATTTGTTTATTTATTTATTTATTTATTTATTTTTGCCTCCAGGGTTATCGCTGGGGCTCGGTGCCTGCATTATGGATCCAGTACTCCTGGAGGCCATCCCTCCACCCCCTTTTTTTGTTGCCCTTGTTGCCATTATTATTATAATTGTTGTCATTGCTGTTGTTGTTGGATAGGACAGAAAGAAATCGAGAGAGGAAAAGAAGACAGAGAAGGGGAGAGAAAGGCACCTGCAGACCTGCTTCACCGCCTGTGAAGCGACCCCCCTGCAGGTGGGGAGCTGGGGGCTCAAACTAGGAAACTTGCAAGGGTCCTTGCACTTTGGGCCATGTGTGCTTGACCTGCTGCACTACTGCCAGGCCCCCTATTTATTTATTTATTTTTATTGCTGTGGTTATTATTATTGTTATTGGTGTCATTGGATAGGACAGAGAAATGGAAAGAGGAGGGGAAGACAGAGATGGGGAGTGAAAGACAGACACCTGCAGACCTGCTACTCTGCTAGTGAAGCGACCCCGCCCCCTGCAGGTGGGGGTTCGAACCAGGATCCTTATGCTGGTCCTTGCGCTTCATGCCATGTGCACTTAACCCGCTGCACTACCACCAGACACCCTGTTTATTTATTTATTTATTTATTTATTTATTTATTTATTACCAGAGCACTGCTGAGCTCTGACTTATGGTGGTGTGGGGGACTAACTTGGACTTTGGAGCCTCAGGCATGAGAGTCTCCTTGTATAACCATTATGTTATCTACCATCACGCCTAATGAGCCATTTGTAATGGAGGGGTGGGTGTAAGGATATATAGAGAGCAGCACTGGATAATATAAGGTGGGAGAGTATTTAGGGACTCGAACTGGATTATTTCCCTAAATCAAAGAGTCAGATACAAAGGGACCTTGGCGGCGGGATAGGGTCATGTCCCAGCTCAAAACTGGAGCCTTCTGCAGACACAGAATAATGAGATGGGTTTGGGCTCTTGTCTATTTGAGTACAGAAGTTGGAATAGGAAAGGAGTGGATCGTTTTGCCTAAGGAGCCTTTACCTCCAGAATATAATCTTTCAATATAGTGTAATATACTCCAGAATATACTCTTTCAATATAGTGTAAACCCAGTTGCGTGAGATCTGGTACCCCACTGTAAAATAGGCTTTTTATCCAGTGATTTTTCTTAACCGGAAGCTAACAGAAGTCCTCTGAGCGTCTTTGTGGGTCAGCTAGTCAAAGTTGTGGTGTTGGGTAGGTAAGATATGTTCAGTGTATTGTACAATAATTGAGTCTCTTAAACACATAGTACCATGTGCAAGGGCCTGGGTTCAAGCCCCCGTTCCCCACCTGCAGTGGGGATGCTTCACTAGCAGTGAAGCAGGTCTGAAAGTGACTCTCTTTCTCTCTCCCTCATTATCTCCACCTGACCTCTCAATTTCTCTGTGTCCTATCAAATAAAATAGAAAAGGAAACAAGGCTGCCAGGAGCTGTGGGTTGAGTGCAGGCACCAGCCCCAGTGATGACCCTGAAGGCAAAAATAAATAATAATAACAATAAATAATGGAGATTCGTTATGGAACAAGATTGACTCTGTGGAATTTTCCAGGTTTCACTCAAAGTTCTGATAAAAGGAAAACAATGGCCCAAGTTCCTACAGACCATATTTGCCAGTTCTCAACTCCCCTTGCAGAAAGAAACCAACAAAGAATTCTGTGCCTCCCTAAGCCCTAAGGCACTTCTCAGTGGTGCCCTGTGGGTCAAGGGGAATGGTCTGGAAAGGAATCTCCCCAGATTCTAACTTCCTGAACATTCTGTTATTTGGTGAATACTTGTTTTGGATACCAGCGTGTGGATAGACACTCTGTTGTAGGAACTGGGTCATCCAGTGTGAGTACTGCCCATCTCCAGCACCCCCTAACCTTTACCGACCCCCCCCTCCCCGAAGTCTATTAAGCTGTATTAAGAAACTCTGGAATAGAAGGAATACCAGCAGCATGGAACTCAGTAGGCAAAGAGCAGGGAAGAAGGATGAGTGTGAGGGCAGGATAACATTTGGTAGCTAATTGCCAGCATGTTAGGACGGCATCTGGTTTTTGCTGAGAAGCCATTCCGGCCCTGCTAGGGAAGGAGGCCACAAGAGGTGCAGGGGAAGGAACAGAGAGACTATTGACAAGACATCTTGGGCCAGGTTCCTTAGGAAGTAGACACTGATGTGAGGAAGTGAATAGGACAGGTTTATTAAGGAATCGCTAGGGGCTTGATGTGATGGGGCTCCACAGACCCTGAAGCTCAGTGCATTCCCGGGAAGAGCTCACAAGCCGAGCAGCTCTGCTGAGATGTCCATACTGAAGCAAAGGAGCTGGACTTGACTTTCCCACCCAAGGTGGCCAGTACCTATGAGTCCTTGGAGGCAATCTGTAAACTGAGTGTCATAATGTCCACTCTCCCCTGAGGGCAGGAGGGTGTCTTGAGTCCTGGAGGGGGGTGGGCAGAGGGGCAGGGGATGTGGAGGGACCCCAGCCCCCACCATAGTCTCCATACCTCAGCTCCACCAGCATCATGGAACCCATGATAAGACGTACCTCCAAGCACCCCGTGGATCCGGCTCCTGGAGAAACTCACCAGAGAGCAGCAGTATCAGCTAGACCTGTGGTCCCTGCCACCCCTCGGGCTTACACACAGCTGATGGTCATCACATCCCTATCTACTGGATTGGGACTCGCCTCCCTCCCTCCCTCCTCACTCACACCTGCCTCGCCTTCTCTCCAGGGAGAAGTATAGACACCAGGGCAAGGGAAGTTGTCTTTGGAGGTGGAGTGGTCCGCCTGCAGAATGCCTGGTCCTCCTTGCCCAGTTTGGATGGTCAAGGCACAAAGCAGCCAACACACAAAGCTTGGGTTGACCCCAAGCACTCAGTCCCTCAGAGAGGCACGTTCTCATCTCAGCTCAGTAACACCTGTAGCGATAACTGGAGAGTCAGATGCATTAAACCTGCAAGCTGTATCTCCACAGGTGCTGTCAGTGACATACATGCTGTGCAGACCCCCTCACAACGGCAGTGGGATGAGAGCACAGGAGGGGAGATGAAATGGACAGACTATGTCAACAAACTGTGGAGGACAGACAGCAGAAGGGTTCAGATGACTTAGCAGTGAGCAGACAGCTGTGACCTAAGAGCTTGGAGAATTCAATGCCAATGAAAACAAAACATTGGCAAATCACAGACTCTGAAAAGACCACGAGTTTGGAGGCATTTCTGAAGGTGCAGACCAGACTGAAAAAAAGGGAACAGCTTGAAAAGCCTTGTTCCTGGGTGGCTGACCCACTCTGTGCCCTTCCCCCCCCCCCCACAACAGAAAACTTTGTAGCTGGGGTGCTGGACACAGCTGAAAACACCACTAAAACCACAAGAAGTCAGTAAACAGGTCCATTGCAGGGCACCGAGTCCCACCAGCCCCTGCTGCTCACCTGCCTCACTCTGACAACTGTGTGATCTCTCGAGGCCCCTGGTGGAGCCTGGCCAGCTCCAAGGCAGGGACCAACAGGTGCTGCCTTAAGGGGCCCTTCCAGCCACTGCATCCAGGTGTGGAGTGGGGAAGTGGGAGGGCGGGGTGATGGCAGCAGATTTCCACCTTTATTTCTAGAGCAGTCAATCTCAAAAAAATAAAAATAAATGTAAAAAAATAAAGAAATAGCAGTGAAACATCTTGCTTAGAAACTGGGAGGTGGGTAGCACAGTGGGTTAAGCGCATGTGGCGCAAAGCGCAAGGACTAGCTGAAGGATCCTGGTTTGAGCCCCCAGCTCCCCACCTGCAGGAGAGTCGCTTTCTCTCTCCCTCTCTGTCTTCCCCCCCTCTCTCCATTTCTCTCTGTCCTATCCAACAATGACATCAATAACAACAAAAATAACTACAACAATAAAACAAGGGCAGCAAAAGGGAATAAGTAAATAAATATTTTTTAAAAAAAGAAACAGAAGTGTTGGGCAGGGGGTAGATAGCATAATGGTTATGCAAAGAGACTCATGCCTGAGACTCTGAAGTCCCAGGTTCAATCCCTCGCATCACTATAAGCCAGAGCTGAGCAGTGTTCTAGTGTTTCTCTCCCTCTCCCTCTCTCTTTCTATATCTCAAAAATAAAATAGTAAAAAAAAAAAAAGAAAGAAAGAAAAGAAAGAAAAAGGAAACCAGAGGTATTGTAACACCAGGCAGTTGAATATTTGCCCATAACTGTGGTTGAGGGGAGCAGAACAGAAGCAAATCTGCTTCCCAAGAAGAGCCAGGGATCGATCACCTGGCTTCCATACTCATGGGCCTGTGGGTCGTCAGTTGACCATTACAGCTCAGCTGCGCTAGACTAGTTCTGACTCAGGGACTCTGCTTCCAGCTGTGTCTTCTGGGCTTAGCTGCAGGCAGGGCCTTTGCCCCTTGGGTCTCACTCCAGAATCCAGGCTCTAAATCAGTGTTCTTATGCTGAATCCTTCTGTCGGTGTCCAGCCATACCAACCTGAACACGCCCGATTGTCTGAATCTCCTGTGAACTTTCCCAGTCTCCAGACTCACTGTGTCCACTGACATCCCACTGGTCCAAACAAGCCTCATGGTCAAGTTCCAAATCAGAAATAGGGGAGATTTGATCATTTGTTTACTTGCTTGTTTGTCCTTCATGAAGCCATGGCAAGAATGTGGCTATCAACTCCAGAACCACCACTGAGTGAAGAAATGACTGGAAATTATAAGTCAGTCAACTAAGACTCCTTCGTGATCAATCCTGTGTCATCAGTGTGTTCTAATCTTAATCCTTCTTCCTCATCACATTACCATGGGGGTTCAACAGCCATAGCTCATTTTTTTCCCCATCTTTATTTATTTATGGGGTAGAGACAGTCAGAAATCAAAAGAGAGACACCTGCAGCTCTGCTTCACCACTTGCAAAGCTTTCCCCCTGCAGGCAGGGACTGGGGAGCTCAGACCCAAGTCCTTGTTGCACTGTAGCGAGTGCACTCAACTAGGTGTGCCACGCCCGGCCTCTGATTCATTCTCTAGCAAGGATATCTAGGATAACTAGCCAGAACTTATGGTTCAGTGATGAGATATCCTTCTTTATTTTTGTATGGTTATTCTAAATCTCTTTTTAAAGAAATCATATTGCTCAAAAATCTTTTCCTTTCTTGGTTATCTACATAAGAATACAAAATAATTGTAAGGAGCTTTTAACGCCATTTTGTATCACAAGCAGCACTTGGTCTCCATTACTGGTTTTCAAAAATTTAGAAACTCATGAACAAAGTCCACTGGAATGTAGGGAAGGTTATTTGATATAGAAAGTGTGTAGTCTAGCCAAGAAGTGATTACTCTAGAAATCCTCACGGAGAAAAAAGGATTGAATGTGAGACTTGATATTTTGGAAAAACAAACTGAGGATTAATAATATCCGGGTGATGTCTCCCAATAACACCAAAGGAAACAGCAAAGACGTCTTAACAGAATGGCTTCCAGATGCCTAGTAAATCAAGTGTCTCTTCCAAATGAGACCACGGCCAAGGGAGGATATTACTGATTTTGAGAAAAGAGGCATTCTTTGGGTGACTAGTAGTATTTTGATCATCAACGTTGTAATGTCATTATAAAGACAGAAGTCAAGAGCATTACCCTTTCCAAATAACGAAATGACAGATGAGTTGTGTGCAAGGCAAATCAGTTTTACCATCCAGTGTAATTTATTCACAAGAAAATGAGTTTTATAGCTGGATGACTTGTCTCTCTGACTGGGAACCTGCTTTGACGTAAAGTGAGAGAAGGGTGACTGGGAGAAAGGAGTTACGATGAGAGAACCAGGATGCTGCCTTGAGAAACATTTTCAGATACATAAATTTTAGAAAGAATCTGGAGTCTGGAGATGTATTCTCTACCACCTGTCTACACTCACAGCCCCTTTGAGATAAGTTCATGTGTTTCCCAGTTTGAAACCACTTAGTTCACTGACAGGGCACCCTATACCCCTAATGACCTGTGAGGTCTTTAGGTCACTTGCTTGAGTACATCTGATATGGATTTGAATCAATCAAAATGCACCAGAAACTACTAATGTCAGAATTGTGATTCTAAAGAGTGTTTAGCGAAGTCACTGGCTCTGGTTCTCCATCTTAAAGGTTTCCTTTAACTTTCTCCGAGATGGCTTTTCTCATCCCTCTAATATTCCATGACAAATGTTGCAGTGTGAGCAGCCCTTCTCTGGATCTTGTCACAGAGTTGAAAAACAATAGCGACAACAGATGGAGTAAAACAGTGGCCTCTGGGGACCACAAGTATATTGTCATCACTGCTCTGAGAACAGAAGTTAGATGTGCACTTTCTCTTGGGGGTAGTCCATTTAATCAATGACATTTTTTACAGAGGATGCTAAGTGCAAATGGACTACTTGGCAGTTTCCAGGGGTATTAAGTGCTTGAAGCAGGAAACCCAGGGGACGATATCTAAATGAACTAAATTAATCTTGTGTTTCCTTCCTATGTGGCAAGACAGCTGAAAGGCAGAGGCAAAGGCTCAGACTAATAAACTATAAGCAATACATACACTTTACCACTTTTTTCTTTCTGTCATATGGGTTACCTCGGTGCTGGAGTAATATCACAGGAACACTTTGGGATTCAAAAAGCCATAATGCTGCCCCCTCCCCCAACCCTACACACACACCACACCACACACCCCTTTGCAAGAGTGTCTGCTTCCTGAACTTCTGTAAATTCATTCAGTAGCTGATTAAGTTTTGGTGTGAGAAACAGACCTCAAGCAGTGGTTGACAGAAGACACAAATCAGGATGAGAGCTGGGGGTGTATGTGGTGGGGTTTTAGTATGTATATCAGTGGCACACAGGGCTTGCGTTCCTGAGGGGTCAGGTTCAATTCCTGGCACCACCAACAGTTGGGGCTGAGCAGTGCTCTAGTAAAATTAAATACCACAGAAGACATCAATTGATTATATAGTAATCCAGAGGGAACCCTGTCGGGAAATTGTGAGGATGTGGTTGAGCTTGGCAGTGCTTGACTTGAGGGGACATCCATCCTCTCATCTTATCAGACTTACTATCTACATAATCATTGTTTTGCCTGAAAGATCCCCACCCATTCCATTCCTTTGGTCTATCTTCTTTCTACCCTCAAGATCCTCCCTGCCTGCAGGGTATTATTATTAATCCTACCAGTTTAACCCCTAGCAACAGTTGCTGGGGAGATCCATACCATTCCTGGCCCCTTTTGCCTTTTCTCCGCCCCTTTCCTAACCATGTGTGGTATTGTCAAGCCACTTCCGTTTTGGTCCTGTCTCTTCCGTGTCCCCAGCTGAAGGAGGACGGGAGGCTGACTCTGGGGTGCTCGAATGAATAAAGATTTGTATTGCTTTGCCACCATGAGCTTGGTTCCTTGGTTCCTGGGTCATCTCTCTCGCACGCGTGGCTAGCCCGACAGAACCCTCAAGGTCTGAAGAGCTAGGCGTCCCCCACAAGGCCCCTCCACTGCCCGGGGCACTGAGTTTCAAGATCTGTAGCCAGCCTGACCATGTTCAGCTGACAGGAAGGATGAACAAAGGAAGAAAAGGGGCAAAGGCCACAAGTTGGCTTTCTTTGGAGGACAAGCTGCCACATGACAATTCTACTAGTCTCCTCTCAGAGACTAGTTATTTCTTGATGAAGTAATCATACAGGATACTTTACAGTTTTACACCCTGGCACCTACCTCCAGTAGGTATGGAGCCCTTTAAAATTGGTGGATGTTTTTGGAATATAAGGGATGCATGTATATAATAATAGTAGTAATAAAATAGAATAGAGTGAAAAATCCTAACAGTCAGTCTGCAGCTTGGACTGCCCTGCATGGATTGGCTGCAGGTAGGCAATCAAAAGCAGCCAATTGTAATATCTATCAAAAAAAAAAAAAAAAACTCCAGGTATTCTTTCCCAGTCAGGGGTGAGGCTCTGATTGGTCAGATATTTTTTCACTCAAATAGAGCTCCAGCCACTTTTAACAAAAGAGGGGGGGGGGGTCGGGCGGTGGCGCAGTGGGTTAAGCGCATGTGGCGCAAAGCGCAGGGACCGGCGTAAGGATGCCAGTTCGAGCCCCTGGATCCCCACCTGCAGGGGAGTGGCTTCACAGGCGGTGAAGCAGGTCTACAGGTGTCTATCTTTCTCTCCCCTTCTCTGTCTTCCCCTCCTCTCTCTATTTCTCTCTGTCCTATCCAACAACGAATTGCATCAACAAGGGCAATAATAATAACCACAATGAAGCTACAACAAGGGCAACAAAAGGGGGGAAAAATGGCCTCCAGGAGCGGTGTATTCATGGTGCAGGCACCGAGCCCAGCAATAACCCTGGAGGAGGGAAAAAAAAAAAGAGAGAGAGAGAGAAGGAAAGACAAAGGCTTGGAATGACACCCCTGGTGATCCGGGACTCTTGGTAAAGAAAATAGCTCAATGGGGAGCTTGCTAGGAGTGGCTATCCCACCCCTGGGGGCTGGTTCTGGGGTGGGGGGAGGAGTGAGCTTCAGAAATAATCAAAAGATTTCCTTTCTTTTTCCTCTTGGCCTCTGTTTTCTAACCAAGAGTGGTATCACCCTTAGGACCCCTTATTCACCCTCCTGCTGCCAGCCCAGTATCCTCCCCTATCCAGAAAATCCCCGGTCACAGGCTGCTGCTTGTTGGAGCTCACACCAGCTGCTGCATCCAAGTCTTCTACTTGGCTCTGCACCACTAGAATTATAATTTCTATAGTTAAGATTGCTCTTAGGTATAAAAAGATAGGCATTTACAATTATCCTCAACACATTACATTATTATAGCTTTCTGTCAGTTCTTCACCACTCTTCACTTTACATCATGAATATTACAATGATCTCAGTGACTTCTTCAGAATCTGTTTTCTTTCATTACCTTTCCTTACCTAAGGTTGGTGCTTAAATTAGAAAATGTTTCTACTCTACTTAAGGCAAAAAGAATTTGTCAGTAAATAGTAATTACATATTTTGTTACTGAAAAAAATGAAATCTCATTGTTTCCTTAATCTTTTCCAAAAATGTTTTGTATTCAAGTATTAGTAGTCATAATGAGGATGCTAATTCTGGTTAGCTAATGGATGCTTTACTAGAGACATAGTCATTCTCAAGAGACTTCAACTTTTGTTTCTATTTCAAGTGCTTAGCATAGAATTCATTTCCAGCAGATGGTTCCATCTTCCACATTTCTCTAGAACAGTGTCACTTATATTTAATAGCTATTATTGGAGGAAGATTAAGGCATTGTTGGTATTTAAAGTTCTATTAATTTGTACTTGACTATTTTGGGAAATGCCACTTATTTCAGATGCCTATTCAAATCTGTTTCTTATAAAAATCATAAAGTTAGTTATTTTTTGGTTATGCTTATTTTGTAAAGTTATTAGGAAGCAATTTTGTAAAAAGTACAAAACCTTAACTGTAGCACTGATAATATTTCCCAGTTCTTTGTAATGTGGATGGAATTGAGCTTTAGATTAAAATAAACAGAAAATACTAGAAGTTTTAATTCTTTTACAGGAACTCTTTTCCTTGAATGGCCAGATACATAGAATAATCTAAAATGACACATAGAAGGTTTTAAGAACTAGTTTGATTTCAAAGCCCTTATGCATTGAATGTTTTGATTTTTATCGAGGGGGTAATGGTTTGGACTGTAATCATTACCCATGGGTAAAGTTTCATTATGTAACAGGACTCCCGAGTTCTCTTCCTCCCCCAGAGTCCTTTGCTCCGATGTAATACACTTTGTCTAGCCCACGTTTCAGTTTGTGTTCTCCCTCCCTGCCCCCATCTATTAAGTCCTGCTTATAAATGAGACCATGCAGTATTTGCCCTTCTCCTTTTGTCTTATCTCGCTTAACATGGTTTCTTCAAGTTCCATCCATGATGATGCAAAGCAGATGACTTCATACTCAAGACTTGGTGAGCTCAAGTTGGATAAGCATCTAGTTGAAGAATATGATAATTCCCTTAAAAATTAAATCTAGGGGGTCGGGCTGTGGCACAGTGGGTTAAGCGCATGTGGCGCAAAGCGCAGGGACCGGCGTAAGGATCCCAGTTCGAGCCCCCGGCTCCCCACCTGCAGGGGAGTCGCTTCACAGGCGGTGAAGCTTGTCTGCAGGTGTCTATCTTTCTCTCCCCTTCTCTGTCTTCCCCTCCTCTCTCCATTTCTCTCTGTCCTATTCAACAACGAACAACATCAACAAGGGCAATAATAAGCACAACGAAGCTACAACAAGGGCAACAAAAGGGGGAAAAAATGGCCTCCAGGAGCGGTGGATTCATGGTGCAGGCATCGAGCCCAGCAATAACCCTGGAGGAGGAAAAAGAAAAAAAAAATTAAATCTATATTTTAAGGATAAAATTGGCTGGGGCTGGGTAGTGTGGCACACCTAGTTAAGTGTACACATTACCATGAGCAAGGGCCCAGGTTTGAGCCCCTGTTCCCCACCTGCAGGGGAAATCTTCCTGAATAGTAAAGTGAGTACTACAAGTATCTGTCTATCTCTCTCCCTTTCTGTCTTCCCCTCCCCTCTCAACTGTTCTCTGTCTTATCAAATAAAGAAAGAGAGAGTGTGTGTGTCAGAGCTGAGCAATAATTTGGTCTCTTTAAAAAAAAGAATAAAATTGGCTAAACCTCACAGAGTTAAGAAGCAACAGAATTTAGAAATTATAGTTCTTAAATATTCCCAAGCACCTTACGAATAAACTGCTAATAAATATCAGTTCATATTATTCAAGATTAATACAACAGTTAAAGAGATCTTAGAAAGCTTTGTATAAGGGAGTGTGGCAGCGGGTTAAGCGCACGTGGTGCAAAATGCAAGGACCAGTGTAAGGATCCCAGTTTGATCCCCTGGCTCCTCACCTGCAGGGGAATCGCTTCACAGGTGGTGAAGCAGGTCTGCAGGTGTCTCTTTCTCTCCTCTTCTCTGTCTTCCCCTCCCCTCTCCATTTCTCTCTGTTCTATCCAACAACCACAATATCAGTAACAACAACAATATAATTACAACAATAAAACAACTAGGGCAACAAAAGGCAAAATACAAAAAAAAAAAAAAAAAAAGTCAGTTCCCGCTTCCCTACACCTTAGAGTCCTTGTTGGAAGATAAGTTCTTTTTCCCCATGAATCACCCAGGACCTTCCAGATAACGGCTGACTACCATGACAAATAATATAAAATAATAATAATAAATAAGAAAGATACATCCCCCAATACTCAGTTGGCTAAGGCACCAAACCTCTTTTTCTATAAAGCATTCAAATCAGATGCCCTGCTAACCACGAGAAGCAGATTGTTTGTGTTTCTTCCACAGGAATCCCAGAAAAAACCATCTGGACCCCTGCACACCCTGACATCACCCGCTAGATGGCACGACTACAGTGGCACACTCCCCCAAACCCTAGATGTCACCTGACGCGATCTGAAGAACCTGATTCACAGACTCCAAGGACAGAACTTTTTTACTGCCTGTCTGCCTTTCCTGCTTCTGCTTTGACCTGTCACGTTTTGGCGGTTCCAGCTCACTCTCTACAGAAAAGCAGAATTCCAGAGGCTGACCTTCCTCATGCAGCATTTCATCCCCTGCCATTTCTCCCCCTAGTCGCCTACTTTGGACTGAGACTTCTATCGGACTTGCTGGTATACCCTTTGGACACTTTAGACAATTTTACAGCAGCTTCCTTCCCTTCATGTTGCTGGTTTTTCATAGACTGACCCTGAGTAGTTCATAGACTTTACACACTGTTGCCCTGGGCATTAGATAAAAGGAAAGGGGGAGATGCTGGGAAATTGTGCAGTCACATCTGCCATGTTGTCCCCTCAGGCTATTGCTAGTTCCCGCAAGAGTTGGGACATTCTCGGAGCGCCTGTTCAGCCATGTTGTGCCCTCAGGGCATTGTCTATTTCCCCGCCATAGTTGAAGTGCTTTGGTTACTCCTCCCCCTTCCCATTCTCACGAGAGTTATTATCCTATCCTGGAGTGCTATGGTTACTCCTCCCCCTTCCCATTCTAGCGAAAGCTACTCCTATAAAAGCCCTTCTTCTTCCGCACCTCACTCTCTTGCCAGCGCTCCACTTCAGTGTTCAGATGCAGGAAAGGTTACTGCGTGAGGTGGCCATTTTTGCTACCTCCACATGGCCCAACCTGCTTCTCTAGCACCCAACTCTGAGGTGCCAGCGCAAATAAAGATTTGTGTTCCCTCTTCGCTCCAGACCTTCTCTCTCTCTTCTCTGTGGCGCAAAACAACAGTCCTAGCCACCAACAACGATATCAGTAACCACAACAATGTTAAACAACAAGGGCAACAAAAGGGAAAATAAGTAAAAATAAATAAATAAATAAATAAAAGTTTTGTATTTTATTAAATTATGTGACTAAATTTGTTCAAACATTCTTTGGCATTAAGATGCTATCAGTTATCCTATCATACTGTGCACATATATTATAAAGTTATAGAAGATTTATATATATGATTTTTTAAATATTTATTCATTTTCCCTTTCATTGCCCTTGTTTTTCATTGTTGTAGTTATTATTGTCGTTGTTATTGATGTTGTTGTTGTTAGATAGGACAGAGAGAAATGGAGAGAGGAGGGGAAGACAGAGAAGGGAAGAGAAAGATAGACACCTGCAAACCTGTTTCACCACCTGTGAAGCGACTCCCTTGCAGGTGGGGAACCAGGGGGGCTCGAACCGGGATCCTTACAATAGTCCCTGCGCGATTTGCGCCAAGTGCACTTAACCTGCTGCGCTACCCACTAACTCCCATATATGATTTTTTTATTGCCACTAATGTTATTGCTGGGGCTTGGTGCCTGCAAGACAAATCCACTGCTCCTAGAAGCCTATTTTTCCTCTCTTTCTTTCTTTCTTCCTTTCTTTCTTTCTTTCTTTCTTTTTTTTCTTTTCTTTTCTCCCTCTCCCTCTCCCTCTCTCTCTCTCTTTCCTTTTCTTTTTGATAGAGACAAATTGAGAGGAAAGGGTGAATACAAAGGGGACAGAGAAAGAGAGACACCTGTACTGTTTCACTACAAGTGAAGTATCCTTCCTGCAGGTGAAAAGTAGGGGCTTGAACTCAGGTCCTTGTGCATGGTAATGTCTTCCCTCTACCATCTGCATCACCACTTAGTCCCTTAAATTATATTTTTAAAAACTCAGATGGATTTCACTGTTCTGTGAAAACCATACCCCCTGAATACTAAACCTTCACATCAAATCGCTCTGGTCAGGCTATCTGGAATCAGACGCAGCCATGTCAGAGTCGACCTCACTAACAAGTCAGGCAAAGCTGCAGTCCTCTGGGTTGTACCAGGGGCCTGGTATTGGGACAGAAGAGGTCAAGATAGGGAAAAAAAAACAAAATCACAGTCTGCAGGAGAATCGAGGCATATTGTACGGGGGTCAAGACAAATCAAAAGTAGAGATATGGATCCCTAGACTTAGACCCTCATGCGCAGGTTAGAGGGGAGGTGTAAGAGGAAGCCAGTGGGTTATACCAGTGCTATTTTCCAGAGCACTGGTGGTCCAGACAGTTACTCAGCACAGAAGGAAAAGTGCAAGAGGACCTTCCATTGTACTTTGTACTTCACCGACCACTCCAGTATCCCTGAGGAGTCCTGGAAATACGCCCTGGTCTTAATAAGACTGACAGCTTCCGGGGTCCAGGCGGTGGAGCACCAGGTTAAGTGCACATAGTAGGAAGCTCAAGGACCCACGCAAGGATCCTGGTTCAAGCCCCTGGCTCCCCACCTTTAGGGAGGTCGCTTGCGAAGTGGTGAAGCAGGTTTGCAGGTGTCTGTCATCCTCTTCCTCCTTTTTTTTTTTTTTTTCCTCCAGGGTTATTGCTGGGCTCGGTGCCTGCACCATGAATCCACTGCTCATCGAGGCCATTTTTCCCCCCTTTTGTTGCCCTTGTTGTTGTAGCCTCGTTGTGATTATTATTGTTGCCATTGTTGATGTTGTTCGTTGTTGGATAGGACAGAGAGAAATGGAGAGAGGAGGGGAAGACAGAGAAGGGGAGAGAAAGACAAACACCTGTAGACCTACTTCACCGCTTGTGAAGTGACTCCCTGGCAGGTGGGAAGCCGGGGGCTTGAACCTGGATCCTTGTGCTTGTCCTTGCACTTTGCGCCACCTGCACTTAACCTGCTGCACTACTGTCTGACTCCCAACTATTTGCTATTATCTGGTGATACTCATCTAGTTTTTTTTTTTAAAAAAAAAAAAAACCTCTTCATCCTGCATACTAAGTACTTAGAAGAAGAAGCTTCTTTGTTTACAGTTCAGATACCTGATGTGATTCGTGTGTTGTTTGCTAGTAGGTCAGCAAGGTAGCTAGTTAGTTCTCTAATAACCTTCACAGAAGTAAGGAAGTCAATTTTGTACTTAGATCAGTACCTGTGAAATCCAACAAGGCATGAGATTCACTGAGTGAGACTGTATTTGAGGAAAATACCACTCTATTAAAATTCTTTTGAATAACTTTTCTCCATTTTTATGAGTGATGTAATTGTTTTATAAAATGACAAGACTTCGGGAGTAAAAGCTCACATCCAAATATACTGTGTGTGAGTGACCATACCTTCTACCAAGGCTGTGCACTGCCCCCCCTGACCCCGTAATCTCACCAAGCCCAATGGACAGTTTGGTTACCATTTTCCTTTCAAGATCATGTTTTTGTCATGTGTGTTTCACTTGTGAGTCTGTGAGGGGAACCACCTAGTCATCCTCCCTCACCTCTTATCTTACTTCCAGTTCCATTTATTTCCACTTTGTCCAGATGATAGACACAACCTCATCCTCTTTTTGATAGCAGAGCCGTGTTCCATTCAATAAAGAAGTCAGTTCTTCATCCAGCCATCTTTGGGGCAAACATTTTCTTGAGGAGAAAAATGTTGTGATTGTCTTTTTCCAGCTTGTCATACACTGCCAGACTGAATTGTTCATGTTTTCTATTAAAATTAATTCAGTGTGATCAGACCCAAACAACACGCTTACATCCACAGAAGCTGAAGGAGGGTATGTTTTGGTCAGTGCTGCTTTGCAAATAAAGAAGCATCAAGTGACAGTGGCAGCCTTCAACAGCGTTCTCATTGCCATGCCTTCGGTCTGAAAACACACCCAGGCAACATGACTGAACCTTCAGCCCTGAGACTAGACTCCCATTCACTCCACACATATATCTGTGATTACTTCAATGCACAGATTGCACTTGCAAATAAAAACAAACAGCTAAGAATAGACAAAAGTAAGTCTTGTTTCTTCATCTTGGTCTTTTGCTTCTAAACACAAACATGTTAATCTCACATTTCCAAGAACAGGATGCAAACTGTATGCGCTAAGATTATGACTATATGAAGGAAAAAAAAAAGTGTGGAAAAGTGGGTGGCTGGGGAACCCACTGACACTTTGAAGGTGCTGTTAGGATTTTACAACCATGGTGTTTAATTCATCATTGTCTCGATTTCCCAAATGCTCTCCGATGTTGGTATACTACAGTAACTCAGATGTCTCCCTTGTTTGTTTTTGTTGTTGTTGTTTTTGCCTCCAGGGTTATCACTGGGGCTTGGTACCCGCACTAGGAATCCACTGCTTATGGTAGCCATCTTTTCCATTTGTTGTTGTTGTCGGATAGGACAGAGAAATCAAAAAAGGAGGAAAAGGCAGAGAGGGGCAGAGAAAGATAAGACACCTGTAGAACTGCTTCACCACTTGTGAAGCCACCCCCCTGCAGGTGGGGAGCTGCGGGCTCAAACCAGGATCTGTATGTGTGCCCTTGTGCTTCGTACTAAGTACCCTTAACCCAGTACACTACTGCCCAGACCCCCCTCACTTGTTTTCTTTGTTGAAAATACCCCTTGAAGAATTTACTCAAGAAATTAGTAATGATCAATACTCTTTATTGATAGTTTTTTTTGGGGGGGTAGAGGTTGAGATGTTAACCACTGCTCAACCCACATTCGAGTTTGAAGCCCACTCCAACATCTTCTCTCTAGACTTCCTTCTTTGTTGTAGGGCCGGAAAACCCACCCTCTCTTCCTCTTCCTCACCACCCTCATCCCCACAGACCACAGTCTTACCGCTCCAGTCGTGGCTCTCCAGAATTGCACAGCTCTCCCCTAAGTAGTTCCTGTTGATATTATTTAGGATTTGATGACTCCTTCCTTTCTCCTCAGTTTCCTTACAAGTTCATCCCACTACGGAATTTTGGGGAAACATAAGGATCTGGTAGTTTCCAGGAACTACCCTCATGTTTGTGTTAGTGTAAACTGGTGTGATTCTTCTTTTTTCAAGAAGATGGCATAGCAGTATCTATGAAAATGTGAAACATAGATCTACCTTTATGACCCTGAAATCCCACTGCTGCAAAGTCGTCCTGGGAATTGGTCAAGAAAGGTTGCCACCGGAGGGAACTGTGCAGAGATGTTTACTGCAAGGATGTGGCATAAAGACTGGGACTCTGCTGCGTCCACGAGGATGGCACTGGTTTAAACACACAGATAACAGGGGACAGGTGGTGGCACACCCTCCAAGTCACACTCCTTACCACATGTAATGAGCTCAAGCCCCAAGTCCCCACCTGCAGGAGGAAGCTTCAGAAGTAGGAAGGCAGTGCTACAGGTATCTCTCTCTCTCCCTCTGTCTTCCCCATCCCTCTCAATTTCTCTAGTCTCTATCAAAAATAAAAATGAAGAAAGATAGAAAGAAAGAAAGAAAGAAAGAAAGAGAAAAAATGGCTGCTGGGAGCAGTGGAGATTCACTGTGTGAGCACCAAGCCCCAGCAATAACCGTGGTAGCAATATATCTATATATACAGATGTCATATGCAATGACTATATCCCTCTGGCCATAATCAAGAGGTCTATGTCCAGTGGATCCATGTGGAGGACTATTACTAAGCTCTTAAAACATGCTGTCTTTTTAAAAGTCAAGGCATGAGACAATCTTGATTTTTCAGAATGTGAAGTGCAAGATCATCAGCCCGCCTACTAGTTTGCCCTATTCTGACCCACTGAGAGACAGACCCCCGTGCATTCTGTCGTTCTGCATTTCCCATGGCTTTGGCCTCCGTGTCCCTGCCTCTTACAGAGACGCTGGAGGACCATATTTCTCTGCTGAGTTGCCATAAAAAATGTGAGCCCTGCCCCTCAGCTTCTTTCATTAACTTCCAGAGGTTGGAACCTCTGCCCCACACTTTAACAGACTAACAGAAAGCACCTGGGCTTTCTTCTATTGTTTCTTTCTGAAGCAGTAACAAAGCTCTTTAGTAAGAAGGATTTATGATGACTCTTCTATTTTATTTTTATTTTTATTTTTGGCCCATTTTATGTGTCTGCTAAATGCCATTTTTTAAACATTATCAAGCAAGCCACTGGCGGAATCACAGTGTCTAGAAATGTTAGCTTCTCTGTAAAAATAAGGCCACTCGAATCTTGTTAAACTGCTCCTGTATTCATTGTGCCTCTTAATGCCCACGCTCATTCCAGAGGATTTATAAAATGAAATCATCAAAAAGTTCCCAGCTGCACAAGTCTTTTGAAACTTTTCTGTCGTAAGCAAGTCTGCGTTACACATTACAAAACATGCAAGGGGGCTTAAAGATAGTTTAACAAAAAGACTAGAGAGGGAGAATATCCAGGTGGCTTTTTAAGTGTGGAACATAATAAAAAGGTGTTTGGAAAGTATTATGCCAAGATGTAGTAACTAGAAAACAAGAAAGTCCACTTAAGAGCTAGAGTGTAATTTTAAGTTACAATAGAAGAAATGCTGAAAATTGCAAAGGGAAAAATAAGCTGAGCACTTAATCAATCTGCAGCAAACAGATGAAAAACTCATCTGATAAACAAGGGCTGGGAGGTGGTGCACCAGGTTAAACTCACATAGTGAGGAGCACAGCAACCTGCACAAGGATCCGGATTCGAGCCCCAGCTCCCCACCTGCAGGGTGAAACAAGTCTGCAGGTGTCTAGCTTTCTCTCTCCCTCTCTATCTCCCTTTCATCTCTCAATTTCTCACTGTCCCATCCAGTAAAATGCAAAAAATAGTCACCAGGAGCAGTAGGTTCATAATGCAGGCACCGAGCCCCAGGAATAACCCTGGAGGCAAAAAAATAATAATAATTGGACAATATGTTTTGGACACATCTTTCTGATATTTTGTGCCAAGATGCTGAGTTAGAAACTGTATTGAGGTCACAGAAGAGAAGCTACTTGAGTGTTTAATAATAGGGGACTGGTTATGTGGGCAAAGCAGAGGTGAAACTCCCAATAGCAGACAGGATGCTAACACTCTAACACTGATGAGAGATTTGCCACTAGCAGGAAGAAACACGGCTGTAGCATCAGATATGACCAGGGACAATAGGGAGCAAGGAAAGAGACCACCTCCTCCCTCCTTCCCTAAGCCTCGCCTAGTAATGCTAGTTTTAAGGGTTCATTTCCCTGGAGCAGAGCAGAGCAGGGCAGGGCAGGGCAGGGCAGGGCAGGGCAGGGCAGAGCAGAGCAGCGCAGAGCAGGGCAGAGCAAGGCAGGGCACAGCAGAGCAGAGCAGCACAGAGCAGGGCAGAGCAGAGCAGAGCAGAGCAGCACAGAGCAGGGCAGAGCAGAGCAGAGTAGGGCAGAGCAGAGCAGTGCAGAGCAGAGCAGGGCAGAGTAGGGCAGAGCAGAGCAGCACAGAGCAGGGCAGAGCAGAGCAGAGCAGAGCAGGGTAGGGCAGGGCAGGGCAGGGCAGAGCAGAGCAGCACAGAGCAGGGCAGAGCAGCACAGGGCTGGGCAGAGCAGAGCAGAGCAAAGCAGCACAGGGCAGAGCAGAGCAGTACAGAACAGAGCAGGGCTGGGTAGAGCAGAGCAGAGCAGCGCAGGATGGAGCAGAGCAGAGCAGAGCAGAGCAGCACAGAGCAGGGCAGGGCAGAGCAGAGCAGAGCAGCGCAGGGCGGAGCAGAGCAGAGCAGGGCAGCACAGAGCAGAGCAGGGCAGAGCTGAGCAGAGCAGAGCAGCACAGAGCAGGGCAAAGCAGGGCAGAGCAGAGCAGAGCAGGGCAGAGCAGAGCAGGGCTGGGCAGAGCAGAGCAGCGCAGAGCAGCACAGAGCAGGGCAGAGCAGAGCAGAGCAGGGCAGAGCAGGGCAGGGCAGAGCAGAGCAGAGCAGCACAGAGCAGCGCAGGGCAGAGCAGGGCAGAGCAGAGTAGGGCAGAGCAGCACAGAGCAGAGCAGAGCAGGGCAGAGCAGCACAGAGCAGAGCAGGGCAGAGCAGCACAGAGCAGAGCAGAGCAGAGCTGGACAGAGCAGAGCAGCACAGAGCAGGGCAGAGCAGAGCAGGGCAGAGCAGGGCAGAGCAGAGCAGGGCAGAGCAGAGCAGAGCAGAGCAGAGCAGAGCAGAGCAGAGCAGCACAGAGTAGGGCAGAGCAGAGCAGGGCTGGGCAGAGCAGAGCAGCACAGAGCAGAGCAGGGCAGAGCAGCACAGAGCAGGGCAGAGCAGAGCAGAGCAGGGCAGGGCAGAGCAGCACAGAGCAGAGCAGAGCAGAGCAGAGCAGAGCAGGGCAGGGCAGGGCAGGGCAGGGCAGGGCAGAGCAGGGCAGAGCAGAGCAGGGCAGAGCAGCGCAGGGCAGGGCAGGGCAGGGCAGAGCAGCACAGGGCAGAGCAGAGCAGGGCAGAGCAGGGCAGAGCAGGACAGAGCAGAGCAGGGCAGAGCAGGGCAGAGCAGAGCAGGGCAGAGCAGGGCAGAGCAGGGCAGGGCAGGGCAGGGCAGGGCAGGGCAGGGCAGGGCAGGGCAGGGCAGCTAGTTGTCACTTTGTTACTGACTTCTAGCGGGATTCCATGATGGCTAGAGGAGTGTTTCAGTTATTTTTAATTTTTGGAAATTGTTGGACAGCTCACTCAGGATGTGATCTATCTTGACTTACATTCCGTGGGTACTTTAGAAGAATGTGTATTCTGATGCCGTGGAGTGGAGGGTCCTATAATTTGATTCTATTTTAGTAATATCATGATGATGTTTGCCAGTCACTTCATTTCTGTTTTTTTTCATCTAATTATCATGTGTGTTGTTGAATTTTTTCTTTTTCCTTCCTTCCTTCCTTCCTTCCTTCCTTCCTTCCTTCCTTCCTTCCTTCCTTCCTTTTTTTTTTTTTTTTTGTTACCAGAACACTGCTCAGCTCTGGTTCGTGGTGATATTGAGAATTGAGCCTTGGACCTTGGAGCCTAAGGCATAAAAGGAGACACATTTTTTCCCCTCCAGGGTTATTGCTGGGCTCGGTGCCTGCACCATGAATCCACCGCTCCTGGAGGCCATTTTTCCCCCTTTTTGTTGCTCTTGTTGTTGTAGCCTCATTGTGGTTATTATTATTGCCATTGTTGATGTTGTTCGTTGTTGGATAGGACAGAGAGAAATGGAGAGAAGAGGGGAAGATAGAGAGGGGGAGAGAAAGATAGACACCTGCAGACCTGCTTCACCGCCTATAAAGCAACTCCCCTGCAGGTGGGGAGCCGGGGGCTCGAACCGGCATCCTTTACGCCGGTCCCTGCGCTTTGAGCCATATGCGCTTAACCCACTGCGCCACCACCCGACCCCCGAAGAGACACATTTTTAATAGTAATAGTGGAGTTGTTTACTTCTTTTCATTTTGTCTGTTCTAGGGCTACATAATTGAAGTATGTTCTTTTCTTTGCAGGCTCATTTGCTATAATGCCTCTCTGTGGACCTGATAATTTTTACTTGCCCTAAAGTCCCTTATATTTGCTTAATCCAACCTATTATTAACATTTTATATAAAGCATTCAATTATTCCATTTTCATCTGGCTTAAGTCATTATATGGAAATGAGTTTTGTTCATAGCATACAGCTAAGTCACAATTCTTCAGTTCTACTATTCTGTCTTTTAATTTCTGTGTTTAGATAATTTCTATTTAATGTAATCACTGATTTGCTAGGACTAATATCTGCAATTTTATTTATTTATTTTTTTCTGCTTCTCTGCCTGTCTTCCAGTTATTTGCACATGTTTTAGACTTCTATATGGATTTACCTGTAGGGCCTTTGGATGATATATATTAGGATGGCATTTTAGAGGTTGCTCTATATAAAGGATTGTATATATATATATATATATATATATATATATATATACAATTGTATATATATATATATATACACACACACACATATATATTATCACAGTCTGTTGATGCCATCAGTTTACCAGTTCAACTGAAGTATACAGACTTTGACATTTTTTTTAACATTGACAAAACCATAGGATAAGAGGGGTACAGCTTTGCACAATTCCCACCACCAGAACTCCGTATCCCCTCCCCTTCCCTGATAGCTTTTCTATTCTTTAACCCTCTGGGAGTATGGACCCAGGGTCATTGTGGGGTACAGAAGGTGGAAGGTCTGGCTTCCGTAATTGCTTCCCCGCTGAACATGGGCGTTGACAGGTCGATCCATACTCCCAGCCTGCCTCTCTCTTTCCCTAGTGGGGAAGGACTCTGGGGAAGCGGGGCTCCAGGACACATTGGTGGGGTTGTCTTTGGCATTTCTTTATCCATATGTGGTTTTCTTTCTATTGAACTCAAAGATTTCTTCAATAGCTACCCTCTGCTTAGAAATTTCCCTTTAGCCATTCTTTTAGAATAGAGCTCCTAATGGCAGATTCTCTGAATTTTCCTTCTTTTGATAAAGTCTGGACTTGCCCTCCGTTCCTGAGGGTGCTGTGCTGAGAATATGATTGAGGTGCATAGCTCTTGTCTTACAGGACCTAGAGAATATTCTGTCACTTCCTTCTGGCATTATGTTTTCCATTGAGCAATCCACCACCCTGCTTATTGTACTTATTTATTTATTGGACAGAAACAGAGAGAGATAGACTGAGACGGCAGCACTATTTCACTATTCATGAAGCTTCCCCTCTGCAGGTGGGGACCAAGGACTTGAACCCAGGTTCAAGCCCTTTCACACTATAATCATGGTAATGTGTGTGCTTTGCCCAGCCCCCCCATGCTAATTGTTTTTCACCTGTAAATAAGACTGTTTTTCTTTAACTTCTTTCAAGACTTTTCTTTTTGTCTTTAGTTTTCAGAAATTTAATTTTGACATATTTCAGCTTGATTTTTTTTTCAAATGTTTCCTGATATTGCTTTGCTTAGCTTTAGAATTATATCTCTTGGGAGTCGGGCTGTAGCACAGCGGTTAGCGCAAGTGGCACAAAGCACAAGGACCAGCATAAGGATCCCGGTTTGAGCCCCCGGCTCCCTACCTGCAGGGGAGTCGCTTCACAAGTGGTGAAGCAGGTCTGCAGGTGTCTCTCTTTCTCTCCCCCTCTCTGTCTTCCCCTCCTCTCTCCATTTCTCTCTGTCCTATCCAACAGCAACAACAACAATAACTACAATAATAGCTATGACAATAAAACAACAAGGGCAACAAAAGGGAATAAATAATAAATAAATATTTTAAAAAAACAGAAAAAAAAGAATTATATCTCTTACCAGATATGGAGAGTTTCGGCTATTTTTGACGACAATAATAACTACAACAATAAAACAACAAGGGCAACAGAAGGGAATAAATAATAAATATTTAAAAAAACAGAAAAAAAAGAATTATATCTCTTACCAGATATGGAGAGTTTCAGCTATTTTCGACGACAATAGTAACTACAACAATAAAACAACAAGGGCAACAAAAGGGAATAAATAAAAAATAAATATTTAAAAAAACAGAAAAAAAAGAATTATATCTCCTACCAGATATGGAAAGTTTCGGCTATTTTCTTCATTACTTTTTCAAATCTTTTTCTTCTCCCTCAGGACTGTAGTGATTTATAGGATAGCTCTTTTATTGTTCCCTTGGCCCCTACAGGGTTATTTCCATTTTTCATTCTACTTAATCTCTATTGTAGAAGTCAGTTAATTATAGTTTTAACTTGTAGTTTGCTGATTCTTTCCTCTATTCCTGCATTCTCTTGTTAAGCCCATTAAGTGAGCTTTTAATTTTGGTTATTGTTATTTTTTTTTTCCCTTCCTTTTTCACATTCCTGTTTGGTTCTTCCTTTCATCTTCTACCACTTGTGTGTGTGTATGTGTGTGTGTCTTTTGATTTCCTTCCTCAGGCTTTATATATGTTTCCAAATTGTCTGTGTCAAAATAATTGTATCATGACTACTTCAAAATCCCAGATAATTCAGATGTCTCTTTGAAATTGCCACCTACTGATTATCTTTTTCCATTCAGTTTGAAATCATCCCAGTTCTTGGTCTGAGGAGTGGTTTTTTTTCTTTTGAAACCTGGACATATTGTGTGTTTTTGTGAGATGGCTGGATCTTCTCCATGCCATCCCTTTGAATGGGACGGCTCTGACACTTCAGTCCGCAGTGGAGGGAGCACTGCCTTGGTTCTTCTGGGTGGAGTAAGTAAAGTCCAGGTTGTCTGTTGGCTCATGGGAGACATTGCTAGATATTGTATGGTGGAAGTTCTGTAGGTGATGCGGCCACCTCCAGGAAGTGACGAAAGGCCCTCTCTTCAAAGGGCCTCTGCTGGCTGTCCAGTGGGGGTGGAATCCCACAGGATTCCCACCATAACCAACTGGACTGTATTGCTGGCTGGTGTAACAAACATTCCCAGTTGCCTCCTTGGCCTTCCAGGACATCCTTCCTGCTGGAGTGTTGGGGCACTTGACTAAAGCCTCTAGCTTCGTATGGATGGAAGCCAAGGCTTCTCACCTGCACTGTGAGAATATGGCTGGGGAAAGGGCCACAGATTTCTCTAGACATTTTTGGCTGGGGTAAAGCAGTCTTGTATAAAATTTTCCAGTCTTCCTAGGCTGCCCTTACTCTGTTCATTTTCCAAGTGACAGCCTATCTGCTGAGGCGTTTTCATCTGTGCCTGTCGGTGTTTTGGCTTTGTCAGCTTCTCCCTCTCCAAATCTCCCCACATTTGGTCTGAGCCGAGAAGGAAACACCCAGGGCTCTTGTCATGTCTCTCAGGTCCTGAGATCCTTTGTCAGACTGTCTCATTCGTGTTTAGACTCCGCTGATGTTGTTTTGTATGTAAGGCCCAGGGCTTTTAGGAAATACAAAAAATTATGTCTACTCTGTGTTCCAAGATGTAGCAATCTCTACACTATTTTAAATGAAGAATTACATACACTTGTATTTGTAGTTTTTAGCTTTTATTTATGTAGTTGGTTTCATCGTTTGTTTTTTTTTTACTATTATTTCTTCATAGGGATGTAGCTGATTTAGAGTTTTTGCTGTTTGTTTTTTGTTTTTTGCCTCCAGCGTTACTGCTGGGGCTCAGTGCCAGCGCTACAAATCCTGGCGGCCATTTTTTTCCCCCATTTTACTGGATAGGACAGAGAGAAATTGAGACAGGAGGGGGAGACAGAGAGGGAGAAAGAAAGATAGACACTTGCAGACCCGCTATGCTGCTTGTCAAGTGACCCCCCTGCAGGTAGGGAGCTGGGGGTTTGAACCCTGATCTTTGCATGGGTCCTTGCGCTTAGTACTATGTGGCACTTAACTGGGTGCACCACTGCCTAGCCCCTCTTAGAGTTCTTTCATTGAAGCCTGAAGGACTCCATTAGCATTACAGGAAGGGCAGATCTACTAATGAAATACTTGCTCCAGTTTTGTTGACCTGGGGATGTCTTAATTTCCCCAGTCTCTGAAGGATGATTTTACTGACGTGGATTTCTTTTAAGATATTCTTTTCCTCTTAGCACTTTGATTCACTCTGCCACTTTCTGGCCTCTGTGGATTGTGACTGAGGAAATGGCTCAACTGGTTGGGCAGCAAACCTTCAAGCCCGGCATTTCTGGTTTGATCCTCACTGTTGCATATACCAGAGTGGTCCTCCAGCTTGTCTCTCTCCTGGTTTTCTTCATGTGAATTTCTCTCTCTCTCTCTCTCTCTCCCTGTCCCCCTCTGCCTCTCCCTCTCCCTCTTCTCTCTTTCTCCTTCTCCTTCTCCCTCTTTCTCCCCCCTCCCTCTCTCCCTCCCTCCCTCTCATAAATGTAGTAAATCAAATAAATCTTTTAAATTTTTATTCTGCTATTTATTTTGAATGAAAGAGAGAGAGAAAGCTACACAGAGAGGCCCGAGCACTGTCCAGCTCTGAGTGATGGTGGTGTTGGGGATTGAAACATGTGATCTCCTCAGAGCCTTAGGCATGAAAGGCTTTCTGCACAACCATTACTGTCTCCTTAGCCCCTAAAAGAAATCTTGAGTCTGTTGTTCAGTGTGTGTGTGTGTGTGTGTGTGTGTGTGTGTGTGTGTATTTCCCCTATTCTTAATGAATTCTTTGTCTCCTCCAGCTATCAGGATTCTCTGTCTTTTGACCATAATATTGTGATGTAGATTTCAAGTTTATCCTTCTTTTTTTAAATGTTTATTTATTTATTTATTTTTAATATGTATTTATTCCCTTTTGTTGCCCTTGTTTTAGTGTTGTAATTATTATTGTTGTTGTTGTTGTTGGATAGGACAGAAAGAAATGGAGAGAGGAGGGGAAGACAGAGAAGAGGAGAGAAAAATAGACACCTGCAGACCTGCTTCACCCACCGCCTGTGAAGCAACTCCCCTGCAGGTGGGGAGCCAGGGCTCAAACCAGGATCCTTATGCCAGTCATTGTGCTTTGCGCCACCTGCACTTAACCCGCTGCGCTACAGCTCGACTCCCAAGTTTACCCTTAGAGTTTACTAAGTAGTTACTGTCTTTCATGGCTCGCTCGCTCTCGCTCGCTCTTTCTCTCTCTTCATTCTCTGGGTCTGCCATTAGGCATATGTGCTTGGCGGTGTCTCTGAAGCTATTTATTATTTTTCACTCTGTGCTAGCTGTTCCTCGGAGTGTGTGCTCTCACTGTGAGTTTGGTGGTTGCTTCTGACAGCACAGATTGGTTGTCGAGATGCCCCAGTGGCTGCTGTGCTTCAGTTACTGCCCTTCTTAGCGCCTTGTGAATTTCTGTAGGTTTCTTTTTTAAAAAAATTAATTTTCTTTATTTATTGGATAGAGAAAGCCAGAAATAGAGGGGGGGATAGAGAGAGAGAGACACAGAGTGACAGATGAAACTCTGCTCTACCACTCGTAAAGCTTTCCCACTGCAGGTGGGTACCAGGGACTCAAACCTGGGTCCTTGTGCACTGTGACATGTGCACTCAACCAGATGTGCCACCACCTGGCCCCGGGTTCTTTTTCTATGCTTCCTTCATGGGTGTCTCTATTCTCGCTTTGCTTCAGTTCTTTGGATGGTGTTATTTCGAGTTCTCTGGACACATTATAATCATGTATTTGGTGCCCTTGTGCAGTAAGTTCAGTAATGTCTAGGCTTCCTCAGAGAAAGCTGCTGATGATGACATTTTTTTTTTTTCTGTGGCTGAGGGGCAGGGAGGAATGTGATTTCCTGTTGTGCTAGGTTGTTGTTGAAAACTGTGGAAAATTAACAAGAACATGTCCATATGCAGAACTGTGCTGAGAGGGGGTCACCTAACCCCTCATCTGTGGCTAACCTTGGGGCTCTGCACAAAAGAAGTCAAGATGAGGATCTGGCCAGAACCTGAAGACCAGACCACTGAAGGCATAGCCCCCCCACCCCCCACATAGCCCCCCCAAATACACACACGCAGACCGAATGGTTCAAGGCAATTAAGGGAATATCTCTATTCAATCAGACTAGAGTTTGTTTGCAGTGCACAAGACTACAAACCTTTACATAATTATCTCAGAAAAATCAATCACCAAATAGGTGGTGACCACAGTCAGAGTGACAGTAAGTCCTGGGATAGGACCAGCCACATTGAGTAAACTCTCAATCAGGTTAAATATAGACAAGACCTAGGAATAAAGAAAAACATCTCAGGAAACTACCAGTTAAAAGTTTAAAAGGTGGGAGTTGGGTGGCAGTGCAACAGGTTAAGCACAGGTGGTACAAAGCACAAGGACTGGCGTAAGGATCCCAGTTCGAACCCCCAGCTCCCCACCTGCAGGGGAGTAGCTTCACAAGCGGTGAAGCAGGTCTGCAGGTGTCTATCTTTCTCTCCCCCTCTCTGTCTTCCCCTCTTCTCCTCTCCATTTCTTTCTGTCCTATCCAACAACCACGACATCAATAATAACTATAACAGTAAAACAACAAGGGCAAAAAAAGGGAATAAATAAATAAATATTTTTAAAAAAAACAGTTATAAAGGTGACAGTTATCTGGAGTGGGGCTTCAGGTGAGCTCTAACCCTACTCTGTGGCTTCTGCTAGATTTCACTGGGACTAGGGGCTGGAGGTTCCAAGTGCAGTGAGGGTGAGGGCAGTCAGGTCCATTACAGAACTAGCTTGGACTGGGCTTGGTGCATTTCAGATAACTGTTTTATTATTATTATTATTATTATTATTATTGATTTAAAAATGATTGACAAGACCGTAAGATAAGAGGGCTACAATTCCACATAATTCCCCCCACTAGAGTTTTTTATCACATCCCCTCCATTGGAAGCTTTCCTGTTCTTTATTCCTCTGGGAGCATGGACACAGAATCATTATGGGATACAGAAGGTAGAAGGTCTGGCTTCTGTAATTGCTTCTCTTCTGGACATGAGTGTTTCAGGGAGATCCATACCCCCAGCCTGTTTCTATCTTTCCTAGTGGGGCAAGGTTCTGGAGAGATATGGTTCCAGGACACATTGGTGAGGTCATCTAGTTCCTTGCCTAGACGTGTCCTCAGTTAGATTAAGCAGCCACAGGTCTGGCACATAGAATACTTATCCCAAATGGGCAGGAATCACCCCAGCCCTGCGGAAGGGCTCTGGTCACCACTGAACCAGAGATTGACCACTCGCCATCCACTAGTAGAGACCCCAGTCAGAAGTGGTCTTTGCTCTACCTATGGATAAAAGTTAAGGATTAAGATAATTTTAGTGTAGTACTGGTAAGTAGACTTATAGATCAGTAGACATATAGAACAAAGAGACTCTAGGTGGCTGGGTGGTAGCACAGAGGGTTAAGCACACAGGGTGCAAAGTGCAAGGACCGGTGTAAGGATCCCAGTTCGAGCCCCTGGCTCCCCACCTACAGGGCAGTTGCTTCACAGGCGGTGAAGCAAGTCTGCAGGTGTCTGCCTTTCTCTCCCCCTCTCTGCCTCCCCTCCTCTCTCCATTTCTCTCTGTCCTGTCCAACAACAACAACAACAGCTATAACAACAATAGCAACGACAAAGGCAACAAAATGGGGAAAATACCCTCCAGGAGCCGTGGATTCATAGTGCAGGCACCAAGCCCCAGTGATAACCCAGGAAAGAGGGAGGGAGGGAGGGAGGAAGGGAGAGAGAGAGAGAGAGAGAGAGAGAGAGAGAGAGAAATAATTCTAGCTATACGTGGTCAACTTTTTCTCTTTCTTAACAAAGGAACCAATAATTTTGGTGAGAGATATTCCTAGAAATAGTGCTAGGGGTAACTGAGTATTCCTTTGAGAGAAAAGTAGATTCATGTATTGAAAGCAGAGAAGTGGTTGAAGGGTACGGGGACCAAAGTTACAGAGCCAGTGGTCATGGATATTTTTTGGAGGGGCCAGCTGGTGGTGCACCTGGTTGAGTGCACATGTTACAATATGCAAGGAGGACCTGGGTTCAAGCCCTCAGTCCCCACCTCCAAGGGGGAAAGCTTTGAGTAGTGGTGAAGCAGGTCTGCAGGTGTCTCTCTGTCTCCCTCCCTCTCTACCTCCCCCTACCTTCTTGATTTCTAGCTGTCTTTACCCAAAAAATAAAGATGATTTTTTCAAAAGAGAAATTTGTAGATGGTGAAAATGTTCCATATCTTGAGTGTGGCACTAATTTTTCTTTGTCAAAGAAATACCCTACTGAACTATATAATGCAATCTTTGATACACCAAATTACACTTTGATAAAGTTGATTTTTCTAATATGAAAAAAATTGTGAGGACAGAAGAACCATCTATATGAGTAAGAGAGACCTGGAGCTAAGTTACTATTATAGTTCATCAAAGGTAAGAGAGAAAGACAAGTAGAGAGAGAGAAAGAGAGAGAGAGGGAGAGGGAGAAAGAGGGGGGAAAGAGAGAGAGAGGGAGAGGGAGAAAGAGGGGGGAAAGAGAGAGAGAGAGGCAGACAAGCAGGCAGGAGAGAGGAGAGCTTATAAATATTCCATAGATAAGAAGTAAGCTTCTGGAAGTGATTCTTTCAGCCAGCTTATTATTATCTTTTAGGCTGTTAACTTGATGAAAATGTAAGGTTGGGTGAAATATAAAATGACAAGAATACAAGATATCGTTTATAGGAATGCCAGGATTTGACTAAAAGAGCAGAGCAGAAGCCCATGTATCAGGAATAGAACCCCACATCCTCCCTTTGTGTGCTGTTGGCAAGCTGCCTGCAAGAACTCTCTGCAGAGGCCCTGACTGTGAAGAAAGGCAGTGTCTTATCTCCCGAGCCCCTACCCCGTCTCAATCTGTGGCATCTCTCAGGGACTCCTTTCTAACTGCCCCTGTTGCTGTCTCTTGGAAAGGAGGCATGATGCTTCCTTAGCTTCATTTTAGACAGACTCAGAGACTAGCTTTGGCCATCAGAGAGTGGGAATAGTAAACATTTGCTCTTTTTTTTTAATTAAAAATCTTTTTGTTCATTTATTTGTTATAGATAGAGACAGAGAAATTGAGAAGGGGGAAGTCAGAGAGGGATAGAAACAGAGAGACTCCTGCAACCCTACTTCACCACTCGTAAAGCCTCCCTTTAGTAGGTGTGGGCCAGGGGCTTGAACTCCGGACCTTGTGCAGTGTAATGGGTGCACTTAACCACATGCGCCACCGCCTGGCCCCTGCAAGCATTTGCTCTTCCTTCTTGGGTGACTGTACCCCAGCTGTCTATAGATCAGTTGTCCCAAGACCAGCAGCGTGTCACCTGCAGATGTTTGAGAAATGCAAGTTTCAGGTCCCACTGCAGACCCACTGAGTCAGATATTTTGGTCCAGGGCCCAGGAATGTGGGTTTTGACAGGCTTTCCAGGTACAGGTAATTCCACAAAGCCGCTGCGACGGGGAACTGGCTACTCCCTGCCTAACGTCAGCACTCCAGACCAGGGTGGGACACCAGGCCTGTGTTTGTCCAGTTCGAGTAAATGGCAGGACTTAATTGGGAGCTCCCAGAAGACTTCTGTTCTTCCAGAAGTCTTGGAGTGCGTTCTTTGGACAGCTGGTTTGTAATCCCCAAAGGAGAGCCTGTCTGAGAATGAGGCCAGCGCAGGGAAGCCAGCCTAGGGAGTGCAGCCAAGTGCTGGGCCCCGAGGCAGAGCGTGCTGGTGCCACAACGTGCTGGACCCCACACTCTGGCCAGCCTGCCACAGGCTATCCCAGACGCCTGCCCACACACAGAATCAGGGCCCTGATGCACAGCAGCAAAGGAGTTCTGCCATGCAAATGCTAGTCTGTGCCAGCCAGTGAAGATAGGTATCTTAAAAAGGCTCCAGATTGGGGGCTGGGGAGTGGCCTATTTGGTAAAGAGCACACATTACAGTGTACAAGGACCTGGGTTCAAGTGACTTGTCCCCACCTGCAGGGGGGAAATTTCTTGGATGGTGAAGCAGTGCTGCAGGTGTCCCTCTCTCTATCCCCTCTCTATCTCCTTCTCTATTTCTCTATGTCTTGATTAAGGGGGGAAAAAGTCACCAGAGTGTGGAGTCATCATGAGTTCCCGTGATAATCCTGGTGGCAAAAAAAATCAATTAAATAATGAAATAAATAAGCAAATGCCTTTAAATCAATGGGGAAATCACTGTGGGTGGGGGAGGGAGACAACATAATGGTTATGCAAAGGGCTTTCATGCCTGAAGCTCCAAAGTTCCATGTTCAATCCCCCACTCTACCATAAGCCAGTGCTGAGCAGTGATCTCTCTCTCTCTCTCTTTCTCTCTCTCTCTCTGTGTGTGTGTGTGTGTGTGTGTGTGAGAGAGAGAGAGAGAGAGAGAGAGAGAGAGAGAGTGTATGTATCTCTCATTAAAATAAGATAATAAGGGAGTCAGGTGGTAGTGCAGCAGATTAAGCACACATGGAGCAAAGCGCAAGGACCAGCGTAAGGATCCCAGTTCGAGCCCTCAGCTCCCCACCTGTAGGGGAGTCGTGATCAAACAGGTCTCTCCCCCTCTCTGTCTTCCCCTCCTCTCCATTTCTCTCTGTCCTATCCAACAACAACAACAATAACTACAACAATAAAACAAGGGCAACAAAAGAGAATAAATATTTTAAAAATAACAAAATCAAGATTGGTATGCCTATAACTACATCTATAAAACATTTTTTATTTTATTTTATATATAAAAAGGAAACACTGACAAAACCATAGGATAAGAGGGGTACAACTCCACACAATTCCCACCACCAGAACTCCGTATCCCATCCCCTCCCCTGATAGCTTTCCTATTCTTTATCCCTCTGGGAGCATGGACCCAAGGTCATTGTGGATGCAGAAGGTGGGAGATCTGGCTTCTGTAATTGCTTCCCCGCTGACTGCTAAGCATATTTTTTCCTGATTTGTGAAGGAGATTAGGATCCTTAGGACCTGCTTACAGACTGGGTCTTCACTTCCTCCACTCCTACATAGGGAAGTGACCATTCTCTGAAAGGCTTCCTCGCCCTCATGTCCTTGTCCCTGATTTCCCTGCTCTCTCAGAACCTCGATTCTTAAGGCATGCCTTTCCCCTCCTATACTCCAGATCTTTCCCCACAACTCCAAACCCCTGTCTCCAACCTACACATGTGCTTGGTCTCTCACCCTACAGCAAGTCCCTTCATCTGACATGTCAGCCCCTACTTAGAGTGTGACCTGGTTATCTCATAAAGACACTCTGGACTAACGGACGCTGTTTCATTCCGACCTGGCAAATAAATCCTCGAGATGCTGCTTTCGTTGCCTTGCCTCCCACTACACTTTTGTGTGACTCATCCTTTCATCCCCTTCTGAAGTTGTTTCCATGAGTTGACCCGTGACCGTCCTGTGCTGGACCCTGTGCGCATCATTCCTTTTGTACCTTTCCCGACTTCTTCCCTGGGCCAGCCATCACTGGACATCCCTTTCTTGTGCATGGCTTCTACTTCCTTGGCTTCTGTGGTAGGACTTTCTTCTCAGTCATTCCCCCACTTCTAGCTCTGCCTTTATTTATGGTTTCCTCTTCACATTCTCTGGTGTGTGCTGAGTGAAAGTTGATGTTGCCTGGGATTCCTTTCTGAGCCTGCTATCCTACCCCACTTAAATCTTCTCCACGGGGAACCTCTTCCACTGTCTTGTCTCAACTAGTTCCTCTGCTTCTGGGGACTCTCCAGTCTGGATAGCCACACCAGGTCATCTCATAAACTTCTGATTTGTGATATACTGTACTGGGCATCATATCAGCATTTGAGAGTCATGAATTCATTTGCCGGTGAAAGCATCTGGCTCTGGACTTGTCCTCGTTGGGAGGTGTTTGCTGACTGATTTAATCTTCTTGCTAGGTTTTAGATTTATGTCCTCTTGGTTCAGTTTTTGTAAGCTGCTTGTGGAAACACATCCACTTCTTTAATCAGTCCAGTTTATTGGTGTACAGAAAGGCCATATGAAAAGTCTGCAGCTAATGGCATACTCAATGGTGACAAACCTTCAGTGCTTCCATTAAGATTAGAAACAAGATGAAGATGCCCATTCTTGCTGCTTCTGTTAAACTAGAACTTGACATTCTAGCCAGAGCCATTAGAAGAGAATGACGGGGGGGGTGGGGGTGGGGTGCTAACGCAGCGGGCTAAGTGCATATGGTATGAAGAGCAAGGACCAGCGTAAGAATCCTGGTTCAAATCCCGGGCTCCCCACCTGCAGGGGGGGGGGGTCACCTCCCAGGCAGTGAAGCAGGTCTACAGGTGTCTATCTTTCTCTCCCCTTCTGTATTCCCCTCCTCTCTCAATTTCTCTCTGTCCTATCCAACAACAGCAGCAATGACAAAAATAACAATAACAACAAGGGCAACAAAAATGGAAAAAAATGGCCTCCAGGAGCAGTGGATTCCTCCTGCAGGCACCCAGCCCCAGCAATAACCCTGGAGGCAGAGAGAGAGAGAGAGAGAGAGAGAGAGAGAGAGAGAGAGAATAACAGAGTATCTTAATCCATGCAGGCTGCTATAACAAGACACCATGGACTCTGGTTTGTAAACAACAGAAAGGTCTTATTCCTGGTTTCAGAAGCTGGAAGTTCAAGCTAGAAGTATGGGCAGCCCTTGTTCAGCACAGGCTGGCTGCAGGTCAGCATGGTCTGTGGGACCCTCTTCTAGATGGCAGGCTTCCCACTGCATCTCAGAATGGAGCAAGGGGTTGGGGAAGTCGGTGAGGTTTAATACCATGAGATTCCCAGTCATGCACCATCCTCCTGGGAATCTTATCCACCAAATCACCTTCCAGAGGCCCCACCTATTAATACCATTCTATCAGGAATTGGGATTTTAGCATTTATACTTTTGGCTTTTGGAGAATACATACATTCATATGATAGTAAAAAAAATGAATATATATATATATATGCCAGAGAAGTGACTCACTGGGTAGGACATATGCCTCGCTGAGTGTGGTCCAGGTTGGATACCTGGTACCATATGGGCTACCATGAGATACTGCTGTCTGTCCTTCTCTCTGTGTCTCTGAATGAATGAGTGATACAGGAATGGTGAAATCATGCATGTGTGAGACCCTGCCCCCCCCCACCCACACATGATGCAGAAAGGAAGAAGAACTGTTTCCTCTGCAGATGATGAGCTTTGATATTATTTAGAAAACTCAAAAGGGGCCAGGCAGTGGCACAGCTAGTTAAGTGCACACATTGCAGTGCACAAGGATGCAGGTTCAAGCCCCCGGTCCCTACCTGCAGGGGGAAAGTTTCACAAGTGGTGAAGCAGGACTGCAGGTATCTCTTTCCTTCTCTGTATCTCTCCCTCCCCTCTCAATTTCTCTCTTCTCTAACCAATAATAAATAAATTAAAATATGTTTAAAATTTTTTAAAGAAAAAAACCAAAGACACATGCAAATAAAGCCTATTAGAATAAACAAATTCATCAGAGTTGCAAGATACAATATCAGCGAACACACTAAAAATCAGTTATATTTTTATCCACTGACAAGACACTGTTTTACAGAATAGTATTTAGGGATATGTTATGCTTGCTTAAGACAACAAAAAAATGCCAGACCCACTCCTTGCCTGTCCCTCTTTCCCAAGTGCATAGTGATCTCCTCAGAAACGTTCTCTTAATTCTTTTTTTTTATTTATTTAAGAAAGGATACATTAACAAAACCGTAGGGTAATTCTTTTTTAATAAACTTGCTTTTATTATGCTGGGGAAAAAAATAAAGCAATGTCATGTTCACTGCCAAAACACACCAAACATGTGTGCACTTAATTATAAGGTACTTGTAAAAGAAGTTTTAAAAAACACAGACATGAAAACATAGCCTGTGGGGGGTGGGCAGTAGCGTACCAGGTTAAGCGCACATACTGCAAAGCACAAGGACCAGCTCAAAGATCCTGGCTTGAGCCCCTGGCTCCCCACCTGCAGGGGTGTCTATCTTTTCTCTGCTTCTCTATCTTCCTCTCCTCTCAATTTCTCTCTGTCCTGTAAAAAAAAAAAATTGTTGCCTGTGTTCATGGATTGGGAGGTTTAATCCCATTTAAATGTCCACACTAGTAAAACCCGGCAATGGCTCACCTGGTTGAGCACACATGTTACAATGTGTAAAGACCCAGGTTCAAGCCCCAATCCCCACCTGCAGGGGGAAACATTTACGAGTGGTGAAGCAGGGCTGCAGGTGTCTCTCTGTCTCTCTCCTTCTCTGTCACCCCCTACCCTCTCAATTTCTAGCTGTCTCTATCCAATAAATAAAGATAAAAGAAAATAGGGAGTCGGGCTGTAGCACAGCAGGTTAAGCGCGGTGGCGCAAAGCACAAGGACCGGCATAAGGATCCCAGTTCGAACCCCGGCTCCCCACCTGCAGGGGAGTCGCTTCACAGGCGGTGAAGCAGGTCTGCAGGTGTCTATCTTTCTCTCCTCCTCTCTGTCTTCCCCTCCCTCTCTCCATTTCTCTCTGTCCTATCCAACAACAACAACAACAACAACAACAATAATAACTACAACAATAAAACAACAAGGGCAACAAAAGGGAAAAAATAAATAAAATAAATATAAAAAAAAGTTTAAAATTTTTTTTTTAAATAAAGAAATAAATGTCCACACTAGCTAAAGCACTTCACAGATTCAGGACAATTCCTATTTAAGTCCCAATGTTATTTTTTACATTAAAAAAAAATCTAACTTTAATAAAGATTCACCAAAGAGCCTGAATTAAGAATCTCAAAAGAGGAGAAGAGAGCTAGAAATGTGAGCACTTGATATAAAAAGACATTGCTGCAAAGTTGAGGGGTCTGCAGATAGCTTACAGTCTTCCACAGGGTGGACGGTGGCTCTCCCACCAGCTGTTCCACTGTACACACTTGGCTCATATATATATTTATTTCCCTTCTGTTGCCCTTGTTGTTTTTTTAATTGTTGTTGGAATTATTGTTGTTGTTGTTATTGATGTCGTCATTGTTAGATAGGACAGAGAAAAACCGAGAGAAGACAGAGAGAGGGAGAGAAAGATAGACACCTGCAGACCTGCTTCACTGCCTGTGAAGTGACTCCCCTACAGGTGGGGAGCCGGGGACTCGAACTGGGATCCTTACGCTGGTCCTTGTGCTTTGTGCCACCTGCGCTTAACCCGCTGTACTACCGGCCGACTCCTGACACCTGGCTCTTTCTCTCTCTCTCTCTCCATGGATGTGTATCTTTCTTGGCTTTCATTTCTGTTCTGATGTTCTATGCGTTTCTTTTAAAGTTCCAGAATCATGCTGGTTTTCTTTGTTTCGGTTTTTGTTGTGATTGGGGCTTCATCTCACTCTTTTCTGACTTCTTCAGGTAAAGAGACAGAGGAAGAGGGGCTGGGTGGTGGCACACCTGGTCTGAGCACACATTACAGTGCTCAAGGACCCAAGTTCGAGCCCCTGGTCCTTGCCTAAAGGGAGGGGGGTGGAGTAGATGGAAGGTTTGCAAGTGGTGAAGCAGAGCTGCAGGTGTCTCTCTGTCTCTATCATCCCCTTCCCTCTTGATTTCTGACTGTCTCTAAGTAAAGATAATGCAAAAAACAAAAACAAAAAAAAAAAAGAGAGGGAGAGAGAATAGTACCACTGCATCAAAGCTTCCACCAGGGTGGTGGGGGCTGGGCTCACACCTGGCTTGCATTTTGGCCAAGCTAAGTGAACCGTTTCGTGGATTCACATCACACAGTTCTGCTAACACTTCTCAGTAAAGCTTGAGCTCAGGGAGCATGCTGTCTGTCCATTCTTGTTATTCTTAGAGGAATTTTGGTGAGTCAGCAGCTTTTAAACTCATATGTTATCTGACGGGCTGCACTGAATATGAGTTCGCATAGCATCGATCCTTTAGGCAACTGGCTATTGTAATGAAGCTGAAATCCGCCATCCAGTGATCCACGCCTTTTCTTGTCTTTGGCTCTTCTATTTCTTTCATCAATATCTTTTTTTGTAAATATTTTGTTTCCTTTTTTATTATCTTTATTTATTTATTAGATAGAGACACCTGAGGGAGATAGAGAGACACCTGCAGCCATGCTTGACCACTCCTGAAGCTTTCCCCCTGTAGGTGGGGACCAGCGGCTTGAACCCGGGTCCTTGTGCACTCAGCCAGGTGCACCACCACCCCGCTCTCTTTGATCAGTATCTTGTAGTTTCCCGTGTACCTAACGTTCACTTCCTTGGTTAAATGTACCTGAGGTTGTTCCTTCTTTTTTGGAAATGCTTTTTTTTATTAAATAGCACAAACTGGGGTGGGAGAGGACCAGAACGTTGGTGGTGGGTACAGTGAGCCTGGCATGCCTGTGGAGGAGGAAGGTTTTATCTCCTGGGGTTTTATACTATTACAAACTGATGCTGTTACATTTTAAAAATATATGGGGGGAAATCACCCACTTTTTTTACTTCCAGGGCTATTGCTGGGGCTCGGTGCCTGTACCAGGAACCCACTGGTACAGGCACCTAAAAAATTAGCTCCTAGAGGCTAATTTTTTCCCATTTGTTGCCCTTGTTGTTTATCATTGTTGTTATTATTGCTTTCGTTGTTGTTGGATAGGACAGAGAGAAATGAAGAGAGGAGAGGAAGACAGAGGGGGAGAGAACGATAGACACCTGCAGACCTGTTTCACCGGCTGTGAAGTGACCCACCTGTAGATGGGGAGCAGGGGGCTCGAACCAGGATCCCATGCCAGTCCGTGCGCTTTGTGTCATGTGCACTTAACCTGCTGCGCTACTGCCGCTCCCCCACCCACTTTTAAATTTTTTTTCCACTTTTTTATTTTAAAGAGATGTTCCTTTCTTTCTATTTATATTGGTTAGAGATAGAGAGAAATTGAGATGGGAGGAGGAGATAGAGGGAAAGAGACAGAGAGCCACCAGCAGCCCTGCTTCACCACTTGGGGAACCTTCCCCCTGCAGGTGGGACGAGGGGCTTGAACCCCGGTCCTTGTGCACTCTAATGTGTGCGCTTATCCAGATGCACCACCACCTGACCCCACCCACTTGTTTTCTTTTTTAAAATTATTTATTTATGTATTTATTTATTCCCTTTTGTTGCCTTTGTTGTAGTTGTTGGACAAGACAGAGAGAAATGGAGAGAGGAGGGCAGACAGACAGGGGAGAGAAAGACAGACACCTGCAGACCTGCTTCACCACATGTGAAGCAATTCCCCTGCAGGTGGGGAGCTGGGGGCTTGAACCAGGATCCTTATGCCGGTCCTTGCGCTTTGTGCCACCTGCGCTTAACCTGCTGCACTACAGCATGACTCCCTCTTTTTTTTTCCCCTTTGTTTTCTTAAGCACACAGTTCTAGGTCTGAAAGTAGTTGTCTGTCAGTTGTCCATATGTGATATGATTGAGTTCTCAAGGCTTCAGAAGTCCAAAGTCAAATCATCAGCAAGACTCACTGCTCAGGTCAACCAGATCCTGGGATCCCGCCCACGTTCCTGTGGCCCTTGTGAGAGTCTCGGTTGCCTGCAGTTGTAGGACTGAGGCTTTAGCTTTCCTGCTGTCCAATGAAGGCTTGTTTCACTTCCCAGAGGCCTCTCGCTATTCCTTGCTGTGTGGCTCCATTTTAAGCTTGATGCCAGCAACAGAAAACACTCCGTGTGTGAAGAGCCTGCTCAGTCTTCAAAGCTGTCCTCAGGAAAGTCCCATTCTCGTTTTCAGGCCAACAGAAGTGAGGTTAGCTGGTTTGGAACTTCAGTTGCCTCGGCCAAATTCTTGCACCTAATTAGTATTTGACTCAACATCAGGGGTAGGCTGGGGCTCTCGGGGTGACCTCAGAACCTGCCACGGTGTCGAAGATGAAGTGAGAGCACATTATGGGGAGGGACGAGGAACCGATTAGCTCTGGTTAAGAAAGCAGCAGGTGGAGACGGTTTGGTGGCAAGATAGTCACATTTAGGCCACGAAGTAAATAGTTGGGGAGAGAGAGAGAGAGAGAGAGAGAGAGAGACACCCTCACCTGTAGCAAGCCCGCTTCACAAGTGAAGCAGGTCTGTAGGTGTCTCTCTTTCTCTCCCTCTCTTTCCCCCCTCTCTCAAAATTCTCTCTCTCCTGTCTATGAGGAAAAAAAAGAAAGAAAGAAAAGAAAAATGGCCGTGGAGAGCAGTGGATCCGTAGTACAGGCACCGAGCCCCAGCGATAATCCTGGAGGGGAAGAGAAAAAAAAAAGATGTGTAGTGCCAGGACTGGGATGTTTGTCTTTGGATTCAGGTCTTTAAGCCTGTCTCCCCCCCCCCCCCCAGGATTTATATCTTGGTATTCTTTTCACAGTTTAATTGGGGTTACATTTAATAATATAAGAAATCGCATACTACTTTTGGTAGTTATACACCTGCCAAGTCTTATATGATTGAAGTAACAAGCACCTCCACTTATTCTCAAGAGATTCCTTGTGTCCCTTGGAATTCTCTCTCTCCTCTTCCATTCCCACCCTGCACCTGACAATCCTGATCTCATTCTGCAATTATGGGTTACTTTTCATTTTCCAAAAACTCCTACAAATGGGTCCATCCAGCATGTTCTGTTTAGTCAAATTCTTTGAGTATAACAGTTTTGAGGGTCCTTTGCATTGTATTTTTCATTAATCATTTTCAACGTGGTGTTCCGTTTCACTTTATGGATTTACAGTAATTTGCATATCCATTAGCCTGCTGCTAGATATTTAGGCTGTCTCTGGTTTAAGGGCTGCTACAAATGAAGTCAAGAAAGTTATATATATGTGGGTTTTAAAAATGTTTTTTCTTTACAAAATTTCTTTTTTTATTAACAGAGCACTCTGTTCATAGAAATGTTGATTTACAAGACGGTTGCTCTAACAGGTGTATCATAGCCCATTTTCCCTATATAGGTCTCAGCTCAGCACACTGTCCAGCAGTCTGTCCTCTCCCTCCATGCTGGAGAGACAGAGATCAAGGGAGATCGGGGGCTTAGTCCTCCTGTATGAAGACCCGTGTGCTGCTCCGTACCTGACAGCCCTTCCTCTAACACCCGGTTAGAGCTGAGCCACTTAAGGCCTTTTAGATGACTTGTCCCTTCTCTCTCTCTCTCTCTCTCTCCTCTCTCTCTCCCCTCTCTCTCCCCCTCTCTCCCCCCTCTCTCCTCTCTCTCTCTCCTCTCTTCTCTCCCCTCCCCTCCCCTCCCCTCCCCTCTTTTCTCTCTCTTTCTCTCTCTCAATAGGGAGAAGTATTTGGATCTTTAAGTCTAAAGCCCTATCTTCAGTTTAGGAAACGTGTCCTCTTTTTGTATAAAGTTATCCTGCTGGGACTTCCTGCCTATGAGATGCTACCACTTTGGGTGGACTTTCTTTTTTTATGCTTTCAAGAGAGACAGACAGGAGAGCCACAGCAGCACCGCCTCACCATTCCAGACACTTCTCTTCTGCGTGGTGTTTCCATGTGCCACCCAGGGGCTCAAACGTGGGTCCTCTACTCTGTGACCTGTCTCCCAGCCCCCTGCCTTCCCTTCCTATGTTTAAGCTTAATTATCTCCTAAGAGGGAATGTTTCCTGCCAACTGGGGATACTGAGTCTCCTCAAACTTCTTTCCAAACCTTAAGATTTTTCTCAGATGTCATCTCTTATCCTTTTAAATTTGTTTTCTGGAAGAGGCTGTCAACTTGACCCTTTGACACTTTGGATCTTCAGTAATCTCCACTGTTTGATATCATTCAATTTTTTAGAAAATAAACTAAGGATCATCTTCATCTTGAGCAGTCTGTTCAGAGCCATCTCTGCAAAGACACTGTGCTATCAGTCACTTGGCGGGCGTGTGCTGTGCAGAGATCTCCCAGAATAGGCTCTCCCTGTGCGGTCTGCACACTCAGGGTCCCGCGAGTCATATCACGATCCTAGATTAGCATGAGCAGCGAGAGTCCCAAAGGCGCCAGCCAAGCAGGGTCTGAGTGTCTGGGCAGCTGAAGCATGGTGACCCTCCCTGTCGTCCCGAGCCTTTTCACTGCCCTGGACAGAGTCCACACATGCGAAGAAGGAGGCCAGGCCAATGGTAATAACAGAGACCAGTTATGGGGAGTGAGATATGCATTTCAGCGTTCGAATGTTCCAGCAGCACTTTCTCAAAGTCAGTGGCAGCCATCAGAGGCGTACGGCGTGGTGCTGGTGCTGCCATCACTGGCCTCATGTTGCAAAGTGGCAAAGAAAACTTCATAGAGTTCTGGAGAAATGAAGCACAGTCTTCCTTTCATTTACGTCGTGGTGCATTCCTGGAAAATTCAGTGTATATTCTAGCCTAGCCAAAAGGCCACTCATTTTTCTTTTTCATGTTGCTTGAGTCAACATTTATTTATTTATTATTATTATTTTTGCCTTAGGAAAGTTCATCAGGTAACAGATTTCCCCAAGCTCAGGATTAGTCATATTCCATAGAGTTTGATTGTTTCATTGCTATTCTCTCTCCCTTCCTCCTTCCCTTCCTTCCTTCCTTCCTTCCTTCCTTCCTTCCTTCCTTCCTTCTTTCCTTTCGCCTCCAGGGTTATTGCTGGGGCTCAGTGCTGGCTCTATAAATCCACTGCTCCTGACAGGCATTTCTCATTTTATTGCAGAGAACAGAGGGAAATTGAGAGAGGAGGGCGAGGTAGAGAGGCAGAGAGAAAGACAGAAACCTGCAGATGTGCTTGTGAAACATCCCCCTGCAGGTGGGTAGCCTGGGGCTTGAACCCAGATCCTTACACTTAGTGCTGTGTACACTTAGCCAGATGTGCCGCTGTTTGGTCCCCTCATTGTTATTTTCTAAGCAACCAGCAGTATTATTTTTATGTGCTGAGTGACAAAAATATTTGGAAAAATTTTTAAGTTAGCTAATCTCAGCACTCTTTTTTTTTTTTTTTGGTTATTTCTATTGGACTAAGGGAATCAAGTGTAGTCTGAAGTATTTCAGTATTTCAGAATATAATGAAGTTTTCTTTGTGACCTACTTTGAAAATGTTCAGTGGGACTCTTGAAGATATAAAGCATTTTCCCCATGGTTATGTGATGAATGAAACAGAGGAATCAATGGAGTCAGTAGTGTGTGTGTGTTTGTGTGCATGTGTAGTGTGTTGTGTGTGTGTGTAGTGTGGTGTGTGTGTGTGTGTGTGTGTGTGTGGTGTGGTGTGTGTGTGTGGTGTGTGTGTTGAATGAAGCAGAGGCATCAATGGAGTCAGTGAGTGTGTGTGTGTGTGTGTGTGTGTGTGTGTGTGTGTGTGTGTGTGTTGAATGAAGCAGAGGCATCAATGGAGTCAGTGAGTATGTGTGTGTGGTGTGGTGTGTGTGTGTGGTGTGGTGTGTGTGTAATGAATGAAGCAGAGGCATCAATGGAGTCAGTGAGTATGTGTGTGTGTGTGTGTGGTGTGGTGTGTGTGGTGTGTGTGTGATGAATGAAGCAGAGGCATCAATGGAGTCAGTGAGTATGTGTGTGTAGTGTGGTGTGTGTGTGGTGTGGTGTGTGTGTAATGAATGAAGCAGAGGCATCAATGGAGTCAGTGAGTATGTGTGTGTGTGTGTGTGTGTGTGGTGTGGTGTGTTCGTGGTGTGTGTGTGATGAATGAAGCAGAGGCATCAATGGAGTCAGTGATTATGTGTGTGTGTGTGTGGTGTGGTGTGTGTGTGATGAAGCAGAGGAATCAATGGAGTCAGTAGTGTGTTTGTGTTTGTGTGTGTGGTGTGGTGTGTGTGTATGGTATGTGTGTGTGTGTATGTGTGTCTAAGATTTCAGACATACGTGCTTTTGCCCCTACGCTGACGTTTTCATTCAGAGACAGAGATGGGGAGACACACCACAGCTCTGGAGCTCCCCTCCAGGAGGTGCTGGACCTCAGACCTGGGCCGCACACGTGGCAAAGCCCACACCCTCACCTGTGAGCTGGCATTTCTTCAAGGTCGGAGTGTCTGTAAACGTAACAGTGATGGGCTTTGTTGACTATACGTTGTGAGGTTTCTGCTTTATGGCACTGATACTCTGCCTTTTGTGGCTTAACCCACTGACAGGTAGTAATGACTCCTGACCCAGTGAATACCCCAGCTCCGTTTCAAAACTATTATTGGTCCCTCTGCTCTCTGGTTGTTTCCATAGCAGGGTGTATAGCTGCCAGGCCGCCGCGGCTTATTCGAAATCGTTCTCTTCTGGAAGCTAACTTGGTTTCAGTATTTGAAAAGCTGCCTCTTATGTATCAGATTTTGCCACTTAAATTTGCAGTGAGCCAGCCATTTGCTTTTCTTTTTTATTGACTTTTAGCCATAGTGGTAAATGTCCTCAACTTTTAAAATATCTTGCCATCTTTCTAGTACGTTTGTCTTTTGTTTTAAAGTATGTCTGGGCTGCCTCACTCCCTCTCTGTACTCCATTTTACTGTCAGAGTTTAATATTTTTCAATTGCACCTGGCAGAACACACAGTATTTCTCTTTCCCTTTTCTTGTTTTGTGGCTGACTGTCAGTCACTCCATTGTGTGGGCATTTTTTTTTTATGTGTATACACAGACCTGTGCCATATTTTTAGTTTAACTGCCACCAGGGATCTCTCTGGGGCTCGGTGCTGATGCTACGAATCCATTGCTCCCAGCAGCTATTTTTTCCTTTTCTTTTTTAATTATTTATTTATAAAAAGGACACTGACAAAACCATAGGTTAAGAGGGGTACAACTCCACACAATTCCCACTACCAGAACTCCATATCCCATCCCATCCCCTCCCCTGATAGCTTTTTTATTCTTTATCCCTCTGGGAGTATGGACCCAAGGTCATTGTGGGATGCAGAAGGTGGAAAGTCTGGCTTCTGTAATTGCTTCCCTGCTGAACATGGGCATTGACAGGTCGATCCATACTCCCAGCCTGTCTCTCTCTTTCCCTAGTGGAGTGGGGATCTGGGGAAGCAGAGCTCCAGGACACATTGGTGGGGTTGTCTGTCCAGGGAATTCTGGTTGGCATCATGGTAGCATCTGGAACCTGGTGGCTAAAAAGAGAGTTAACATAGAAAGCCAAACAAGTTGTTGACTAATCATGAACCTAAAGGCTGGAGTAGTGCAGATGAAGAGTTTGGGGGGGGGGGGTGTCTCCATTCTGTAGATAGCTAGTAGGCATACTTTAGTTATTTTTCAAAGGGCCTGTGGCTATACTAGTTTTCTTTTTCCCTCAGCCTGAAATCTGATATGCAGATGGATCCTTGTTATTGTCTGGAGAGATGATATCATGGCTGGAAAAAGGACCAGAAAGCTGGATCTGGGAAGAGAGTAGCTTCCAAATATGGGAAAGGTGTATAAATATTGTTGACTGTAAACCCCATCAATTTGATCTGGGGCCCATATTCAGCTTAGGAGCCTATGTGACCTCTGCGTCCCTGTAGATATGAGCTCACATTCTGTGGTCATGAGTAGGAATGTTCCAAGCTGCCCCAATATCAACCCATCTTCCTCAGGTGTAGCATAGACTATGTTGTCCAGCCTCCCTTTGGAGGATGGAACATTCTCTACCGTTGTTGATCCAAGCTGAGGGCAAGGTCCTATGGGGGTTATTTTTTCTTTTTCTATTTTATTAGGGCAGAGAGAAATTGAGAGGGAAGCAGGTATCGGGAGGGGGAGAGACAGAAAGACACCTGCAGCCCTACTCCACAGCTTGCCTTCCCCTCTTCCTCCTCCCCTGACCTGCAGGTGGGGAGCTGGGACTCCAATCTGGGGCTTTCCGCATGGCACTATGTGCACTTAACCAGGTGCACCATTGCCAGACCCCTGACTGCCCATATGTCATTCACCTATTCATGTTGGCCACTTTGTTTCCATTTCCCACTGTGGGGTGCAGGCATCTCTTCATGACAAGACTATTTCCTTGGAATGAAAATATCTATATCCTGGAAGTTGGATTGCTGGGTCATATGGGATCATACAGCCATTCCCTTTTTTTTTCTTTCTTTGTCTTTACCTGAGAACTCACCATAGTGTTTAGTGTTTTCTTTGCTGGCTGCTTTAACTTAAATTCTCACTAGCACACACAAGAAAGGCATTTGTTTATTGAGCAGTTGAGAGGAAGGGAATTCCAGGACTGGTTCAGCAGCTCAGTGGTATTTAATCGATACTTTTGGGTCTTTTCTCACTCAGTCAGCTTCCATACACTGGTCTTTCTCATCCTCTGGCTTCATGCCAGAATTACTGCTGTCATATTGGCAGGCGTCACAGCTGAAACATCCCAGACGGGAGAAATGGGGAGAGCAGGGAGCATAAAGATATTCTCCTCAGCACAAGGACCGGCATAAAGATCCCGCTTCGAGCCCCTGACTCCCCACCTGCAGGGGAGTCGCTTCAGAGGCGGTGAAGCAGGTCTGCCAGTGTCTATCTTTCTCTCCCCGTCTTCCCCTCCTCTCTTCATTTCTCTCTGTCCTATCCAACAGCAATGACACCAATAACAACTGCAACAATAAAACAACAAGGGCAACAAAAAGGGAATAAATAAATAAATTAATTAATAATAGTAAAAGATATTCCCCTCATGCAGTTGTTTGAAAGGTGCAGGGGCATACACAGCTCCTCCAACACAGTCATTTCAGGTCAGTCCCTGCAAAGAGATTGTTATCATTGACTTAGATCAGGACTGAACAGAAAATGGTGTATTATGCCACATGATGTCTGTGTGCGTCTGATAACAGCCATTCCTGTGGGCAAAGGTACATCAAATAGCTGACTGAAGTAGCAGTGCCCTGAGAATATTGCTTATAATATGCATATGCAAGAAGGGATGGATAGTCACTCAATTACCAAATCTTCCTGGTTTCCAGTTTTGGCTTAAGTTATCGTGACACTGGGAAGTGCAATGCTGTAGAAACAGTATGAGGTTGGAGGAAGCCAGATCACAGCTCGAACCCTGATGATTCGATCATAACCTTTGTCTCCCTGAGCAGGCCAGGTAAGTTCCTCCCTTTCCTAAGCTTTAAAATATGAAGCTACTGTCTCCCATAAGAGGCTGTTGAGAGGATTAAACAAGGCAGTGTATAGAAATCTTACGGGTAGATGTTTGATCCTTACTAAGTAGAATTTTGTGTGGCAGCAATTAGAGTCATTAGGTCTTTGTTTACATGGCTCCCAGCAACCATTTTTCCTTTCTTTTTTAATTGACAGGAGGAGATAGAGAGGAAGTGAGAAAAGCAAACACCTGCAGATCAGCTTCACCACTCCTGAAGCTTCCCCCCTGCAGGTGGGGGAGTGGGGGCTCGAACCTGGTCCTTGAGCACTGTAATGTGTTTGCTTAATCAGGTGTGCCACCACCTAGTACTAAGACAGCTATTATAAAAACAAAACATTGCCCATCTTCTGGATGTTTAAATGTAATTAAGTAAGTACTTGGAAGAAAGGGTGGAAGCACGAGAAAGTCCATTCATGCAGTTAAATGGCATTCCCTACAGATTGCTAAAATCAGATGTATGGCTAAAAATAAAAACTGGTTCACTTTCTTATTGAGAATGGCCTAATTTGTTCTTGATGCATCACTTGGCAGTAATTGGATTAAAATGTTTATAGAAGAAACATTATGAAACTTCAGTGAATTTAACAATAGAGGAACATTTATGTACGCTGATTAAGACATCATAGTGATTTTTTTGTGTTAATTTAATCCAGCAATTTTCATTTTAGCTACTACCGCACACACACACACACACACACACACACACACACACACACACACATATATGGAGAGAGAGGGAGAGAGAGAACAGCACCACTTCACCATCTAGGGAGTTTCCTGTGTCTGCTATATTTTTACATCCTGAGATGTGATAAAGACCATTACAATTCACTAGTCCACAGGAACTGGGCCCTTCTCTGCCCGACTTTGTTCTAAGTGTATTAACATGTAGCAGTCACGAGGTAAGCACCGCTATCTTTTACATTGTTCTTAAGGCTACAAAATTGGTAAAGTCTGAGCCAAATGACTCCCATTCATCAGCTGCCTGTGTGAGCAGGTTCACAAGCAAAGAGGGGTGGGTAAGTGGGTCTCCTTCCCCCTGCTTTCTCTCTGCATCTTTCAATGGCTGTGGTCTATGGGGAAAGGCAGAACACGGGAAATCAGCGAGAACCTTGGTGAAGTCAGTGAGTGAGTGAAACAAATAAAAGATTCAAGTGCGTCACTCAGTAGAACACAGAATCCATAAGCCATAGGAAACATACACACGTGCAAAGCATCTTTTTAAGATACTTTATTAAGATCAAAGATCTTGTTACATTTATAAATCCTTACTAGTCAAAAAGAAAATAAATAATAAAAATCTGTATCTCCAGGAAGCTTTTAACAGTTTTTTTTTTAATAAATCTGAGACATTCATTCACATGGTTGTCAATTATAAATGATTACAATTTAGATACATCCAATTATGCAAAACAATGGTAAGATAGGCTTTGATTTCAACTATTTTATAACCTATTCTAAGTTGTCAATTACAAGCAGATAGATTTTCCTTTATCCTAGCTTTTAAATAAAAGGACTTCAAAAATAAATATTCCCATTTGCTCAAACAGTGGTTAAGACTGTTGGGGGTGGGGTGGGTTGAGGAAAACAAAATCAAGGGCGTTTTTTGCATTAGTCAACGAGCCCTTGAAGTCGGTCCTGCTTTTGTAAATTCCACCCAAATCCCTGTCTAAGCATCAAGATGCGCCCCATAACCGCCTGTTGAAAACCGATGATAAAAGACTTCGGAGCGGCCCCTTTAAATCATTTTAAAAGCACCGTGCAGCTGTAGTCTAAATGGGTAAAATCTCTTATTTTTTTCCCCATACCCTCCATCACCTTCTTATCTAACCATTTTAAATTTTTTTAAAAATGTAGATATTTCAGAATTTAGAATGCCTAAGTGGCACTGCAACATCCTTTCTACAATCCCTCATGTCTAGAAAATTTGAAACGATTATTCTACCCAAACCGTCTGTTAATCAAGTATCGCTCCAGTACCAGACCTGACAGTTACCAGAGGGAGGACTCATCAGCAGTCTGCTTGTAACAGTTAGGCGACATGTGTGTCGGTGTAGGAAGGCCATTCAAGTAGTTTTACATTTCTGATACGAAATGTGACACATCTAAAGGCAGCCCAGTGGGTAATGCACATGTAAGACACTGTGCATCTATGCACAAATCCAGAGCAAATATTTACATGGAATGTTGACGCTGACTTAGAAAACTATTTTAAATGATGACCTCTTCACATGTCACTGATCCATCTTTATGACTGGCCCCATTTCATAATTAGAAAATAGGCTGTGCAAATGTCTCACAAATATGTACATTTTCACTAAAGTCTATTTTTCTTTATACACAACATCTAAACTTACTTTACAAATCAACACAAAGTAACGGGTTTCAGTTGGACGGTCACAGCTGCGGTGGACTTTCATTGGCAAGGACTGTGCACATGCAAGGATGACAGGATGTCCCTTGCACAACTTACGGTCCTAGCACGGTGAGCTGTGGAATTTACATGAACATCCGTAGGATCAAGGAAATATGAGTTACCCACCCAAATATTTACAGTATGAAACTTCTTTTTAAAATAGCAAGATTGGGATGGCATCTGGCCAGTGTAAGAGCTGACTTGATGAAGTAGTAAGTTAACATGAAATAAGTTTTTTAACATACACCTTGGTCCAATTTAAATTAAATAGATGTGTAAAACATGATCACATCTTCTCTAACCGTATCATTCATTTTCTGGGACAATTCGAAGCCTGCTTTAGAAATTCCTTTTTTTGGTGACTCTAGAAATCCCATGCAGGAAGTCACCAGTAAAAATGACCCTTGTAATAATCATGACTTGCTTCCAGATATCACCATTCTGACTAAAACATACAGCAAGCTCTCTCTCTCTCTCCCCTTATTAGGACTTCTTCGAACTGTAACAGGGAGGTCACTCACTCAGGCAAACTCCCACTAATTCCTTTAGGTAAGATCTGTAAATGTACACGCTTCAGGTATAACTGTGTATGTGTGCTTACATAAGAAAAAAATGTTGCATCTTGAGAATAGAAAAAGCACTTCTCCTTACTGCTGTCCTACGTGATGCTTTGAAAACAGCAGGAAGCTTCTCAAAGCTGCTTGGAGCCGTCAGCTGCTAACATGCAGACCTGGTTGCTGTGAGGTTGTCAAGGACCAGCAGAAGCAGTCATTTCCAACATACATTCTATTTCCCAGCTCTCTACAATGTCCAGCTTCATGCTATATGTACTAAAAACAACCAGAAGGTTCAAAGTTTTGTTCAGAACAAAGTACTGTGCCACTTCTGGACCTTATATCCCAACACTGTTGGAAATAAAGCTATAAGAAGAAACAAGACTGACATTCACGTTCAATCAAGATTGCACATCTAAAAAGTGATAAGACTAAACAAACAAACAAACAAACCTACCACCAGAACGGTAACTGGCTCAACCATGCACTTTCCCAAGCAAGGCTGATCCTGGAAATCTGCCTTAGTTACGAATGTAACCAGCTCACTGGAACCCAGTGGGTTTCTGTCTCTAATTTGTCAAAAGTTGTTTTCAGTTCACTGAATGCTACAGTGAGATTGTCATTTACGATAGTCTTATCAAAAAGATGACCATACTGACTTTCCATTATCTGTGCAGATTTTATCATTTCTTGAAAGTCTTCTTCCTACAAAAAGAAATATTTTATCAAGTTGGTTAGCCAGGCAGTCCCACTAATTCACCTCAGCCAGAAGTGAAGACACCCTCCCCGCCCCAGTTTACCCATTTTACCTATAGAGTCTTCGTGAGTCACAATTTCCACTACATCCCTATGATCTACTAGTAACTAAACTGCTCTTACAAGGCGCAAAGATGCCCACCTGACTGGTAGTTCTAGGCACGCACTAGTTTGTCATTACTGGAGTGGTTCAGTGTTGTAACAGTGCAGCTTGGACTGACTGTACTGTTTAATCATTGCAAGAAATTCCAAACACATGACTTGTCTGAAGTAAAAAACTCCACTTTTCTCCTTGCCTCCCTTCCTCTTTCTTTCCCTTTCCATTTTTCTTTTCTCCCACCAGCATGCTGCTTAGGTTTATGGTGTTGCTTGGGATTGAACCTGGGACCTCAAAGCCTCAAGCATGAACATCTTCTCCAAGGGCCGGGAAGCGGCACACGCGGCAGGGCGCACACGCTACCATACACAAGGACCCGAGCCCAGTCCCCCACCTGCAGGCGGGATGCTTCAGGAGAGGTGAAGCAGGTCTGCAGGTGTAAACAACAAAATGAGAAAAAGTGGCCTGGCCGCCAGGAGTGATGGACTCATCATGCAGGCACTGAGCCCCAGTGATTACCCTGGCGACAAAGAAAATCATCTTCTGCAGGACCACTATGCTGTTTCTCTTGCCCTGCTTTCTGCATCTAATTTGAAATGGTTTAGGACTTCTTTACATTTTTAAACCAGGAAGTATTTTAGTTGGTCATAGGGTCTGAAACTATATAATTACACATATAGAATTAATGGAAGAATGTTACCTTTAAATGTATAAATAGTATAACAACCATCCTGCAACATTCTGTTATTAACATTATTATTTTGCCTCCATAGTTATTTCTGGGGCTTGGTACCTGTACTTTGAATCCACTGCTTCTGTGGCCATTTTTTCAATTTTTGGGGTAGGACAGAAATTGAGAGGGGAGGGAGAGATAGAGAGGAAGAGAGACAGACAGACACCTGCAGACCAGCTTCGCTACTTGTGAAGTGACCCTCTCTTGCAGAGGGGTGCCGGAGGCTTGAACAAGGATCTTTGCACAGTCCTTGCTCTTCATATTATGTGTGCTTAACCTGGTGAGCCACGGCCTTGACCACTGATGTAATCTCACACTTTGATGTCTCAGATTTCTCCACAACAGAAAGTGTAAGCTCTCCATCAGGAGCAGCAAGTAACTGACGTGAAGATCTGTGTGTGTTTATTAGACACTGGCCGTCATCACCAGTCGGTATTTTGCAGTCACAATCAGCGACAGAGAAATACAGATGAGCTAAGGGTGTGTGTGGGAGGAGGGGAACACCTGAAATTTTATTTCCTTACTTATTGTCTAAAAATAAGGGCCCATGAAGTAGCCAATGGTTGAGCATATATCTTGTATACACGGAGCTCTGAGTTTGATGCCTACTACCACATATATATTAAACAAAATGATAGAGCGGGGGTAGATAGCATAGTAGTTATGCAAACAGACTCTCCTGCCTGAGGTTCCTAAGTCCCAGGTTCAATCCCCCACACCACCACAAACGAAAGCTGATCAGTGTTCTGGTTTAAAAAAAAAAAAACAGTGAAAGGTCTTAAGTCATAATAATTATTAACATATCATAGTGATCATTTCCTTTTTTAATATTTTTATTTATTTAGTAATGAGAGGGATAGGAGGAGAAAGAAAGAACCAGACATCACTCTGGTACATGTGCTGCAAGGGACTGAACTCAGGACCTCATGCTTGAGAGTCCAATGCTTTATCCACTGCGCCACCTCCTGGACCACTGTGATCATTTCCAATAACCCAGGAAATGCAAATATTATTGAAAAATGTCCTCTACGTCCTGTGTCCCAACAGTGCTTTTTCTTTCACTATGCTAACTAAATATGATTGCTGGTGCAAGGAGGTAAAAGGAACATCATGACATTTTCCATTTCGACATTTTGCTGTTTAAACCAGAGCACCACTCAGCTCTAGTGGCAACAGGGATTGAACCTGGAACCCTCGGGCATCTGAGCCCCTTGGCATCACCCTTAATGCTGTCTCCACTTCCAGTTTTTACTGTGATATTTGATGTTTTTCTCTTTTAAAATGAAGCTAATCTGAAAACGAATCGGTCTGGGAGACTAACTCTGACTTACACTTTCATATATGCAGCAACCTACGGTACAGTTTTGCATGTTTCCTGTAAAGACCAGCCCGTAGGAGTCCAGACAGCAATCGCAGTGCTAACTCCATACAGTTCTCTCTGTGTTTTGGATCCAAATCAGTCTGTTAAATTTTCCTGAGGTGCAGGTGCCTGTCCTGTCTCCTCACCAGATGTCATACTTACTGTAAAGGGTTTTGCAGCTGTCTGGTCATCTCTGCTGGAAATGATCTTTGCATTCTTTCTTGTTGCCCTCAAACGCTCTATTGAAGGAGGCTTTATAAATATCACATAGGGCTTAAATTCTAGTGTCCTTAAGTGCTTCACTGTCTGCAAGGGAGGGAGAAAATACATTTTCTTACACTGGTTTCATGGTGTCATGAGTGAGTTGAGTTCTATAGTAAAACAGTCTTCCAAAGTTTAAGGTTGGTAGGTCTTTCAATAAATTATTCAGTCAGTTGTTGGCAAATGAAATTAAATTTGAAGAATGCGACTTGATTATAAAGATGTTTTCAACAGAATCAGTTAAAATATCCCGACAACCACTAAATCAGCTAAAATAACCAAGGGAGTTTTTTTTTTTTGCCTCCAGGATTATTGCTGGGGCTCAGTGCCTGCACCATGTATCCACTGCTCCTGGAGGCCATTTTCCCCCCTTTTGTTGCCCTTGTTGTGGTTATTATTGTTATTGTTGATGTCGTTCATTGTTGGATAAGACAAAGAGAAATGGAGAGAAGAGGGGAAGACAGAGAGGGGGAGAGAAAGACAGACACCTGCAGACCTGCTTCACCGCCTGTGAAGTGACTCCCCTGCAGGTGGGGAGCCAGGGGCTCGAACTGGGATCCTTACTCGGGTCCTTGTGCTTTGCACCACATGTGCTTAACCCGCTGCGCCACCACCCAACCCCCAAGGGAGGTTGGTGGGGGATTTTTTTTTTGCATCAAATAATGTCTTGCAAACATCCCATCTAAGCCTCTTTATTTTTTTAAATTTAGTAGGACAGAGAGAAATTGAGAGGGAAGAAGAGACAAGTAGATGATAGATAGGTAGATAGATAGATACACACACCTGCAGCCCCGCTTCAGTGCTTGTGAGGCTTTCCCCCTGCAGGTGGGGACCAAGGGGCTTAGACCCAGGTTCCTGTGCATGGTGATTTGTGTGTTAAACCAAGTGCACTCCTGCACACGCCCACCCCCAATATAAGTATCTTTCTAACTTTAGGCCTGAGTTCTTTCTCATTCTACCCTTAAGAGCTGCTTGCTTTCCAGGAAGCTTGTCAACCTCTTCCCCAGAACATTTTGCTGTTTACACAATTCTTCTAGGGAATTAATTCGCTTGCAGTGAAGGGTAATCGATAGAAGGGATCGTCTTAATCAGCGTGTCAGACCCTCCTTCCAGAATCTGAATATAATTTCAAAGTGCCACTCAAAGAGTCTGTGGACAGCTTGGTGTGTGGATGGTGGTGGCAAGGGACTATTGGGACACTGCACTGTTGACCTGACACCACACAGGCTCAGTACAAGTGGCCGGGTCCACACATGGTTGGTTCCTTAGGGGTTAGCTGCTTCCTGGTACTCTTACGGGAAATGAGTCAGGAGACCAGAAGGGGATCGTCAGCTTACTCTGGCAGGGAGTGGGTATGAGGGTGTAGACACTGGAGGGAGATTCTGTGGCCCCTGGTTGGGTTTCTACTGATGCGGATGTGGGTCAAGGACCTGAGTGGCTTGATGCACCAGAACCCTTAGACCACCAGGCACCCTCAAAGAGCTGCACCCAGTCTCTCCTGTAGGAAAATCCCTGTGAACATGTTGGTCTGCTTCTAATTCTGCTTCTAAGACCCCTTCTGTTTTGATTATCACCTTAGGTTCACTTGCATTGCTTAACGCTGTGGTCTATTTACATACTCATTGTTTTGTTTGAGACCCGCCCTGGTTTAATCCCCACTGGTTCACGCTCTTATTCACTCCGCCCCCTCTCCTAGTCGCATCCTGTTTTCCACCATTTAATCCCCACGGGTTTGCGCGCTTTTTCCTTCTCCCCACCCCCATCCAACGTATTTCCCCTTCCGACCTGACACTTCCGCCTCAGGAGATATAAAGGACAGGATTTTCTAATGAATAGAGATTAGACAGACTGCACTGCATTCCTGCTCATCAAAAAGACTGAACTGCGTTCCCAACTCAGCCATGAGTTCCTGGTCGTCTCTCTCCCACCCGTGAAGCTAGCCCGGCATTTGGCGCCCGAACAGGGACTGGCATGAACATTCTCTAGATCTGGTTGGGCAAGTTATACTTCTAGACTGTATCAGTACAAAGAACTAGCATCAGGGAGTCGGGTGGTAGCACAGCAGGTTAAGTGCAGGCGGCGCAAAGCTCAAGGACTGGCGTAAAGATCCTGGTTCGAGCCCCCAGCTCCCCACCTGCAGGAGAGTCGCTTCACAAACAGTGAAGCAGGTCTGCAGTTGTCTGTCTTTCTCTTCCCTCTCTGTCTTCCCCTCCTCTCTCCATTTCTCTCTGTCCTATCCAACAACAATGACATCAATAACTACAACAATAAAACAACAAGGGCAACAAAAGGGAATAAATAAATAAATAAACGTTTAAAAAAAGAAAACCTTAAAAAAAATAATACAACAGAACCAACATCAAAGTAGGAGGCCCTAGGGCCAAACACCCATTGTGAAGAACAAAAACTCACTAGAATACAGTACTCTTTTTAAACACAAATAACTTAAAGGACATTGCAACTTAGCAAAAAAACAAAACAAAACAAAAAACAAATATGAAAACAAGAGTGGTGCACCCAGTTGAACGCACACATTGCCATGTGCGAGGACCTGGGTTTGAGCCCCTGGTCCCCACCTGCAGGACGGGAAGCTGCTGCTCTTTCTCTCTCTGCCCTATCAAATGAAGGAAGGAAAAAAATGGCTGCTGGGAGCAGGGAATATGTCCTGCAGGCACCAAGCCCCAACAATAGCCCTGGTGGCAGGAAAAATAACAAAACAGGACAAACGCAAACCACAAACCTTCTTCCACTCTCCCAGTGGTATTTAAATCCTTTGTCATTTTAGAAGGGCAGCATAGGTACCCAAAGCCTGTAGCATCTGGATTTACGCCATATTAATCTACTCAGATGCAGTGCGGTAAATGAGCAGGCCAGTAGTGTACTGAGCAGTTCACTGCTTACTTACATGGGGCTGGACATCCAACAGACAGACTTTGTTTTTAGCTAGGACAGACCGAACTGAGTCTATGCTTGTGCCATAGTAGTTGTTTTTATATTCGCCATATTCGATAAACCTGCAGAAATCAGACACGTGTCAGAATCATTTGTAAATTGTGTGTATACGTTGATGGCAAGACATAATTTATAAACATAAAAGACTTTTTTGGTGAACATAGAACTTCTTACTGTATCTGAAAAAAAATAATAAAACAAAAATAGGACCAACTACTCCAGAATGTCAATTAAAAAAAAAAATCTCCTATTTCACAAGTTCAGATCAGTAACGCCTGCTTGTGTTACCGTTAGGCAGGGAATAAAAAGTACTTGGGTCCAACAGCTACACTAATGTTTTCCATCACCTCTTATTTTTCAGAAGGAATGCAATACAATAAAGCAGCGAATAAACCAAGCAATAGAAACGACTGGAATTTCACTGCCCACTCCAGAACAACCAGGCTCAGCTGTAGGCTGCAGGAGAAGCTAGTTGGTGAATAATGAATGAGGGCAGCTGATTATGTGCTATAAAGTCACATCTGCTGTGCCAAACCTGACCAAAAAATAAAAAGCATTTTGATGTTTCAATAAAATTCCATAAAACCTACATTAAAACCAAAGTTGTGGGGAGTCGGGCTGCAGCACAACGGGTTAAGCGCAGGTGGCGCTAAGCTCAAGGACCGGCGTCAGGATCCCAGTTCAAGCCCCCGGCTCCCCACCTGCAGGCAGGTCCCTTCACAGGCGGTGAAGCAGGTCTGCAGGTGTCTGTCTTTCTCTCCCCCTCTCTGTCTTCCCCTCCTCTCTCCATTTCTCTCTGTCCTATCCAACAACAACGACATCAATAATAACTACAACAATAAAACAAGGGCAACAAAAGGGAATAAATAAATAAAATAAAATATAAAAAAATTTTAAATAAATAAATAAAACCAAAGTTGTTCGCTGATGCCCTGAACTAGCGGGCTTTTGACAAAGGGAAAGCCGGTGTTGCAAGCAAGATGACTGACGACATTTGTTTAAGAGCCAGTGAGCGTGTGTGTGTGGAGGAGACAGCAGAATTAGGGATCTACAACACAGTGGTCAGTTTTTAAGGTTAAATTCTACCCAAATGTATTTAAAGATTTAATTAGTGGGTTGGGAAGAGGTCACAGTAATATAGTAGCCACCTCCTTTCATTCCTTTTTTTATTAGTGATTTAATAATGATTAACAGGACCGGTGAACAGGGGTACAATTCCATACAATTCCCACTACCAGAGTTCCCATCCCCTCTACTGGAAGCTTCCCCGTTGTTTATCTCTCTGCTAGTATGGACCAAAATTCTTTATGAGGTGCAGAAGGTGGAGTTCTGACTTCTGCAATTGCTTCTCCGCTGGACACAGTCATTGGCAGGTTGATCCATACCCCCAGCCTTGTTTCTATCTTTCTCTAGTGGGTTAGGGCTATGGGGAGGTGAAGTTCTAGGATATATTAGTGATGTCCTCCACACTTAACCTAGGAAACACAGCAGCTCTAAGTTAAGTTAAAACTACATGATAGAAAAAGTAGGTATATGTGTGTGTTCGTGTGTGCATATCTGCCCATTATGTGTGTGTGTCTGTGTATATATGTATATACACATATATATACACACATATATGTATATATATGTACATATATATGCCTATTTTTTCTATGCATACAGTTATGTTAAAGTCTAAGTTATGTTAAAACTACATGCATAGAAAAAAATGGGTCTATACACACACATACACACAAACACACTCTTATAGAAATAGTATTCAGCCTGTATCTGTGACCTTGGGAGAACCACTGCAGTTTACAACGGAGGGAATAGTATGGAATTGTACCTGTTATTTTGTAATTTTTTAAATCACTAATTAAAAAAAAACTACATGCAAAGATTGATAGCTACCAACCATTTGATGACCGTTTTTATCAGTTTCAAATATCATAAAAATTAAAGCAGAAGTCTTCTGTTACCTATAGCTGGAGAGATAGATACAGTACACGCTCACAAACAGTAGTCACAAACATTCCAAAACGCTCCACATACTTGTTGTTCTGTATATCTGTCTCAAACAGATGTTTGGAAATGAAAATATATTCAACACCATCACTCTCCTGGCTTCTTCTTGCTCTGGTAGTGTCTGTGATTTAATTAAAGTGAGTTTAGACAAGACTACATCAGTCGCCTGAATAAAATAAAAAATTAAAGAAATCATAGAATTTAATTTTATTTTCATAAACAGGGTTTAAAAACTTAAATAATGTAAGGGAGCTAATAAAGCACAGCAAAGTGTCATTAATCTAAATTTTCCACTGATAGTAAAATGATGTATTTTAAACTGCATTGTGCCTTTGCTGGTATTCACAACTGTAAAGCCTAATAGGCTCATTAAATAAAACTGCCATTCAGCCCCTTGAGGGGGAGGAAAAAAACCATCCTATGATGTTTACTACTGCTACTTAAATGTAGCTTTCAATGTATGCAGTTACAAATATTTGGCAACGCAACAGAAATAGGAGTGAGGATAAAGAGACTTGGAGTTATGTTAAGTGAGATAAGCCAGCAAGAGAAGGCTGATCTCACTCATGGGCACAACTTAAGAAACAAGAACAGAAGGAAATCAAAGGGCTCTGGGGAGAGAGGAGGGGCGAGGTACTTGGCAGAGGGGGTCTTGGGGTGCTGGTGGCAAAGGACCTAGGCTGCGGTGGGGGTGGGGAGATGTTTTGCAGACACCTATCATGGTCAGCTGAAAAGTTTTACCCATCTGTCAACAACTGTACTGTAAACTACTAATCCCCCAATAAAAAAAATTAAAGTTTTTTTTTTTTTTAAAAGGCACACTTTCAGTTAATGGAAGACTGCCAAAATTCTGTGTTTTATATGAAATAGCCTAAGATTAAGTAGAATGTAAACAGATATATACATATTTTAATCCTGAGAGTAAGCAGTAAATAAAAAAATGTGGGGGTTGGGCAGTAGCGCATCTGGTTAAGCGCATGTGACGCAAAGCACAGGGACCTGCGTTAAGGATCCCGGTTCGAGTCCCCGGCTCCCCACCTGGCAGGGATGTCGCTTTACAGGCAGTGAAGCAGGTCTGCAAGTGTCTATCTTTCTCTCCCCCTCTCTTGTCTTCCCCTCCTCTTTTGGTTTCTCTCTGTCCTATCCAACAATGAACGACAATAATAACCACAACAAGGCTACAATAAGGGCAACAACCCTGGAGGCAAAAAAAAAAAAAAGTAAGAGGAAGAAGCAGACGGCTTGTAGGTAAAAACTGAAACAGAATACTAAAATGCATTCAGTTAAAAAAAGAAAAAAAGAGCAGAAGGAAAAACAAACTGTGGTTAAGCACAGTAATTTCCATAATATATACAAGTATTAGGATTTAATATATTACAATTAAATGTAGACTGGTTGGGTCAAGTATTGAGTCAGTATCCTCACATGCTTTCTCCATGTTCACACAAAAGACATTAAATGTAAAGACATATATAAACTGAAAGCAAACAGAAGGGTCACGACATACCAGGGGACTAGCGGATTATTCCTTCTCACTGCCCTGCAGTATTTCACTGTGGGCCCAGACCGTCGCTTCCTGATACCAGCTTCTACTGCTGCACCGTATACTGCACACATACTACAGTCTAACCTGCGTACCAGGCAGATAGTTACTTGTCACTGGACTACAACAAAGAGAAGCTATAGTTTGAAGTAACTTCGCAGTGTTACGTGGTGGAAGGCCAAGAAAAGAGACTTCATAAAAACTAGTTTCAAATCCAAGTGCACCTACAGCCCCCCGAGCTCTGAGCCAGTGTCCTTCCTACTTTGTGAAGGGGAGGTGTCTCCCGTCTTAAGACAGCTGCTGGGAGGATGAAATAAATTAAGACAATAGACGAGAGGAATACACAGTAGGAAGTTAAGAATTCTTCTCCCCCCCCATTCTATAGGTTACTTTTATAATTGCTCTGGCAGATTTTCTTACTACCCATACATTGTAATTCATACACTGAAAAACAGAGTTAAAAAACAAACAAACAAAAAAACCTCATGGATGGAATGGGACAGTCTTTTGGTGGTGGGAATGGTGTTAAAAAAAAAAACCCTCAACTAATTATACTTTTTTTTTTCTTTCCTTTCATCTCTGTTGGTGGAAAACCAGCAGTCCTCTGACTTATGGCCTAGAGAGATTACAAACAATAATTTGGAAAAACGGAGTAACTTGAGGTAATTGAAAACTGTAATTTTAAAAGTTGAACTCTTCCAAAACTAGAGAACACTGCTAAAGGCAATATACAAACTTTTTTTTTAACAAGTACTAAAACCACTTGAAAAAGCCAACATTTCAATTTAGTCTTTTAGCCGGTTTTCTAACATCAACATATTAAGTAGTCAAATGGCATTTATTCTGGAGATCAGAATGCTTCTAGCATCACATTTCTTTCCCAAGAATGCCTGTGAAATCCACTTTTAATAAAAATAGACCTGACTTGTGTACTGAAAAGGAGCCTGCCATAGTCGGATTCTGGGGCCAAGAAAGACCTAGTTAACATTATCTGCCAGTTACTACACATAAAAAGTCATGAAGAAAGGTTCATGCTAGAAGTACCCTCTGCCAGCTCTCCATGGTGTGGTCCTTCTAATTTTCAAGCTGTCGAGAACCTCTGGAAGGCATTAGCACTTATTTTAGAAAATAAAGGTAAGATTTATTTAGAAGAAAAATCTGAAAACAACAGCCTGATGCTTAGTCTCCGTAATAATCTGAGTGTGGGGCAGCTGTGATAGACAAGTGCCCTACCTGGGAATAAATGAGCTGCTTGACCCAGGGCAAATCTCTTTATGTGGCTCAGTTTCTTTCTTCTGCTTTTTTTTTTTTTTTATATTTATTTCCTTTTCTTGCCCTTGTTGTTTTATTGTTGTGGTTATTGATGTCGTCATTGTTGGACATGACAGAGAGAAATGGAGAGAGGAGGCGAAGACAGAGGGGGAGAGAAAGATTGACACCTGCTGACCTGCTTCACTGCCTGTGAAGCGACTCCCCTGCAGGTGGGGAGCCAGGGGCTCCAACCGGGATCCTCATGCCGGTCCTTGCGCTTTGCGCCACCTGCATTTAACCCGGTGCGCTACTGCCTGACTCCCATGTGCCTCAGTTTCTTCCTGTGTCATAGGTGAATGATGTCACTGCCTGCGTCATCAGCTGTTTTAAAGTCTAAGAAGGCTTTGACTATGCTGGAGTCTCATTTCTGAATGAGTGCTTGGCACCACGCAGGCAGAAGCTGTGAAAGTGTGAAGCGACCAAGGAGTGCCACTGAGGTGACACCAAACAGTACAGGACTTACGAGGCACTGTCACACCATAGTGCTGGGTGTCGCTGATGAGCAGCTTCCGCTTCAGCTCATTCAAGCCGACACCCACAGGACCTGGAAGAAACAAGAGAAATGCATCACTAACCCAAACACCATGGGAGTGTTCTGTACTTGGACAGACTAGGGAAACTGAGCCTAAGGAGAAGTGACTTCTCTGGGTCCTTTTTTTTTTTTTTTCTTTCAACTTTTGAAATTAGGGTCCCACTTCTCCATGAAAAGGATTACAATTATTTGTTTTAAATGAAACGTACACACGAGCTTAAAAAAAAAATGTATGTACCTGAGCACACCAAATCTCAAGTCTCAAAAAAATAGTGACAATTCCCATTTTAAGTGTATGTAACAGGCGAAAATGAAAGGGTGTTAGATCCTTGATTTTTACAGTGGGTGCATTTTAAATATCCTCAAACCACCAGGCACGTTTACATCTGTCAAGACCCTCTCTTACAGCCTGTTCTCCCTTGGTCCTCCACTATTTGAAAACTTGCACAGACCTGACATCTGAGAATCAGTCAACACACATATAATAAATGCCTGTAGTGAACAAGACGTACATAGTAGATGTTGTGAAGGATGAAAGATCATCAGTAAGGTTTGTTTTTAAAGGAGACATGGAGGTTGAGAGAGTCTCATTAAATGACTGAGAGGCTGGGACCACAATCTCATACACACACACACACACACAAAACAAAACAAAACAAAATAAAACAAAAACAAAAAGAAAACATGTCAAATCCAAAGTTAAGCCTAAGCCCCCAATGACCAGCTCTCCTCACAGTCCTGGAGTCTGGGACTAGTCTGGGAGGTGTCACACACGGGGTAGAACACTGCCCTGGGGTCAGACCACCCAGAACTGGATTCCTTTCTCCATCACTCCCTCACCTGTTGGCCTGAACGTGTGTATCCCCCCCCCCCGCAAAACTCGTGTGCCGAAATCTTGACTGTCTCTGGCGAATGACTAGGTCACAAGGGGAGAAAGCCTTTGTGAACGAGACTGTAGGTCTCCCGGAAGATCTTGCCAAGTTCCCTGACCCCTTGGCTAGGTGAGGACACAACAGGAAGTCTGCTACTCAGACTGTGAGCTTCCGGATCCGGGATCAATAAGTACCAGTTGTTTACAAGCCTCTGGTTTCTGCTATTTTGCTGTAGTAGCCTGAGCTGACATGTTGAGAGTCTTCGAGCCTGACTAGACTCCACTTAACTTCTAGGAGTGATTCTGAGAATAAATAAAGTCCTATTCCTTGTCTGTAGAAGAGTAAGCGAAAGCACGTGCGTAGTGCCTAACACAGAATCCAGCTTCTTCACATCTTTCCTTCTTCTTCTGAGCTTTGTAAAGAAGGACATTCAAGGTGGCAAGATCACTCAGCCCCAGCAGGGACCTGTTTTACCATTTGCACAGCCCAGGTTCTTTCTTTTAGGGGGGTGGTGAAGGGAGTGATGGCTTCAAAGTCTTTAAGACACAGGCACAGCCTCTCCTCTCCCCTCCCCTTGATTGCTGTGTAGGAGAAATCCCAGAACCCCAATACCCCTTCATCCTGTCCCTTCTTTCCCTTCCCCAGAGTTCTTTGGTTTGCTGCAGCATGCCACACCCTGCGCAAGATTCACCTGTTGTCCTTTACTCTTAAGCTCCACCTATAAGTGAGATCATGTGGTACTGGCTAATTCAACACGACGCCTCCAAGTTCTGACCACAATGCTGCAATCGTTTTTAACAGCTGCATAGTAGTCCGTTCTATATATATGTACCACAACTTTCTTAGCCATTTAACCTGGCTCCCTCCTCACTGGGGGGAATCCTTGGTGCTGTGGTCTTTTCCTCTCTCGTCTTTCTGTCTGAAAAAAAAAAAAAAATCAGCCCAGAGCAGTGAAGCCTGGCACAGATGAAAAGAAAGAAAAGCTTTATATTAATGTTGGACGGTGAACATATACTAATAGGGGGACAGATTATTGTGACTATTCTGACCAAAGACAGAGAGGCTGGAGTTGGAGAAGGCACCTTCCTTGCTCTAAAGCTGTTCCTAGCCCAGTACTATATAAAAAGGGACCTCTCCCTCCTGCTTCTGGAAGGTGTGGTTCCCAGCTCCCTCTGTTTAGCATGTATACTGTGCAATAACCTACTTATGCTGAAATGAGATGTGCCCAGCATGTGGTTGAAGTGAAATCAGGCAAGTGAAGAGACCACCATTTTGGATGTCGCGATCATCCAAGCTGGTGGCGGGAGTGGGGATGCCATGAAGGCTGCCGTTCAGGTGCTGGAAACTTAGAACGGGGCTTCCTGTGAATGCCCACAGGAGCACAGTACAGACATTTGTGAAGACACTTTTTAAAAAGTCACACTGAGAAAGAGCGGGACGTCCGGCTGGTGAAGGGTAGTGCTTGGCTGTCGCACGAGGAGAGAGCGGTTTAAAAAAATGGGTGATGTTGAGAAGGGCAAGAAGATTTTTGTCCAGAAATGTGCCCAGTGCCATACCGTGGAAAAGGGAGGCAAACACAAGACTGGACCAAATCTCCACGGTCTCTTTGGACGCAAGACAGGTCAGGCTGCTGGATTCTCTTACATGGATGCCAACAAGAACAAAGGCATCACTTGGGGAGAGGAGACACTGATGGAGTACTTGGAGAATCCCAAGAAGTACATCCCTGGGACAAAAATGATCTTCGCTGGCATCAAGAAGAAGTCAGAAAGAGCAGAGTTGATAGCTTATCTCAAAAAAGCAACTAATGAATAATAGTTGGCACTGCCTTATTTATTACAGAATAGAAATGTCTCTGACTTTTTTTATGTGTACCATATTTAAATTGATCTCACACACCAGAATTCAGATCATGGATGGCAGATAGAATGCTTTTGTCAGACAATCCTTACTTAAATAAGATTGGCTTGTGGTTAAATGAGTATGATCAGCGTTTTGGATTTTGATAACTCCAGTTCAGCAACTGCAATCACCTTTTTCTTTGTAAAAATATAATTGGATTTGTGCTCAAATTGTCAAAGATGCTGAATGCCATCTCAAAACTTACAGGAGATTGGTTTTGTGTTTAGATTTATATAACTGGTTGACGTAATTAAATACTGTAGAAATCTGTTCACTGTCTTAGAACAAAGAAATATTGACCTTTGTTTCAAGTTGTGTTATTTAGCTGGGTGAAAACAGAGAGGGCTGAAGATACGTTGGCAGTATCCACTTTATCCCTTTGGTCTCAAATAGGCCAATTGAATTAAAATCCCGTGTCTCTAAAATGTTGCCTTTTATGAATGAAAGGCGTTTTAGTGTAATTTGTGTACAATATCAAATAAAGACTATTTAATACCACAAAAAAAAAAAAGTCAAACTGACTAAGGTGGCTAGTGACATAAAGGTGACACTGCTGCAGAAGAGAACTCTGACCTGCATTGTCAAGACTGGCTCTGGTGAGAAAATAAATAAATAAAAATCTCAAACAGATTGTCCAGCATGTTTACAAATGGTATTTGTCTGACAGACTCTTGAATCACTTCTGCTGCTGACATTAGAAATGTTTTAGTTTTTCCTCTTTAAAGCATGGCTCTGAGATCCCAGCCTAATACAGCTCTGTTCAATGTTAAGTCATAAATTTATATTTTCAGGTGACTTAATATTTAGAATACAAAATCTCTTTAGACTGCAGTCAGTGGGGTGGCACAGACTGAGTTGGGTTCATGTGTGAGCTTCTGCAGTAGGGCAGACTTATTTCCCCTTCAACACATAAGTTTTTACCACAACTGATGAAATACACACCCACAGAGACACAAATCGTTTCTCTAAAATTGTGCTTGTTACTGCCAAAGAGAAGCTGAAACAACCACCTTAAGTAGCATGTATCTGCATCACAAATAACAGGCCTTGGAATAATAACCATGAATTTGATGCTGGGAGGTCTTACTTTGTTTCAGGCATGTGCCGCCTGGTTTACATATGCCAGAACTAATCCTCACAACATTCCTCACGAGAGGCATTCTTCTTCTTACTCCCAGGTGAGAAAGCCCAAACGATGGAAGGGTGTGTGACACGGCTAAGCATGCCTCAGAAGTCCGCATTCTTTCCCATTCTGCCTGCCATCAAAAAGAATGGCCATGGAAAATGAACTGGGGTAGCCGCGTGTGTAGTCATGATCTGTAACCTCACTGAGTCGTCCATGCAATTCCAAGCTGCCTACAGTTTAGAGAGAGTGCTGACGATCTGCTTGCCGAATACACAAATTCTAGCTTCTAATCTAGTGATTTAAAAATAAATGCTGACTGCCCTTCTGTGCTATCAGAAAGAAAAAAAAAGATGTCAGTGTATCATTTGGAATAAAACAGACAGAACTGGAGGTGGTTACACACAGTGAAAGAACAGAGGTGACAGACAACCACTAAGTGGTGTCACTCACGTGGAATAGAGAAGACTAGAGCAAACGGACTTGCAAAGCCAAAATGAGTAGCCGTGGTCTTTTTTTTTTTTTTTTTTTTAAAAAGACTTTGCTTATTTTACTTGATAGAACAGAGAGAAATTGAGAGGAAGGGGGAGGTAGAGAGAGACAGACAGACACCTGCAATACTACTTCACCACTTGTGAAGCTTTCTTTCTGCAGGTGAGGACTGGGGGCTTGAACCCAGGCCCTTGTGCATGGTAACAGGTGCACTTAACCAGGTGTACTACCGCCTGGCTCCCTCTTTACTCTAACACACCACCTACATATGTGTGTGTTTAAACCAGTCCTGAGTGACTATTTACTGTAACCATAATGTTATTGTGAAAAGTAATCATATTGAAATCAACAGATTGTTTTTTTTTTTCCTCCTCCAGGGTTATTGCTGGGCTCTGTGCCTGCACCATGAATCCACCGCTCCTGGAGGCCATTTTTTTCCCCCTTTTGCTGCCCTTGTTGTAGCTTCGTTGTGGCTATTATTATTGCCCTTGTTGACACAATTCGTTGTTGGATAGGACAGAGAGAAATGGAGAGAGGAGGGGAAGATAGAGAGGGGGAGAGAAAGACAGACACCTGCAGACCTGCTTCACCGCCTGTGAAGCGACTCCCCTGCAGGTGGGGAGCCGGGGGCTCGAACCGGGATCCTTACGCCGGTCCCTGCGCTTTGCGCCACATGCGCTTAACCCTCTGCGCCACCACCCGACCCCCTACAGATTGTTTTTTAATGACAGTCACGACGTCTACAAAGAATGTGCACAAAACCATTTTTACTTGTAAGTGTCCACCTAGAATTTAGTTGTAACTTAACCTCAGTCTTAAGGCTGATGAGCATCAAACTGGATGACAAACACAGATGACCTGGTGGCTTGCACAGGGAAGGGCAGCCACGGTAAAGACAGTAGTGTCACTCATCCACTAGGGGAGAGAGAGTTCTCAGAAAGATGGGGGCAGGTAGGTGGAGGAGATCAGCCGAATTAGTTTTAATTAGTCACAATGTCTAAATGACAAGTGCATTTTTTTTCCCTCCAGGGTTATTGCTGGGGCTCGGTGCCTGCACTACGAATCCACTGCTCCTGGAGGCCATTTTTGTTGTTGTTGTTGCCTCTGTTGTTGCTGTTGTTATTGCTGTCGTTGTTGTTGGATAGGACAGAGAGAAATCAAGAAAGGAGGGGAAGAAGACAGAAGGGGGAGAAAAAGATAGACACCTGCAGACCTGCTTCACCACCTGTGAAGGGACCCCCTTGCAGGTAGGGAGCCGGGGGCTTGAACCGGGATCCTTCGCTAGTCTTGGCGCTTAACCCGCTGCGCTACCGCCTGACCCCTGACAAGTGCATTTTGATTCGGCCCCACATCCAACCTTAAGAGAACACTGTTGCACTGATCAAGGACTATCCGGATTTCTTGTTGGTTTTTGTACACCTTGGCCCAAATGTAAAAATGACAAATTGCACAGAAAGCTACTGGCTTAAGTGTAGCTTCTAGTATGTGTTTACCTCCAGGGTATCTGCACTGCTTAATGTGAACATTCCTCCACATTTCCCCCCAGACATTTTTATGGTATTGGCCAGACTTGTTACTCGAAGTATCCAGAGGGGGGAAAAATATCTGAATTACTGACGTCTGCAATAAATATTGAACTGCCTTTGTTACCTGAAGAAACACACTTTCTCGTTTGATTTATTGCAAGAAAATCAAACAAAATCTCTAGGTATCCCTCGGATCAGACACGTGCCTTAAAGAGTCTGCTAATTATATTGGAGCACTCCTATTTTTGTCGCTGGGCATAAAATAAAAACCACGCTCTTCTATTTAACTCAAAACCTTATAATGATCATAGAGCGGGTGGCTGTGTTGGGGAGGGGGAAACCTGTTTATAAAACTGAATTTAGTGTTCCCTTGGAATCCAGCTACACAGAAAATACAGAACTAGCACTTCCGAGCTTGTCCTGGTACCGATTTTCTTTCCTAATCCTTTCCGTTTTGCCTTCATAATGGAAGCAAATAGCTACAAATGAAGCATCCATTGTATGCTAAAGAAAGGGGGTAAAGAAAGGGGGTCGGGCTATAAGTACACTGGATTAAGTGCTCAAAGTACAAAGTACAAAGCTCAAGGACTGGTGCAAGGATCCTGGTTCGAGCCCCCGGTTCCCCATCTGCAAGGGGCTAGTTTCACAAGCGGTGAAGCAGGTCTGTAAGTGTTATCTTTGTCTCCCCCACTATCTCCTCCTCCCCTCTCAGTTTCTCTGCCCTATCCAACAAGAATGGGAAAAACGGCCTCCAGGAGCAGTGGATTCATAGTGCAGGCACCGAGCCCCAATGATAACCCTGGAGGCAAATCAATAAATAAAAAAGGAAGAAAAAGAAAAGGAAAGCTTACTGGAAAGAGCCACATCTTTATTTTCCAAAGCAGCTGTTTACACCAGATTTCCACAGACTGACTTAAGTATTCATCTCCTGGCCAGACTCAGGGCACAATAAAGTTAAAAGGTCAAAATAAAATCACCTCAAGTCTTAACTGAATAGGCAAGGGCTTGCTATCTTTAGAGTTTGTTCAAAATCTGACCTTTGGGCTGCTGAGATGTCCTGATTCAAAATCACTGGGCATCTGCCACCTTCTAAAAATGTTATAGCTGCTTCTATCATGGTACTGACTGATATGAATATGCTTTTTGCCTGTTTCCATTAGGATGTAAATTATCACTAAGGCAAAAAACAAAAACAAAAAGTGGGACCAGGCAGTGGTGCACCTGGTTGAACACACACACACACACACACACACACAAACACACCCCTATGTGCAAGGACCCAGGTTCAAGTCCCCGCTCCCCACCTGCAGGGGGAAGCTTCACAAGTGTGAAGCAGGTCTAGAGGTGTCTCTCCCTCTCCATCTCCTCCTCTCCTCTCCTATTTCTCTCTGTCCTAATAAAACAAAGAAATGGCTGCCAGAACTAGTGGATTCATAGAGCTGGCACTGAGCGCCAGCAATAACCCTGGTGGAGATTTAAAAAAAAAAACAAAAAGCTTTTGTTCACTAACAAACCCATGTGCTCAGGGCATGGTCAGTATCCCATAAGTCAGCTGGATGAATCTAACTGTGATTCTACCTATAGAAATTAAGTCTAAGCAAAATCACTTAAGATAGACCAACATTTTTTTTTTCTTTGCCTCCAAGGTTATGGCTGGGGCTCAGTGCCTGCACTACAAACCCACTACTCCTGGAGGCCATTTTTCCCATTTTTGTTGCCCTTGTTGTTGTTGTCGTTGTTGGATAGGACAGAGAGAAATGGAGAGAGGAGGGGAAGACAGAGAGGGGCAAAGAAAGATAGACACCTGCAGACCTGCTTCACGGCTTGTGAAGAGACCTCCCCTGCAAGTGGGGAGTTGGGGGCTCAAACCGGGATCCTTGCACCAGTCCTTGCACTTTGTGCCATGTGCGCTTAACCCACTGCGCTACTGCCCGGCCCCCTAAACCAACAATTTAAGAAGCCAAAACTGTAAGTCTAATAAAGATCATATTTACTGCTTATGTATAAGGGTTATACTTTTAAATCCATTACAAACTCAAGTTCAGTTAAGACTTCTGGGGGCTCACTGTTGCCTGTGTATAACCCTCCACAGTGACCCTATTAGCTTTCAATCCAAGTCTGGCTACTGAGTCCTGGGAATTCTAATAAACGTATCAGCATTTGATTCTGAGTGACTGCTTTGCTATTTTACGTGGGGAACCTTTTCTTCTGCCATAGTTTTATGGAAAAATGAGGACGGGCTTATAGACGTCTGTTTGTTCAGACCGTCTCGACAAAGCCGTCTTTGGGCCACGCATATAATTCAGCACAAAGGCCAGAAGAGAATTCTTCAATGCTCAGGGTAGAAATGTGAGATATGCAGAGTGATTTATGATTACTTTCCTCTTATACCCCATAACCAGACAGAACAAGTCACAAGTTCTCAGAATATCCCCAAGATGAATTTTTGGCTTTTGTGTTACAAGCCAACAGAAGCTGTGAAAAGAAAAGCCACGAAAAGTTGTTTCAGTAGCTTTTAAAATCTGAAGCTTTCTCCCCCCATCGCCTCCTCCCTACACAACATGCACATCACCAGACTATCTTCAAAATTGCCACACTTCATGACTTTTAAAGATACGGCTTATGCAGAAAATGTACTAGGTGACGAACATTTGGATTTAGCAGACATTTGGAAAATCATTTTAAGTGTAGGAAAGAGAGTAACAAACTCACCCTCACTGAGCATTTCAGAGGCAAAACTGTGGCCCTGGAATAGCACTGTCAAAAATGCAGGGAAATTACTCTTCAAATCCAAGTTCCAAGTCCCTATTACCATATACTTACCATGCTTAGCACTTGGTTCATTTTAATTTCTTGAGTCCAAGAAAAAAAAAAATCATGTAGTACTAAGTGGTGGGTATAGAGAAAATAACACGTGACCCTCCTTGATGATAGTCATCACGTAACTTCATGCCAAATACCATTTTTCACGGTGGCTTTGAAGACTGAGGGAGGAACGCATTTGGCTTGAAGATGCCCACTGTGCTTGGTGCTTGTCCTCCTCACACCTCCCTCTACATGACAGAGAAGCCCAGCAGCTATTTCCTGTTAGTGATTCTGAAAACTTAACAGTTAATTCAGGAACAATCCAGCTGTTTGCTCACTTCTTCTAGGTGATACACTGCTACCTACACACACACACACACACACACACACACACACACACACACAACTCTGGGGTTTGAAATTAGCAGAAATCTACTCATGTTTGGATATCTCATGTTTCTCAATTGTTGGTATCTGAGTCCATGTGTAAAAACTTCTGACTAAATCCTCAGTAGGCACCAGGAGTTGGTCTAAGTTGTTGCAAATGTTTCACTTAGCCCCCAAACAAATCAAGAAAGCAGATGCTCTAGTCAGCCTCGTTTTTCAAATAGAGAAGCCCAGGGAAGAAGCCCAGAGAGCACTGGAACCCCAGCCCTACCTGCCTCACAGGCTCCAGTGGACTGATTTTCCCAAACAGTCACTGTCACTACTGCAAGTGGTCCCTGTGAGAGCAGAGGCGTTCTCGGAGGTGAGGTCACACACATCTTTGACCACAGTGGCCAGCTGCCCCTGTATCCCACTGGGGAAGAGTCATGCTCCACAAAAAGGCCACCATAGGGCTGGGGGACACACCCTCAAGGTCAGTCAGGGACACCAGCACTGTGACTCTCGTCTTTGATTGGACAGGAATTCTCGATTTGACAGGCTTACAAAGCCTACCTTTAGCAAAATCCGTGCTCAGAAATTTGAATTCATGTATCGTTCGAGCACTTATTTGCATGCATTGTGTATGACTTTTTCTATTTTTCATATAGAGACATAAAATCTACTGTTTTTTTACTTTTAAAATACATAAAATCTACTGTTTTACATAAAATCTACTGTTTTTTTTACTTTTGTGAAGTTTTTTTTTTTACTTTTGTGAAGTTCTGGCATAGGAAAGTGCCAGGGATCGAACCCGGGCCCTCAGGCATGCAGTCCCATGCTCTGACACTCTTAAGTATCTCCCCAGCCTTCATCTGAATCTAATATGTAATCTAGATAGAGGGGCAGATAGCATGATGGTTATGTGTAAAAGTCTCTCATGCCTGAGGCTCCAAAGACAGAGCTGATGAGTGCTGTTAAAAAAAAAAAAAAATCTAGCATGATGGAAAGAATGAGATGAATATTCCCGATTCAGTCTGTTCTGTTATAGTGTATGGCATGAGGCCAGCAACTGCTTCAAATAGTGAAACCAAGTATGAAAGGAGTTTCAAATATATCAGTTAAGGGAGTTGGGTGGTAGCACAGCAGGTTAAAAGAAGCAGGTGGCACAAAGCACAAGGACCCGGCATAAGGATCCTGGTTCGAGCCCCCGGCTCCCCACCTGCAGGGAAGTTGGCTTCACAGGCGGTGAAGCAGGTCTGCAGGTGTCTATCTTTCTCTCCCCCTCTGTCTTCTCCTCCTCTCTCCATGTTGGTATGCTTTTAAAAACCTCTTCTGTTTCATTTGGTTTAATCCCCCCTGCTTAACACTATTCTAATTACATAACCACTTCATTCTATTTACATAACCGCTGTTAACAAGCACCACCCTCCCTCCAGGGCATTGGTGGTTCAGTGATAGAATTCTCACCTGCTCCGCCCCCTCTCCTTGTCATACCCTGATTTTCACCAGTCACTTTTCTCTCCACCCTCTCTGCGTCACATCCTGTTCACACCCTACTTGGGAAGTATATATAAAGACAACATTGTCCGTTTTAGTTTGAGTTTAACTTAGCTCGGCTTAGATTGCGCTGCGTCCTGCATGAATAAAGAGATACTGCCTACAGCTCAACCATGAGTCCCTGGTCGTCTGTTACCTGCCCGTGAAGCCAGCCCGGCGAAAACAACATCTCCATTTCTCTCTGCCCTATCCAACAACAACGATAACTACAATAAAACAAGGGCAACAAGAGAGAATAAATAAATAAATAAATAAATAAATAAATAAATAAATAAATAAAATAATTTAAAAATATACATATCAGTTGATCAAGACAGATGAACCCAACCTGTAACAAGTATCACTGAGCGGATCCAGAGGAGTGAAGTGATACGAAAGCACAGAGTTTCCAAAGGTCAGTGTAGTGCATGCGTGATGACAAAGTAGCCAGTGGAAGTGTGATGCTAAGAGAAGCAGAACGTCAACAGAAATGGCAGCAGCCAGTCGGCCATCGCCAAGCAAAGAAGGCAGTGAGGACGAAGCCTGTTTCAACGGAGCAGCAAGGCTGGGCAAACTCTGGTCTCCCTCCCTCCGTCACATCATAAACAGCAGAGTGAGGTGACTCCGAGTGTCAGGTGCCCTGTGAGTCTGAGAAGCCCTGGAGGGGCACTCATCAACGCTAGGCCCCATTTGTGCTTGTAGGCACAAATGACCGCCAGTTACTGCTGGGCATGGTGACGTGAGATCCACCACACCCGGTGGCCTCTTTTTAAATTTTTTTTTTTCCTTTCATCTTTTTTCTTTGGTAAAGAGATCGACAGGGAAAGGAGAGGTAGAGAGGGAAAGAGAAAGACATCATTCATGAAACTTACCCCCATGCATGGGGACTCAGGGCTTGAATCCTGGGCCTGGTGTACGGTAACACGTGCACTCCTCCAGGTGCACCATCACCCAGCCCCTGCTTAGAAGTCTCATCTTACTGTGTCAAGGAATGCTTGTTGCCAGGGATGGGGGAGACCCCACATACCCGCACACTGGATTTGCGTCTGGCAGCCCTGAATGCCATGTGCTTCAGCAGTCTCACTCGGAGGGAGGGTTCTATCCCAGGGCTGGAAGGATGTGCCCACCTGAAAGCTAAGAGTGCCTACAGAGGCTCTGCTTGCCATCACCGACAGCCTGTGGCAACCCAGATGTCCTTCAGCAGGAAGCCAAGGGACACCACACAGTGAAGCACCCGTTAGCTCTAAGGAGGGAGCTACGGATTGAGGTGGCAATGCAAATCAATCTCGAATGCGCCAGGGCTAGGGATGGGGGGACAGGAACAAAGGTGGAGCTGCTCTGGGTCTCGATTGTGGCGGTGGTTTACACCACGGTAAAAAACAAACACCTCATCACAGACCCCTGCAAGCGTCAACCCCCCAGCTTTGACCCTCCTCAATCGCTATCGAACAGGCCATGGCCCGTGCGCCGCTATGTTCCATCGCTGGGGAGCCAGAGACAACCTGAACTGCCCCTGCGGCTCCAGACAGACTATGACCCACATAGTCAATGACTGCCACCTCTCCAGATTCAAAGGAGGTCTTGAAACTTTACATCAGGCTCAACCTGACGCTGTTGACTGGCTACGGAAGAAGGGCAAACGCTAGAAGAAGAAGACCACAGTAAAATGTATGTTTACTCAGCTCACGGGATTTCCTTCCCCTTCCCTCTCCTAGACATTTCCAGAATGCCTTCAAGTCTCCTGAAAGTCATCTAAATACAAAGACCCAAAGATTTCATTTTAGAGGCCAAACTGCAGTTGTCCAAGAGGAGATGGGTTTTTAGCTTGAACATATATCCAGTCTCATGCTTCTGGAAGTCAATCACTTCTAAGCTCACCTTTTCCTTAGAATCGTGCAGGAAAGCAAACACTTACCAACCAAGACCACGAGCCTGTACTTCTCATCCGTTTGTCGCCTGTATGGCATCACTTCCTCGTAGGTGGGCACATCGGCCGTGTCATACTGGTCGCTCTTCTTGCATTCGTACATGGATTTGTTTGTCTTCTTGTCTTTTCTACTAAGACGAAAACTTCTTCTAAATCCAGCTGCAGATTTATATACATATATTAAAAAGTTTGTCTTTAATAATAAGAACCAAGAAAAGAAACCCTTCAAAAACAAATTTCAAACCTTCAATTTGGGCTAGGTCCTACTCATAATATTGTTCCAAGTTCATTTAGAGAGGGATAAAACGGATACCGCCACAATCTCATCAGAGAAGCATCTCAGCACTGAACATTATAGTTATCATCTAAATTCCACTTGGCCCTATAAACCAGAAAGTGTTCCTCTGAAAACGAATCAAGTAACTTACACAGTAAAGCAAAATAAGGAAGTCACAAATTCACGACTGAGCATACTGAATTCACCGATGAGCATACTTGGTGGGAAAAAAAGTTAAAAGTACTGTAAAACATTTTTAAAATAAATGAATTCCAGCATTCACAAATACTGGCTTCTTTTATACATTATTCTACGTGTAAGCTAACCACATACCTGTGGCACAAACAGCATCTATTGTAAACTAAAAAGAACAACGAATTAGGGAGAACACAGAGTCAACCAAGGCCATAATGGGACAGGGCCACTGAGGCAGCCTGTCACCAGAAGTGGATTTTTATTTCAGGCTCCAGGAGATGGACTGAGCAAGTGACCAAGTTTCAAGGGCCTTTCTCCTATGGAAATTCGATGGTTCTATCATTTGAAAGCCTGCTAAAATCTGGAAGTCAGTTTTATAGTCCCAATTGTGTCTGAACAATGTGTCATGTGACCTTTTGCAAAATGATATATTTTAAAGTATTTAAATAAATTGCTTTTAACACCTTCTCCAACTTATCACTGTGGCTTAACATGTATCTGAAATAGTTTCGGCAAGTTTCTTTTCGGCAAGTCAACTTCCTTTTCTTTCTGTTCGCTTTACATGCTGTTTCATTGTTCAAGTGATGCTTACTACACACCATTCAAGAATTTCAGCAGACGGACACGCAGTAATTGACTTAAGTATCCTTTAGACTCAAAATCCAGATGTTTAAGAAAGAGAAAATAAAACACTATATTCTAGATCTGCTTCACAGTGCAGAACAAAATGCAAGAACATTTTAATACACAAAAGTGTTTGCTCTCTAAAACCATCAATTGAATTTTATAAGTTAAAAACATATATAAAACAGATCTATCAACAATGTATTTGAGTACTATAACTGGTTTATATAAATCTTGGGAAACAAAAAGTGATTAGTAATAGGTAATAAAATACAAAGTAAAGACATTAAAAAGTAATTATTAGTGACTGTGGGATTATATGTAACTCAGCTTCTGGATTCAGCTTAGCAAAGAACCTAGATTCCAAGAATAGAGTGACAGACATTTCTCTAGTAAGTTTCTGGATTCAAGAGCTGTTCTGACTTTGAGGAAATATAGTATATTTAAGAGAAAGAATTTAAAAAGGATTTGAGCCCAGAAAGATAATCAAATACTTTTTAACAGAGGCAGAAGGGAGAGTCTAGAATACAGCAAACAAGGGATGAAACACATCAATATTTTATTTTGAAAAGGACAGATTGAAGGGAAAAAGCAACAGGGCAAATTACGCCACCCTGGTTCTAAGATAAAGAAAAGAGGTGTCAATTCTAAAATCACATGCAGAGAGAATTCAAACCTTCAGGCAGAAAGTCAAGAGAAAAGTTGTTTTATTATTACTTTTTGCTTCCGAGGACCTGGAAGAAGGCTCCCTTGCACCCCAGACTCCTTCCAGCTCTGTATCAGAAGAAGTCGAGATCTTACAGTCTAAACCAACGCTCAAGCACAGCGGTTCTCAGACAAGTGCCTCTGCCCAACTTGCAGAGTTTGTTATACCACCCCACCCCATCTCATTTCTGCTGCCTGCGATGCCTGGTCCAGACCGGAATGATTGTGAGATGGCGTTGAGTCTAGTCGACAATGTGGCACGAAGTTTTTGCTTTTCGATAGTGGTATTTCCAGGTTCCCACAGTTCTTGCCTGATAGGAAGTAATTATAGATCCAGGGATTCCTTCACTAGGTTCCTCCAGTCACAGCAACCTCATAGCAAAGGACTGGACCTAACTAGGACACAACACCTCTGCTGAGCAGAACACCTGAGAGTACAAAACTGATCTTTCTCATCCCAGTTCGATCCACAACGTCAGTGAAAGGGCTCACCTAACTGAGTCTGACAGTTAACTCAAATCTTTACTTAATCACAGACAATGAAAAGAGAGCAGAGGAGAAGAAAAGGCTGTTGGCTGTCTTGTGTGAGATGCTAGGAATGCCCGAGATGGAGGTTTTAGGCCATGGGAGCAGGTGCACCATGGAAGGTTAACTAAACTGAAGCAAAAAGTAAAAGACAATACAGGAAACCATACTGTCATTTGTTTCGTGTGTGTGTGTGTGTGTGTGTGTGTGTGTGTATGTGTGTGTGTGAGAGAGAGAGAGAGAGAGAGAGAGAGAGAGAGAGAGAGAAAGACTGCAGTTGGGCTACTCAGACTCACTTTTTCATTTAGAGAGGAGACACCACAATACTGGAACCTCTTCGGTGCCCTAGCGTCTCCCTTGTGGTGGTGGGCCCTGAAACAGGACAATGCACATAACAAGTCCTGCACCTTGCCTATGAAATATCTCTCTGGCCCCACCATTTCATTTCCTTAAATTTCACCAAAGCAAGTAAACACAGTTGGTGTTTTCACCAGAGGGAATTCTAAGAGGCTGACTAAGGGACAAAATACTGCGCACACAGCCGTTTCAAGCTGGAATGAACTCTGGCACCCCTCTAGGCCGGCACAGGTGCCAGCCTCCCTGTCCACACAGCAGGGCAAGGGCCTGGTCTCCAGAGCACTTACCTGACTAGCTGCTGAGTCAAGTTCCCACCTGACAGGCCTTTGGCTAGTACCTGGCTATCTGGGAAATGCCTGTGCATGTTAGCTAGAGGTTAGCACTTCATTCCATCTCAACTAGCAGAATGTACCATGAAGGTGGGAGTGGGCCACCCCTCCCTCTCTCCCTATATGGTGCAATCTAGCAAAGGACAAGCAAAATGACCTAAGGGGCTTACTATGTTTTGAACTAGGCTCATGTTAGGCAAGAGACGAAGTATTAAAACTGAAGTCACTTATCAGTGTTACTTATCTCAAGAAGTGAAGCATTTTAAAGAAGCATGTATTTAGAATGCATTATCATTCCATTTGTTTTGAATATCCTCACAATAGTTATTTCTGCTGCTGTTGTTAAACTCAGTGCACCCCTACCCTTCTGTTTTCCTAACTTACAGTTCCTAGTCGTTCCCCCATCCACAGACGTGTGTATTATAATTATATACATACACACAGACATACAGGATTAGTGTGTATAACACGTCATATGTACACTGGAATATGGAGCACGTGCTCATATAAGTAGACAGACTAAGAAAGATTCCCAGCCTAGAGTAAGCAATACAGAGAAGCTGGCAAAAGCTTTCTAGTACAGACAGTGGTGATTATTTCTCAGACCATCATCACAACAAGGCGCGAGAGATGCCTGTCCTCCCACTCAGCCACCTCGAGTAACAGCAAGGTAATGGCACGCATTCAAGGCAGAGTCTGCCCGGACTGACTGAGCATCTTGGTTAAGTCTAGATTTCAGGACACGTAAGCTTTATGTCAGTAAGAAAGTCCCTCACCTTCAAATCTAATCTGGTTCATATATATATATATATATATATATATATATATATATATATATATATAGCCATGTACCTGATGTGTGTTTGCTGGAGGGGCCAGAGAGTTCTTTCAGATGAGTGTGAGTAAGTAGTCTAGGACCCACGCAACTCCAGTTCACTCTGTGCAAAAGGCTTAGCCAAAGCTTAGTTTCCAAGAGAAGGGAAAAGAACAAAGAGACTTGGAGCACAAGCACGGTTTTACACAGAAATCTATTTTCCCTTATATTTCACATTTTTATAATTTATAATTGGCTCAACCCTTTTTATGGACAGGCTTTTTCCAGAGCGCTTACCCACAGCTGCTAGAGATTTACATTTTTAAGAGAGCGTTCAGTTTTCTTCAGCACGCTGACTTTCCTACAGTTAAGAGACTTGACAGCTCAGCCCGCTGGCCCCACAAAGACTCTGCTCACCTAACGTTTCCCAGCAGACACACCTTATGAAGACTTAGCAGCCTAGTGGTATAGCTTCGCTTAAAGTAAATTTATCTTTTTATACAAGAGCTGACATTCTAAGTTGCTTGTTATTTTAACACGATTGCAGTAAACATTTCTGTACTTTCATTCCCTGGTCATTGGGACAAGGTTTTCCAGAATCTAGACCTTGTCCCAAATGTTTTTCAAACTTGTTAATAACAATATTCACTCCCATCAGCAGCAGATACACACACACATACAGACACACACACAGTCATTACCTTTCTCACATAAAATCATCTGCATTTTTTAGTTCTTCTGTAGATTATGAAAACTATAATCAAAATGTGTTAACCAAACACACATCATAGTCATAGTCACCTGTAGAATTCTTTAAGGTTAAAACTTTTCCCTTTTTAGTCTTGTGTGAAAAAACTGTAAGTTTATATACTTGAATTTTTATTTATTTTATATATTTTAATGTTCTTATTTATTTATTAGATAAAGAAACTGCGAAGGGAGGGGAAGATAGAGAGGGAAAAAGATAGGCACCTGAAGCCCTGCTTCACCACTTGTGAAGCTTTCTCCCTACAGGTGGGGACCAGGGGCTTGAACCTGGGTCCTTGTGTACTGTAGTGTGCGTGTTTAACCAAGTGTGCCACTGCCTGGCCCCCTATATCTGAACTGTTATATCTGTGATTTTACAAATTCACTTATTTCACAAAATCTAGAGGGGGAGAGGGGGAAGAGAAAGAGAGAGAGACGGGGGGGGGGAGAGGGATAGGGAGAGGACCAGAGAATCACTCTAGCATTTGAAGTGCAGGGGATGAAACTCAGGTCTCATCTAGTGCCCTATTGCCTTTGCCACCTCCTGGACCTCTGTGATTTCTTATTCAATTTCTGTGACTTCCCTATCCTTATGTTGGATAGGTTTTCAACTATGTTTTTGTGCATTTTAAAAACAAATGGGTGGCTTAACGTTACATGTAATTTTTCAGTCCCACCTGGAATTACTAAACTGTTAACATCAGGTCAAGTATGGGAGGTGGAACTATAATATTTTTCTAAGTCATTAGCCAACAGCCCCAGAAATGCTTGCCAGGCAATTGTCTCCCTACTTTATATTGACAATGCAAGTCCTATGGAAGAGTCTGATTATTTATTATTATGCCCGACAAAAACAGGTGGTTCAGGGTCTGAGTTTAGATCATTTTCTTACTATTAAGAAAATATAGCCAAACAATAAAAAACAGTAGTTCATATTTGTTGAGAACTTACATGACTAGCCACTTAAAGTGAGCTGTGTCACCAACCTGACTTCCTTGGGCAGACGACCCAACCAATGTGTCCTGGAACCTCACCTCTCCAGAGCCCTGTCCCACTAAGGAAAGATAGAAACAGACTAGGGGTATGGATCCATCTGCCAAAGCTCATATCCAGCACAGAAGCAATTACAGAAGCCAGACCTTCCACATTCTGCTCTCCATAGTGATCTTTAGTCAATACTCCCAGAGGGATAAAGAATAGAAAAGTTTCAATGGAGGGTGTTGGTATCTTCTAATTCTGCTTTTAAAAACCCCTTCTGTTTCATTTGGTTTAAATCCCCCCTGCTTAACACTGTATTCTATTTACATAACCACTGCCGTCTATTTACATAAATCACTTTTACATTTACATAAAGCACCACCTTCCCTCCAGGGCATTGGTGGTTTAGTGGTAGAACTCTCACCTGCTCCACCCCCTCTCCTTGTCACACCCTGATCCTCACCTTGTCACACCCTGATTTTCACCAGTCACTTTTCTCTCCACCCTCTCTATGTCACATCCTGTTCACACCCTACTTGGGAAGTATATATAAAGACAACATTGTTTGTTTTAGTTAGTTGTTAGTTTAGTCTAGCTTGGTATAGACTGCGCTGCATCCTGCATGAATAAAGAGATACTGCGTACAGCTCAGCCATGAGTCCCTGGTCGTCTGTCTCCCGTCAGTGAAGCTCAGCCCGACATGTGGTACCTGAACAGAGACTGAAATAAGCCCTGAAACATGGACCGGCATCAACGTAGGACCTAACCCACCCATCGCCCAGATAAGTAAACTTGGCTACCCATCCACCATGGGTTGCCTTTCTACTTATGAAGAGGTTTGCCAAAGCCTCTACTGTTTCATTATGAGACAGTTTCTCTGTCTCTGGAACATTTTACTCTGGGCCACACTTTGGTTCCCTGACCGGGAACTTTGGTTTCTTATGACCGGGATCATAGAGCTTGGGAGATGCACAGAGATTTCTCCTTGGACTTTCTGGATTCCCTCTCCCATGTTTCCCGAGGAAAAGGACTACATTTTGCTCCAGGCCACAATTTGGTTCTTTATGACTGTCGTAGACCTTGGGATATGCATGGAGATTTCCACTGGGACTTTCTGGACTTCTTCTCGCATGTTTCCCATGGAGAAGGACTACTCTAATTTGAGGAGCATTCTCCAGTACCCTGGCAATCCCCAAGAATGGAGACACTTGGTTAGTTCTCTCCTGATTGGATTCTTTCTTCGAATGGAAGACGCTTTTAAAAGTAGATGCCTGAAGCAATCCAGCAGGAACAGTCAGAAGCACCCTAAATGGAATTTCGAGGAGCTTTTTGGACTAGGACGCCCTCCAGGGACTCTTGATGCTACATGGTGAGATCTGTTTCATAAGAGAGTGATTTGAATGACTGAATTTTTGTTTGACATTGACTTAAAAAAAAAATGCTGGACGCAGCCATGAATTCTAGAGACATCCAGAAATAATCCAAAAAGTTGTTTTTTCCCTCCTTTGATTTCTTTTTTACGTCTTGGCATAAATCTGAAATGTTTAATCCTGAAACGGTATGAGTTATGGGCGGGGCAGATAGTGCAATGATTATGTTAATTATTCTCATGCCTAAGGCTTCTACCGTGGTTCTTCTGTTTACCTTTCCATATTTTATTGAGTTTAAACTGTTTAAACAACCTTAAAATCATACTAGAAAGGACTTCCAATTATAATGGAGTTATCAAGAAGACACTTTTTCACAAAAAATAAAATCCAGTTTTGATATGTATGTCCCAAATGCTGAGTAAACAATAAAAAGTATGCATCCCTGTCCTCAAAATGATCTCAATCTCCTAGGGGAAGAAGGAATTACTCTCAAATCCATAGAATTTAAGGAGTTGCACAGCATCAGCTCATGACTAGAAACTAAGAGTTTTACGCAGAATATTCTCTGATCTATGTGATTTGACACTGACATTCCTTTAAAGCAAAAAATGAAGAAAGATTTAGGCAGTTGTGATTTTGTTAGTTTCAAAGTGATTGCACTAAACTGTATTAAATAATGCCATTCATCAAAATCTTAAATTCAAGGCATATGTAAATTAACCACCTGTTATTCAAATATATATTATTTATATATATATATATATATATATATATATATATAGCCTATAATGTCAAATGTGAGTGATATTTTTAACAGCCAGAGGCAGAATCATCCAAAGTATACAAATGTATGGGAGTGATTAAATTATGAAACTGTGCTAAAAAATGGGGTCAAAGCTATTAAATTACATTTATAAAACTATACAGTACCTAGAAATATGTTCTGATACATTAGTAAATGGAAAGAGCTGGGCAGCATGTTAGTCACATACATACATTAGGAATTTTACTTTTGTACTAATAAAATTTGATATGGGTAGAGAAATCTAAAGAAAATGTACAGAAGCAGACAATGGTTATTAGGAGGAGGCACTCTGGAAGATTTTGTTGTGAAATTTCCACGTTACAAACTTTTACAATAAACAGTTTAAAAAAAAATAGTAATACTAACAACATATGAACAACCAAGCCTGTGAAATTCAGTACTGGCAGATGGATTTATGTGATTCTATTATATGAAAGAAAATACATTTGTGACTGTCTCAGAGGGCAGGTTGAAATAATTACGGCAGGAGGCTTAGTTTCTATATCCACATTTGGTAGAAATGGCCGGTAAATTCAAATGCAGAAAAAAGGAGTAAATGTGAAAACAGCAATGGAAAATTTTCTTTAAAATACAAGAATATAGTATGAGAATTTCACATCAAGAGTAAAGGCAGCCTAGTAGGAGACCAAGTCTTGCCTAAGAAGTGAAGATGATAAAAGACCGCCGGGGCTTAGAAAACTGAGCTCAAGCAAATGACATTCACGTGACTTTTTTTTTTTTAAAGTCACAGACTGTTATTATATAATCTTTGGCACCTATAAGATACTTCAGTGTAAATAAATAAATACAACTTTAAAGACCTGCCTATATATTTTCACCTTTAAATAATGCACGGCTGTTTTATTAACAAACATGCCTTAAGACAAAAATTCTCAAAGAGAATCAAGGTAAGCCATGGCCAGTAGTAAAAGCCTCAGAAGTCACTCAGTGAACCGCAGTAAGTGGCAGCTACCCTTCTGCTCACTGGGAGAATAAATACTGTTATGTTACCTGGGATGGTTTTAAAATGGAACAGTTTCAATCTTTCTGTAGTATCAGGTAGTATGCACACTCACATATTTTACTAGGTTTGTAATGTGCTCAAATGTCTAGATGTTAAGTGAATAAGGAGAGTTTCCGTGAATTCTGTTGGATCATAACAGTAATATTAGTTAATTAATATTAGTTAATCACGGGCACCTCAAAATGAAAACATTAGAGGATTCATTCTAAAATCTGTGCTTTAAGAAAAGCATTTATTTGATGCAAGGGTGGTTACCTCATTTGTTAAAATTTTCAATGGTATTTATTTATTGGCTAGAGACAGAAATTGGGAGGGAAGAGGATGATAGAGATGCCTCCAGTACCACTCCACTACTTGTAAAGATTTCCTCCTGCAGGTGAGGACTGAGGAGTTGAACTCACTCCCTTGCTCATGGCAATGTGCACTCAACTGGGTGCACCACCACCCGGCCCCTAAAAACTGTTGATAGTTTTTAAAATGGAAATAAAAACAAACATCTCCTTATTTTTACCCTTAAATATCCTGTAGTGAGGATTTTTTTTTTCTTTTGCAAGAACTGATGAGAACACTGCATGCACGGAAATTATTTTTGCATCTTGAAATGCTGAATTAATAGACCAGGCAAGTATTGAATGAGTTCAGTAGGTATTTTTATTACTAGGAGGAAGACAGAATTGTTAATAAATGAATTTTAAAGATTTTGAAAGAACCCATATGCGGGTTTCCTAAGAACTAAGCAGCTGGAAATTATTCTGCACTGTGAGGCACCTGACGAAGAGGCACTGAGCTTTCTCGTTGAGATTTCCATTTTTAATATAATGGTGTTGTTGTTATGATTATATAAACCATAACACACATGTGAAAGCTATGTAGTACCATGATCCGGAGACAAACTCGTGTCAGCCCTAAGATTATCCCAGTGACAATGGATGATAATTAAAAACACCTTAAATCAGACAACAAATGCAAACCTTACTTTTAATTGAGAAACAAATACTGAACAAAACCAAAAAAAAAAAAAAATTTACCAAGATCTGGAGAGACCAGCTTCTGCAGTCACCCCCAGAAAACAGTGTCCCAGAACAGAACCCCGAAGAAAGAGGGAGTGTTAGGACGGATCATAATAATAATAATTACCCGCATGTGCGTGAAGATATAAAGGGGAAGTTGCGGAACAATTGGATAGCAAATTCATCTCTACAACGCTCCAGTTTGAAAACTGTCCTCAGGAAGACGTTAAAATGCTACAGTACCTTTCAATCACCTCAAACTAAAATCTAAAAATTGGAAACAGCCTTATGAAATTATGAAAGCTAATATATCAGTTTGCAATTTCCGGAAAAAAAAAAAAAGCTTTCCTGATACCAACAATTTGTCTTGAAAGCAAAGGACAGCACTGCCGTATCCAAAGAGAAACCATATGATGATTTAATTCTCAGAGAAATGAGTTCTCTCTTACACTTTCAGAGTCATAAGAAATGCAGTATACACACATAAAATTGAATATAAAACCACAGTTCTGAAAGGGGGGAACTGGACTTAAAATTTTAATATATCTTTTAAAAAGCTGAAGAAGTGCAATCTAAAATTTTCCAAGCAGCAATAGTTTCTTTCTGTCAGAGGAAAGATTTCCAAATAATATTCCAGACATTGTTGAGCTGATGCCGTTCTTGTTCAAGAAAGCTGTGCCATTTCTCAAAAAAAAAAAAAAAAAAAGCTTCTAAATGTTCTCTCTACATAAGTTTTATTTTTTTGGAAAAAAATGAAGGCAGTATATTTAAGCCGGCATTCGCCTACATGACTTCAGCAAGTGACTGGATATGGAAGCAGATGGGGTTTCCACTGATTTGTGAAAGAGGAAACGGGACTTGCTGAGGACGGACGCACAAACACAACAGAAAGGAGGAGGGTCAGGGGAGCAGAAGACACAAGAGAAGTAGAAATAAATGGGTGAAAACGTGCCAAAGAAACAAAAGCAAAAGGACAGTTGGTTGTTTTTTTTTTTTAACTGAACTTTATGGTGAACACTTCAGTTATATAGAAAGAATACTTTTAACTTACAGAAGTCCCCAAACTGATCTTGATTAAATTGAATGCAAGAAGCACTCCAGCAAGGGCACACACGGAGGGGAAAAAAAAAAAAGTTTTTTCAGGAAACCATTTGCAAGAAATTATGTTTGAAGACAGATGCATTCAGGTAAGTCACACTTTGTGAACTGATTATAACACGGCTTCTATAATGAATTCACCAGATGAAAGCTATTCTGTAATACTAACCACTTAATTTTTTTTCATATGGACTGTTCTGTATGATGGTAGGAAAAAAGGAGACTCTACTTTTTAAATTTTATTTCATTGTCACCACTCTTTTTATTGTTGCTGGAGCTCAGTGCCAGCACTACAAATCCACTGCTCCCACTGGCCATTTTCTTCCAATTTTCTTTCTACGAACCCAGGGTCCTTGGGCACTGGGATGTGTGCCCTCAACCGGGCAAGCCACTGCCCAGCCCCCCCCCCCCCCCCAGAGACAGACTGTTTAAAACTGACTGCTCTGCAATTGGGAAGTCAACACACAACACACACACATAAATGGTTTGACAATCTAGTAAAAGTCGTATTTATAGCAATGCTATCAATTTACCTTATTTTTATTACAGAATTTTCATCTACAACACACACTTCCATTGCCAGAAGGAAGAGCTTTGCCCTGCCTTCGAGTAACAGACTTCTTTTATTGACAACACACTGACCTTTAAGAACTAGTATGTTACACATGGTAAGAATCACACTACACATGAACTTTCAGATTAGGGGAAAGCTTATTAAGTATGATCTAAAGATATAATTTCTATACAAATAGACATTCAGTTCTTGGAGGGTGATAATGTTACTTCTTTTAAAAAGAGTCAACTTTCATCATTTTGAAGCAGACTAGTTTTTTTTTTTTCCACAGCAACGTATGTGTGTGTGTGCTCGCGCACGCATGCACACTGTGTGCTTAGCTTCCTCATTTGCAAGTTATTATGCGCCTTCAATCAACAGTGGTCTTGGGTCTACAAGTGGACCCTGGATGTCCCATTTTGAGTGTGAGGGTGTTCTTTCTGCAATGCAGGGGGATTGTTTTGTTTCTCCCTCTTGTTAGTGGGCCCTGGAGAGACAAGGTGCACAGATGAATGGGGAACAGTGTAAGGTTCCCAAACAAGCCAGGGGCTCCAAAATGCTCTTATTAATTTAATTTTTCCCTCCAGGTTTATCACTGGGGCTCAGTGCCTGTACTACAAATCCACTGCTCCTAGAAACTATTTTTCCCCTTTTGTTGCCCATGTTTATTGTTGTTATTATTGTTCTTATTGCTATCATTGTTGGTTAGGACACAGAGAAATAGAGGAAGGGAAGACAGAGGGGGTGAGAGAAAGACAGACACCTGCAGACCTGCTTCGCTGCTTGTGAAGCAACCCCCTGCAGTTGGGGAGCTGGGGGCTAAAACCGGCATCTTTAGGCTGGTCCTTACACTTTGCGCCATGTGCGCTTAAATTACTGCGCTACCACCCAGCACCCCCCCCCCCCCAATGTTTTTAAACATTCCTTGGGACAGACGTCATGAGAAGGCTGAATTGCTAGGAAGCTCTTGACTACATCTGAGAGCTATGCTAGAACTGGGTAGAAGTGCTAGGATCCTGGGATGGATCCACACCCGCCTGACGTAGGCGGATGCTTTCTGTTTTTAATCGGGGGGAGGGGGGGTTAGTGGCTTACAGTACAGTTGTCAACACAGGGGTACAACATCTCATCTTTCCAGAGCACCCTCACTTCCCCAGGCCCCAACTTGGGTCCTTGTCCACCATCATGTACCAGGAGCCCAATGCCCTCTATGTCCTCTCCCTCCCCCTCTGTCTACAGAGGCCTTTGCTTTGGTGCAGTGCACCTCACCCAGGTCAAGCTGCACTGTGGTCTGAGACAACCATCACCCGGCACACACAACTCAAAACTGAATCAAAACAGCTGACGGAACTCTCGTCAGACAACGCCTTTATACCACAATCTCCCTCTGGGCGTACAGCCCCTTACCATCTAGCTGATGGAGTATAACCCCTTCCAATCACAAAAAGTAGGAAGCTGTCTATGTTCAAGAAGTGGAAGCTTACAGTTAACCATCCGTCTCTCTCCCACAGGCAAGGTCCCCACAAGCCGGGAGCAGAGCTTGGCCTACTTTACTGGACACTGAAAACCAAGTTCAGATAGCCGGGTAAGTCCTTCTTCTCTGACCTGCAAGACTCTCCCCCATGTCCCAGCCAAACCAAACTGTAAAGATTCATCGAGCTGACACAGACCAGATCCGCCTGGAGGGCTGGAGATTCCTGAGCGTGAATGCTTGCTGGTTTAGGTCACTCAATTGCCATGGATGGAAGCAGAGGTGCTGACGGAAATACAGAGGATCTGGCGCCCTGCACTGTTCCATAATGAAAAGAAGGACTAATGCAGATTTAACCTTTTATCATTCACTTAACTTACAAATAAGCAGTTTCCTGGTCTAAAGACGGAACACTCTTCGTCCTTTTAAATGCAGTGCTGTGCAATGAACTGATAGCCTTGCAGATGTGTGAAATGCCATAGGGCTGCTGAGTTTTGTAGAATCAACACTTTATTCAATACTGTCTGAGAGATGGCGAGATTCCACCCCGGTTCCATGGCTGCCAGTTCTTAGCAACATCGCCCCGCCAGATATTCGTCGGGATGCAGCATCATCTAAGTTCATTTCCCACGTCTACGCTCGACCGGACCTGCCAATATATGCAGATATCTTCGCCCACCCTGTCCAACGCTTGACGTCTCATCATCCAATATGGTCTCCTACGCCTACACTGAACTTCTCTGTTCCAGACTCTTGGAAACAGAGTTGGCAGTCAGCTGAGGTCAAGAACAAACACCTCATCACAGACCCCTGCAAGCGTCAACCCGGCTTTGACCTAGCACGTTATGATTGGGCCCTCCTCAATCGCTATCGAACAGGCCATGGCCGGTGCGCCGCTATGTTCCATCGCTGGGGAGCCAGAGACGACCCGAACTGCCCCTGCGGCTCCAGACAGACTATGACCCACATAGTCAACGACTGCCACCTCTCCAGATTCAAAGGAGGTCTCGAAACTTTACATCAGGCTCAACCTGACGCTGTTGACTGGCTATGGAAGAAGGGCAAACGCTAGAAGAAGACCACAGTACTCCCCCCACACACACCATCCACACCCAGAGTTCCCTGGGTTCTGGCCATAGTGCCTGCCTCTGGTGCTAGGGGCCTCACATAGCACAAGACACGTGATCTACTGAATGGTCTCCCAACCCTGATACTGTCTGTTTCTACATGGGGCTTCCTCTTTCTTCTGTCAAGCTGAAAACAAGAAGGCCAACGATTATAAAAGAGAACATCCTGGTAATAACATATCTGCATAGCTGTGGAGAAATAGCTTGTCATTTCATTCTCACTTAAGTCCTTAGAAGTAAAGCTTATAAAAAGCTCAAAACTTCCAGGCCATATTTTCCTTTCTGGAAGTGGATAAAATTAAGAAGACAAAACTCAAGTGGCCCTCAACATCACACGGCGGGCTGGCTGTTGACAGGTAGTGACAGAAACAACAGTCAGCCCAGACCTGTGACCTTGGGAGAACCACTGCAGTTTCCAGTGGTGGGAATGGGGATAAGGAACTCTGGAGGTGGACACAGAGTGGAATTATACCTGTCATCTTATAACTTTGTAAATCAATATTAAATCACAAGTAAATAAATAAATAAAGTGCATGCATAGGTCCCAAGGTCAATCCTCAACACATATGCCAGAGGGACGCACTGATTCTCTTGGCCTTTTCTTTCATTAATGACTAAATAATTTTTTTAATAGCTCACTTAGATAGTGGGCTACTTTGCCATGTGTGGGACCCAGGTTTGAGACCACTCCCCACTGCACTGAATGAAGCTTCAGAGCTGTTGCCTGCCTTTCTCTCTCTCTCTCTCTCTCTCCTTCTGTTTCTGTGTTATAAAAAAAAGAAAATAGTTAAAATACCAGCAATATCACAGTATTTAAATATATATATATATGGAACACCAAGTACACTATCTGGCTAATAAGACATCTGAAATATCTAAGGTTATCATTGCATATTCACGTTAATTTGAGAATAAGGAAGTTGAAGTAATTATCTCTGACCTTGCCATTTCTACACTCTCATCTCTCACAACTGAGAGCAGAAGCATTTTTGTCACTGTCTCTAACCAAGATAAAGGTGGGTACACTCAAAAGTGAAATGTAGATGAAGATAATCCTGATGCCAGTAACAATTTCTGGAACTACTGATTGTGATGCATAGCATCCTCTGGCGTCCCTAAGTGGGTCTTTTTTCCTTTCAATACAGAGTAGCAAATTAACCATGAAGCTTACTTTATATCTGAGACGGTTCAGTTAGTTGTTATTGATGGTGGTGGTGGTGGTATGAGGGATAGGTGGGGGGAGGGGATGTTACATGAAAAGTAAATCATTAGAACACGTAACCAGAAAGTAATTTAAGAAGAAACAGGTTATTTAGAAGTTGTGGATCATTTACAGCCAACCAGACAATTTAGAAGTCCAGACACCTCCTGGGATAAAATTCTGTATCAAAAAACATATAGAGTGGGGGCTGCAGACATAAGGCATCTGGCCTGCTTCCTGACTAGTGGCCAAAGTACCCTGTGAAATCCTTTGTGTCCAACCCTTTGAGCCTGCTGAGTATGGAGGCTCATGCTGTTGCTCTGAATAAGGGGACAGGCTAATGCAAACACGCTCATTTAGGAGAAGACATAATGGTGGTGCTGCAGGAGGCAGCAGGAAGATATCCTTTTCCATGACCAATCGCTCACCTATGGAGGCTCCACTGCTGTGCCCAGCTGAGTCAGCATCTTCTGGATGGAGTGCAAAAGCAAGCAGAACAAAAGCCAAGAAATAAAGCAGAACGGTTAGAAGCCCAGCCACAGATGCAAAACACTAAAAAATAAATCAATCACTTCAAGCCACTATGTAAAGCACAGCACAGGGCAGTCCTCACAGTGCCGTTCTTAAACATAAAACAACTTGCTTTATATTTCAGTTCCAAGTGGCATTTTGAAACATGCAATTATTTTCTTCACTCTTCTCCCCCGGGAGATTCCTTGATGCAGTTCCAAGAAAATTAAAAATAAAAATAAAAATGAAAAAGAAGGCTTGCCTGAACTGTGTACTTTCACAGCTAGGGAAATTATGGCACCTGACCCCCAAAGAGAATTTATTTTGTAAATCAGGCTCTTCGATAATATGTAAAATATAGCACCTGTTTGGCTCACTGGGTTAGACAGAAAGGTTAAGATTAAGATATGTCCTTTCTTTTGATAGGAAGAAATTCTGTGTTGAGAAAGAATAAAGGCCTAATATTTATTTGATTTTTTTTAAGTAAAATGAACAGATGAAAGCATTTAAAAGTAAACAATGTGTTGTTGATTACCTCTAAGAACTGACTGAATAAGGACCATGCATAGCTTACATTTTTAATTTTAGTAGAACACTAGTTATTTTATATAACACTTTATATAAGCATACTTCTATAATCAACAGCACAGCTGGTGCTGAAGCCAAGTAACTGAGAAGATTCTCCCCACATACTTATGTTTTAAAAAGTCTGATATTTTTAATTGACACTGTTTTCTTCATTTGAGACTAACAGATAAAAATATGATGTAATTTTTAAATTTGTTTCCTATATCTTCACTGCCTGAAGCAAAAAAAAAAAAGTCTTCTTTCTAAAACAAAGTCTGATCATCATTTTTGGGACTGCAATGTCAAGACTGAGCATGGATAATCTTTCACAAGCTTCTGGCTAGTTCAGTTTAAGCCCACACATATGTGCACTAAGTAAGATCACCAGGTTATTCAGGGAAACTTTTGTACATGTACCTTTAATTTCCTCTGAGAAGCATAAAGAAAATAAGAAAGGAAATGATTAAACATGTATAAATACAATTAAAGTAGGAAGATGTTTCACCAAGATTACAAAACAAAACAAAAAATAAAATTCACCTACCACACTCAACTGTTTCCTCATCTTAGAAAAGCCAAGGGGGGAGAAAAAAAACAAGTATTTTTGTTGAATATTTCCAAATTATTTTTTAACAACAATTCTAAGATACTAATATGACAGCAATCTAAGGATTAAGTTTGCTGAGGAGAATCCTCTTCAGTGAAAGGTGGAAAAAGTTCTGGCAGGTAAACAAGCAAAATCTAACTCTGAGTCACAGAGTTCAACCCATTTCACTCAGGATCAGCGAGCAGTAAATCAGGATGCCTTCTCTCCCCAAATTATTAGAAGGACAGTTAAAGATGATGCTTAGGACAAAGTGAGTACCACTGCATCTTCACTTTCCAAATGTTCACCACGGGCACTCAGGCTAGGCTGTTACTATTCAAACCCCATTAGCAAGGCATTATTATTCAAGCTCGCTGTGTGTGTCACCCACATTCCACCTTCATAGTAGCTCTGGGATGCCACAGACAGCTAAAAAATCACTGGAAAATACTCTTCAGTGATAAGGCTTAGCCAAACCAAGCATGTAGACATGCGATCATCTGAGTAGAGCATAAGACCGATCATACGCTAGCTAGCTGCAACCCTCCACAGAGCAGACTGTTAAAAAGAGAATCTATTTCCCAGTAGGAGTAACAGAATAGATTTGAGTTCTGCCTCTTTTGATATCAAGACCTAGTGCCATGGAACTAAGATGATTAAAATCCAAGTGCCCAAGAATGAAAACCCCCAAACCAATCTATAATCTAAATGACTAACTGTAGTTTATACTACAAAAATCAGGTTTACATTTCCTATTCTTTTATTTTACTGGACAAAGACAAGTCCAGAGGGGAGAGGGGAGAGGGGCAGGGAGAGGGAGACACTTGGCAGCCCTGCTTTACCACTTATGAAGCTTGAACCTGGGTCCCTGAACATGATAATGTGTGCCACCACCCAGTCCCCTACATTTTATAAAAGACTGTGGACATGCAGCATAGACTCTTGGAAGACAACTTTCTCCACAGAAGTCTTAAGTAGGAAGAAAACAGGGTTGTCAGTTTATGACACATTGCATACAATAGCAAGTGTCATGCTTATAGACAATGACCGAAAGAAACAATGGGACAGCTTTCCTTAGTCTTAAAATTAGGCAGTTAACAACAAAAGAGGTGAAACTCAAAAAAGGGTGATTGCAGGGGTTGGGCGGCGGTGCAGTGGGTTAAGCGCATGTGGCACAAAGCGCAAGGACCCGCGTAAGGATCCCCGTTCGAGCCCCCGGCTCCCCACCTGCAGGGGAGTCGCTTCACAGGCGGTGAAGCAGGTCTGCAGGTGTCTATCTTTCTCTCCCCCTCTCTGTCTTCCCCTCCTTTCTCCATTTCTCTCTGTCCTATCCAACAATGAACAACATCAACAATGGCAATAATAATAAGCACAACGAGGCTACAACAACAAGGGCAACAAAAGGGGAAAAAAATGGCCTCCAGGAGCGGTGGATTCATGGTGCAGGCACCGAGCCCAGCAATAACCCTGGAGGAAAAATAATAGTAATAATAATAATAAATAAAAGAAAAAAGAAAAGGGTGATTGCAGAAGAAAGTGGGGATGAGTACATGGTTCTTACTGTTCTATGCAAATAAAACGCTGAAAGCTGACTCCCAACAACTCAGGTCACTGCTGTTGTCTCTACTTTAGAGACAGCAAATGAGAGGTGCAGAGAAATCAAAGGGCGAGTCCAGGATTTGAACCCACGCAGTTTGAATCCAGAGTATGATGTCTGTGCTATCATATATAAAATCGTGGCTTAAAAGAACAAACATGTAGTAGTTGTCCTTTGTCTTATACAAATCTAAAATTTCTGCCCTAGAACCCATGTGTACTGTGGCTGTTTTCAAATGATTCTGAGGGGGTTTGTTTCTTACTACTAGCTTTAGCACTTACGGGTCGATTCAATGTCTGAGAAATCTGACTTCTTCCCCTTTCTGTCACTGTGAGGAACAAGCAGAGAAACTGTGTTTACTGACAGGTCACTTGAGCAAAGTGAGATGCCCACACTGTCCTACGCTCCTTCACCCACAAATGCCAGTCTCCTCTAAAATAATGCATCAATCACTTCTCAGACCCCCTTAAGCAACTCTTTCTTCCCTGCATTAAAATGGGTGCCCAGGACAAAATACAAGAGACAGTATGGTTCAGGATCCTTCGCACTTAAAAGCACACAGCCTGAGCAATTAGAAAGGCCCTCACCCCAACCATCTTGTGATGCAGATAATTAGATGTGCAGCTTACTGCACTGGTACCTCTTTCCACGAAAACTAAACCCTGAAAACATTTCCCAAAGAGTATCAGTATTTTTAAAAATGCTTCAGTATTTTTTAAAACGCTACGTTGCTATTTGTACAAAACTTTACCGATATTTAAAAAATGTCTAACAAAGTTTTGTACATACATACAAACTTAATATAGCATAAGCAATCTAATGGTTAATTTCTGAATTAACTTTGTATGTCAACGTAACGGACAAACACTATTTAAGATCCCAGGAGGAAGATGTTTTCTCAACTTGAGAAGCTGTATTTTAAACTTCAGAAGGTGGCAGGCTGTGGTAAATGTGGTAAAGCATATGTCAGAGGGTATTCCAGCATCCGGGTTCAAGTCCCCAGTTCTCCCTGTGGAAGGGAAGCTGCATGAACAGTCTTTTATTTTTTTAATTTTTTTATTTATAAAAAGGAAACATTGACTAAACCATAGGATAAGAGGAGTACAACTCTACACAATTTCCACCACCAGAACGCTGATGAAAAGTCTTATATGTGTCTTTCCTTCTCTCTGTCTCTCCCCCATCCCATCTCCCTCTCTCAATATCTATAAACAAGGCTACCAGGAACAAAGGAGTCAAGTAAGCACTGAGCCCCTGTGATAACAACCCTGGTTGCAAAAACAAAACAAAAGGTTAAAGGATACTACTCAGACATTAAAGATGGTGAATTCCCCCACCTTCAGGGGGGTCGCTTCACAAGCAGTGAAGTAGGTCTGCAGGTGTCTTTCTCTCCCCCCTTCTCTGTCTTCCCCTCCTTTCTTGGTTTCTCTCTGTCCTATGTACCAACAACAACAGCAATAACAACAATAACAATAATGACAACAACAAGGGCAACAAAAATGAGAAAAAATGGCCTCTAGGAACAGTGGATTCATAGTGCAGGCACTGAGCCCCAGTGATATCCCTGGAGGCAAAAAAAAAAAATGTGACTTCACCTTCTTTACCCCATCTTGGGTGGAGCTTGAAGGAATCATGTTAAGTGAGATAAGTCAGAAACAGAAGGATGAATATGGGATGGTCTCACTCCTAGACAGAAGTTGTAAAACAAGATTAGAAGGGAAAACACTAAGCAGAACTTGGACTGGAGTTGGTGTGTTGCACCAAAGTCAAAGACTCTGGGGTGAGGGTGAGGGGAGGGTTCATGTCCTGGAACATGATGGCAGAGGAGGACGTAGTGGGGGTTGTACTGTTATGTGGAAATGTAACACATGGACAAACTATTGTATTTTACTGTTGACTGTAAACCGTTAATCCCCCAATTAAAAAATAAAGAAAAAAGTTAAAGGAATATATGTGTGTATGTCAAACATTTAGCCTTCAAATACTATTACCAAGCTTAGTGATTTCTTTCTTTTACAATCAGTTTTTAAACTTAAACTTTTGATGATTTTCAGTCCACAAAATATTTGTCTTTGAATGAACTTGCCTACACCTTGTCTGAAAGAAAACCCTTTAGCTACAAGTAAAATTTCCTTTTTCATTCACCTGGTAACAGTTAGACCTGGTTAAAACAAATACTAAAATATAACATTTTGTATTTTTCACTATCAGATCTTCATGATGTCAATAAACTGTTTTTTGGTAGTTTGTTGTATATGGATTCTTTAACTTTATGCAGGGAAAAATACTATTAATTTAGTAATTTATGAAAATTCAGGCATTTCTACATTGGCAAGTAAAAAAGAAACCAAGTATAAATAAATACATTTTAATGTGCTGCTATAAAATATATAGGCAAGTGCTTTCTCTGAACACTATATGTACTTAAATATAAATTACATCCTATTGACGTTAACGTTTAATCAGTGTTCATGCTATTGGGAAGACACTTCTTAATTTATATACTTAGGTTCAATAAAGAAGACAACAAACATTTAAAGTAATCACATATATTCATATTTCTTTCAAAGGTTGGGTGACATCATATTGCTTTGCATGTGCAACTGAACTGTAAAAATAAGCTTTTGGCAGGAAGTCAGAAGGGGCTTTAAATTATATACGGCACAAGAATACAAGCTGCCAAGTGCCTGTCATGAAAACTACTCTTTCATGCTACTTGAGATATTAGATACGTTCTTACTCATTTCTAACACACTTAACCTGTGTCTTTCATGTCATCATCTAAACACTGGTTGAATGAAAGAAAACCCATCCGGCTTTCAGGTCTTCTGTCGGTGTTATTAGTACAAATCCTGTATGCAAAAAACCTGTCACTAAATGACAGAGAGAACACAAATATTCTCAGATAAGTGTGTTTGTTTCATAAGCAACTTCCAAAACCAAACAAAAACCAAGGGGAGGAGGAGGAGGAAGAAGAAAAGAGTCCCTTAAAAGCTTAGGAAATAAAGCTTCTAAGATCCAGGAATGTTACAGTTTTTAGTAGTGTCCAACTACAAGAAGCGAAGTACTTAATATTAAATGTCTGTTTTCTGGCAATGCATTAGATGTGCCAAGGAGGAAGTAACCAGACATCAAAGATGAATTCCACTGCACTTTACAAGTTCTGTGCAAGGATGCTAGTTTGGAATCCTAAAGAGGCTGGTACTATCATGGCCCCTGGTTTTATTTACTGGGTCTGAGAGCTCAAGCACAAATATAAATGTGAAGATACAGAATACTGGGGATCTCCATTCCTTTCTGATTGCTATGTTGACATTAACTGGGGCTCTGTAATTCCAGAGTAATCTCCCATGATTTTTTCTTCTATGCAAACGTTAGTTATGGTGATATGCCAACAAAGAGTCAAATCTCAGGAACGCAATCACTTAATGAAAACTGTTATTTGATGAATTTGATACTCGTTATTATTAAAGTTCATTATCCTGATTTTAAGGGCTACCAAAACCCTGCTGTTTGTTGTATGGGCACTTATAAAATTTAGTGCAGAAAAGGTTTATGGACAGGCGTGATTTTCATAAATCTGTGAACACCAATATGCCAAAAATATTCCTTTCAGAAATTTTATGTAAATCACATTTTTAGAAAATGGATTTTGGGCGAGTGAAATGAATCACTTGGATAGAGCTTTGCCACACACACTACCCAGGTTTGAACCCAGTCCCTACTACACTGAAGGAAGCTTCAATGTTGTGGACACCGTCTGTCTCTCCCTTTCTGTCTCTATCTTAAAAAAAAAAAAAAAAAAAAAAGCCGGCCTGCATGTTAGCTGTCAGGCTCAGGCAAAAATAAGGAAAGTCAATGGGCCCCTTGGGACCTAAACTAGCTTTTTCCAAAATGTTGACCCCAAATCTCATCTGCTATATTCGTGCCTTTAGGTTCCGGGTTATTAAGGAATTTGTTCTTCTTTATATCTTAATGCTTTTTCAGGTACCAAATTGCAGATGCTACCGTGATGCCAATCTGACTCCCCCCGGGACAGACAACCTCACCAATGTATCCTGGCACCCCATCTCTCCGGAGCCCTGCCCCACTGGGAAAAGAAAAAAACAGGCTGGGAGTATGGATGGACCTGCCAATGCTCGTGTTCATCAGAGAAGCAATTACAGAAGCCAGACCTTCCACCTTCTGCACCCCATAATGACCCTGGGTCCATACTGCCAGAGGGGTAAAGAATAGGAAAGCTTCCAGTGAAGGAGATGGGATACGGAACTCTAGTTGGTGGGAAATGTATGGAATTTTACCCCTCTTATCCTGTGGTTTTGTCGATATTTTCTATTTTGTATTTTACAAATAAATTTTAAAAAATAAAATATTTGTTTAAAAAAGGTGACTCTTATGAGTTCATCCCATAAATTATTCTTGAGAGTCATAAAAGGTCTGATATTCATTTCTGTTTTTCTGCATGGTATTATCCTATAATAGAGCCAAAGGCATGATAACATGAATATCCTTTTCCATAACTCTAAGTACCAAGTGTTGAAGTCCAGGAAGAGATGAGTCAGATGGCCTTTACAAGGTGTGGTTGTACAGAGAAACACTATCAAATATACAGGTTACAAAACAAAGTGCTTCTAAGTGCCTTTAAAAATGTTCTGAACCAGAACAATGATTTCTGAACAGCTTTGGAGTTCAGGAATTTAAGAGACAACATTCAGAGAAACTTCAACCCCTTGATAATAAAGACACTAGGAGCTTTCTACTTAATTCCCATGGAAATATATTGTCTTTCTGAACAAGGTATTCTCAACTAAAACTGGAGGCTTACAGAGAATAATTGACTGGCTTTATTTTTATTGAAAAAGATACCTAAATATGAGAACAATGCATCCCACAGTCAATCAAAATCTAGTGAAAGTAAGGAAGGAAAAAAGAAGAGAGGAAGCCAGTAAACACTTCAAACAAAGTATTCAAAATGCAGAAAAAAAGAAAAATGTGCATGTACTAATAATATCCAAATGAAGACACTTCCTTAAATGTTTCTCATATTCTAATACTGAATTACCAGAAGATAAAAGAAATTACATGAATTAGCAAAGAGCCTTCGTCACAGTTAATGCTTCAACACACACACACACACACACTCTATTCACACGTTTATACCGAGACCAGTTATCAGTCAAGCCCTATTTGGGGAGTCCTGAGACATGATGGGCCTAGACCTCGAATAAATCCCTCTCTCCATTGTTACCAGCCACCTTTCTCAGGAACCACAAAATAGGACCCTTTGTGGGCCCCCATAGGACCTTGCCCTCAACTTGGATCAACAACAGTAGAGAACGTTCCATCCTCTGAAAGGAGGCTGGACAATATACTCTATGTTACACCTGAGGAAGATGGGGCCTGATATTGGGGCAGCTTGGAACATTCCTACTCATGACCACAGAATGTGAGCTCAGATCTATAGGGATGCAGATGTCACATAGGCTCCTAAGCTAAATATGGGCCCCAGATCAGATCAAATTGATGGGGTTTACAGTCAACAATATTTATACCCCTTTCCTATATTTGGGAGCTACCCTCTTCCCTGATCCAGCTTTCTGGTCCTTTTTCCAGCCATGACATCATCTCCCCAGACAATAATTAGGATCACCTGCATATCAGATTTCAGGTTTGGGGGGAGGGGAGAAAAAAAACTAGTATAGCCACAGGCCCTTTGGAATATAACTAAATTATGCCTACTAGCTATCAACAAAGCGGAGAACCCCCCCACACACACTCTTCATCTGCACTACTCCAGCCTTTAGGTTCATGATTAGTCAGCAATTTGTTTGGCTTTCTATGTTAACTCTCTTTTCAGCCACCAGGTTCCAGATGTTACAATGATGCCAACCAGACTTCCCTGGGCAGACAACCCCACCAATGTGTCCTGGAGCTCCGATTCCCCAGAACCCCACCCCACTAGGGAAAGAGAGAGGCAGGCTGGGAGTATGAATCAACTTGTCAAAGCCCATGTTCAGTGGGGAAGCAATTACAGAAGCCAGATCTCCCACCTTCTGCATCCCACAATGACCTTGGGTCCATACTCCCACAGGGTTAAAGAATAGGAAAGCTATCAGGGGAGAGGGACGGGATACGGAGTTCTGGTGGTGGGAACTGTGTGGAGTTTTACCCCTCTTAACCTATGGTTTTGTCAATGTTTCCTTTTTATAAATAAAATAAATTTTTTAAAAAGTGGTGAAGCAGGTCCACCGGTGTCTATCTCTCTCTCTATCTCCCCTCCTCTCTCAATTTCTCTCTCTAAAACAAAAAACCACCAATCCATCTTGCATTATTCTTAGAAAAAGCATCTCTCTATAGAAATTTGAAATAAGCCAAACTCCATAATTATATAAAATGTCTCGTTCCTACGTCACCTAAGGCCCAAGCAAATTCAAGTAGAGATTCAGATTCCAGTAAAATAATAATTTACTTCACTTCCAATTTGCACATTTTATCCCACATGAACCCCACGTGTGGGCAATGTGCTGTTCCTGGACTCACAAATGCCTCAAAGAGCAAGGGGTGAGGGAGGGGGTTGGCGCTCCTTCCAGCCATGTGAGTTGCCAGTGAGACTTCCATGCTCACAAAACCAGTGTGATATTCTGGTGGCATTTTAAGCTTTCCGATGTCGCAATACCTGTGGCATTCTGTGACGATTTTTTTTTTGTTTTTAATGTTCTTCTTCCCAGACGTAGTGGAGGAAGAGCAAGCAGGCTTTGGAGTCAGTGCTCTCCTTAAAGCATTTGCCTGCTGGTGAGATTTATTCTCCGCTGCAGTTGGGCCCTCTTATTACGTAATTCCTGGGCTATATGCTTTGCAAAATGACAGCAATAACAGGAGATGTGAAGAAGGGGAGGGGGGAGTAGCAATAGTAAAAACAGATGTTGCTGCAGAATTCCAGGACCGTTTCTTTGCTCATGTCGTCTTTGAATGTACGACTTCCACACTGAAAACCAAGGGCTTCCCCCCCCACACACACACACACCCTCGTGTTGAGATATTCAGAACCATGAAACATTCAGAGGCAATGAAAGGAAAGGAAAGTTGAGAGAAGATCAGAAGAAAACAAGAAAGACACCCATCACCACACTGTGTTTTTCCAGAGTTGTGTATCATCCTTTTTATTCTGCTTTTTAATGTCCTGTGGTGAGAGGCGAGTTAATATGCGGTATAATCACAGTGTCCAGATAAGAAAAGCCATCAAGAAGAACAAGAATGACTATTCTCCGGCACAACTGCTTTTGTCCTCAAGAAAGTGGTAGGTTATTCCTCACTAATCTTTACCAAGAAATATCTTCCCCAATTCCTCGGGCTTTAGAGTACTTATAGTTATAAGTGTAAAATAAGTACCTAGATTTAGAAATCATCAAGACAATGACAGCTGTTTTCTTCAAGAGTGAGTCAGAGACTTATTAGTACAAACACCATTAGACACCCATTCCTTCAACAAATAAATGCGCACTGATACTCTGATAATCAACTCCTTACTGTGGGGTTCCTGTGAAATGATGGCCTGAAAGCTACCTTAAAAGTCACAGACTGGCCTTATAACCGACTACAGACACCTGTTCTAATAGTCAAAAACAAACAGCAAGCTCAGGTTACTTGACATTCCTGTTAACCAACTTACATGATTTCCTGTTGGAAACTTTCAGGGGCTGAATTAATAATTCTGGTCGTCTCAGAGCCAACCTCCTGCAGGGGGAAGAGAGAAAGGCAGGAGAGAAGGTCAAGATACCTGTCAATACTCAGCACAGGCCCAAGATTAGTAGGACACCAAAAGGTTCAACAGTTCTAAGAGAAAGTAATTGAAGGTGAGGTGGAAGATAAAAACACAGTGCAGTCAGCTCCGATTGAGGAGTCCTTGACTTTCAAATTTTGGTTTTTTTATAAATCATCCCCATTTCCAAGTCACTTTTTTTTTTCATGCCCATTTCCACATCAACATAGCTCCAGATATCAATATGCTGTTTTCCACTTGCTTTTTATAACAAAAGCCAAATATGACCTGGGACTGGCTTTATTATTCTTGGTCACCATTCATACTGAGTTAGACAAAACAGAAACCTAACCCAAGGGATCCAGGAGGCTAAGGCGAGGCTGTAGTGCTTCCTTTATCACCACTGGGCTGGCAGGATATTTGGCAGAGAACCAAGCGTCAGGTGCAGGTGGCCATCTGCCGGCCGGGGGCTCACCTTTCCTGGAAGTGCTTGGAGGGGATCAGGCCGGCCCGGGGGTTGGAATCACCTTCGTGCTTTGCTTGCCACCAGGTTGCATCATCCTGGCTCATAATCTGAAGGATATCTCCCTTCCTGAAAGCAAGCCCGGCTTCCTTACATGGAATGGCTTTGTCCTCGTTGGGGTCATAGTTAAAGAGGGCTTTGATAAATATCTGAAAGAAGAGTTTGATGCAAAATGAATGTGGGGAAAAAAACTTTTTTTTGGCCTCCAGGGTTATCGCTAGGGCTCAGTGGCTGCACTACAAATCCACTTTTTCCATTTTATCGGATAAGACAGAGAGAAATTGAGAGAAGAGGGGAAGACTGAGAGAAAGATAGACACTTGCAGCCTTGTTTCACCACTTGTGAAGCGAGCCCCTGCAGGTGGGAGCCAGGGGCTCAAACCGGGATCTTTGCACAGGTCCTTGTGCTTTGTACTATGTGCACGTAAGCCGGTGTGCCACCGACCACCCCACCCCCCATGTGAAATCTCAATGTGAGACGGCCTACATGCTCCCTGCTCTGATCTAAGAGCCACCAACTGTGGATTTGTAGATCTTCCTGCAGCATAAGTGGGGGCTCAGAAGGGGGACGGGAGGGTCACGGGGCTGAAACAGGATGACAGGTCCATGGAGACCGGCACATACTAACACCTGTCCTGGAGACATGTGAAAATGTACCTGTAACTTGCTACTCCCGCAATGAAGGGACACTGAAGACGAAAGACAAAGAAAGAACTCCTTGCTCTGGAGGAGAAAACTGCAGCGGGCAGAATGCTGGGCATGCAGGCCAGAGGCCCAGGTTCCAGACCTGGTTCCAAACATGATGGAATAGTGCTCTGGACTTTACCTGATGAAACATCTAAGTAGATATTTCTGAACAGGAATATTAAAGCTTATTGTGACCAAGAGGATATGCGTTACAGGGAGAACGTTAGCTGCCCCACCAAAAAAACAAATTATAGTTCTGTTTTCTTTTTTTTTAATTGCACCAGGCCTACTTTTTCATTCTGTTTATTTTAGAGACAGAGACAAACAGAGACAGAGACAGCAATACAGTACTGAAGCCGCCCCTGGTGTCAATGGCACTCCCAAGCGGTGTTGGGGTCAGCGCCCAGCGAACACGGCAAGCAGGGGTCTTACCAGGTGACCTATCTTCTGCCCCACCCCCAAACAAATGGTTTTTAAGGGATGATTACCTTGCCTTCTTTAGATGGAGTCTCTTCCTTGATGCTGGGGATAATCTTGAATGTAATCGCTCCCTGAGACTGTGCCTGGGAAGATGAATGACAATGTTTCTAGAAAGTAGCCAAAACAGGCAGCAAAGTAAAAGCATCTGAAAATCACAAGCTCGGGAGTTTTGACTCTGAGATACACCAAATTGGGGAAAGCTATTTTTGTGGACATTCCAGTCACGTGAGAAATCAATAAAGTTGGGGGGAAAAAATCAGAGGTCGGGTAGTTGTGCATTTGATTAAGAGCACTTGTTACCATGTGCAAGGACGCAGGTTCAAGGCCCCCACCCTCCACCTGCAGGGGAAGGGGTGCTTTGCGAGCAGTGAAGTAGGTCTGTAGGTATCTTTCTCTATACCTCCCCCTCCTCTCTCAATTTTTCCTGCCCTATCAAATAAAGTTAAAAAAATTAAAAAGAGGAAAAGGGCTTTTGGGAGCAGTAGATTCATAGCGCCGGCACTGAGAATCAGTTACCACTGACGGCAGTTTAAACTCTGGTGGCAATTAAAAAAAAAAAATCAGTATACTAGAAGTTAAAAAATATATATAGGCAGTAAATTCACATTTAGTTCCTGAGAACTTCTAAAATACCAGTGAGTATTGGCATCCAAGATGACTGAAAAAATAAAAAGCAGTGTCTTAAAGACAAGTAAGATTAAGTGACGAGTACAGGTGACGGTGAGTGTTCAGAATTACATTGAAGTATTAGCATCCATGGTTTATGAGAGAAAATATCAACCCTACCATGTGTGGTTACAAACATGTGATTCCCGTCATCTGGAAGGTTCATCAAAAAGCAACAATCAAGAAAACTGATCTGTAGCGAGCAAGTGAGCCATCACGCAACACACTGAATAGCATGGAAGATTTCCTCTCTAGTTCAGCCTGAGTCTTTGACTTGGGTTGGACAACGGTGAGTCCACTATTCTCTTGTCATCCTCTTTCTCTCTCTCTCTCTCTCTCTCTCACTCTCTCTTAACATTTATTATATCCCCACCATTTCTGCTTTTCAGAATCAGCTCAGCTAAGTAGCTAAGTCAAGAGAAGAAGGATCAGTGTTCTTTCATCAATACAGTAGATGCCTACCGTACCTGGTCAAGCAGGTCCTATAATAAGCTCTTTGCTTATATTACCTATTTTAATACTCACAACATTCCAGTGATATATTTATTTCTTAATCTCAATCTACTAGTGAAAATGCTAGGTCAAGGAAAAGCAGAATTTTCCGACAATAGACAGGGAGCAAGTAAGGGCGTTGGGATTTGAACCTGGGACTTCTAGAACCAAATCCTGTATTCAGACCCAGATCTGAAATACACTGACTCAATTTCACATGTCCTGCTATCAGAAATAAGATTTCAGCTTACCAAAATCTGTATTACTTCCTCAGGCCTTTTATCCTCCACTGGTATTCCATTCACTTCCCTAAGCTCATCACCGACATGGATAAGACCTGAGAAGCAGCAGCAATGTTTGTGCGTTAGAAATGGGGTCTGCAAGAGAGACCATCGTTTGTAACAGTGCCGTACTAGCGTCCTCGCTGAGGGTGGGGAAGGAAATCTTCACCTGCCTCAGTGAGATTCCACCTCAACAGACCAAGAATTTCTATTGCATTGTAGTCCAGAGCCTCCGACATAATGAAGCTGGCAAACAAATAACAGGAGCATCATGGCTATCATCAACTACTCAGCCATCTTTTCTATCGATTATATCTAATTCTTTTAGCGATTCCTTTCAAACCAGAGGCACGGCAACATCTCTCGGTATAATCCTGGAAACTCATGTAGTCCAAGGCAGTGGGGTGAGATCTATTTCATTCTTTATGTAAGCGGTGCTTACTTTTCAAAGCAAAAAGTAATCTCACTTGATTATCCTTGTAAGTGCCCATTACAAATGTTCCACAGCAAGTGCAACAAGACTTGTCTTCAGCAGTACAGGCTTACCACTTCTGTCGGCGGCTCCTCCTCTCATGATTCGAGCTACAGTGATGGCTCCGGTCTGCTCATCCCTCTTAATGGTGGCTCCCTTTAAGACAAAGTGCGTATTTATAGATGAGTGTGCACAGTGAGGAGTAAGGGAGGAAGCAGAAATAAAGACATGAATCCAGGGAGTCGGGCGGTAGCGCAGCGGGTTAAACGCACGTGGCGCAAAGAGCAAGGACCCAGCGTAAGGATCCCGGTTCAAGCCCCAGGCTCCCCACCTGCAGGGGAATCGCTTCACAGTGAAGCAGGTCTGCAGGTGTCTATCTTTCTCTCCCCCTCTCTGTCTTCCCCTCCTCTCTCCATTTCTCTCTGTCCTATCCAACAACGACGACATCAACAACCATAACTACAACAACAATGAAAACAACAAGGGAAAATAAATTAATTAATTAATTTAAATTAAAAAAGACATGAATCCAAAAGAAGTGAATACCACTACTACACACAAGACCTTAATGGAATGAGGCAGGACCTTAAGAGGGACTTGTTAAAAGGTACAGAATATCGTATTACATCTACACCTTACATTTTCAAACACTCCCCCCCCACACACACACGGGTTACTCTGGGGCTTGGTACCTATATGATGAATCTACTGCTCCTGGTGAACAGTTTTTCCTCTCTGATAGAGACACAGAGAGAAAGGTAAAAGGAGAGAACTAGAGATAGAGAGATAAGAGAAAGAGAGCTATAGCATTGCTTCACCACTCATGAAGCTTCCCCTGTAGGTGGGACTGGAGGGACTGAACATGGGTCCTTTCAGAACAGTGAGATTTTTGACATCTGTAACCTCTTTGTCTCTATGAAAAGGGCAAATGTCTTGATTATTTTGAACAGAGACAGAGAGACATTGAGAGGGGAGGAGAGATGGGGAAAGAGAGACAACTGCAACATTGCTTCACCATTTGTAAAGCTTCCCCTCCCCGCTGCAGGTGGGGACCAGGGGCTTGAACCCAGGTTCTTGCACTTGGTAACATGTTATCTCAACCAGGTGCACAATCACCTGGCCCCAAAGGTGCAAATTTTATCTTTGTTACACACTGCAAATGATGTATAGCATTTTAAAGCCTTTCTTCATCTCATTTGACCTCTATGGTGCCCCGTGAAGAAGATAAACTATATAAAGATGTCTATGTGAACAGATTGAATATGTGAATTTAAGAAGTACAACCCAGATCCTCTGCCTGTTGAGTGAGCATTCCAGTTTCGCTATAGTAACAAAAGAAATTAATGATAATAATAAAGGGGGAAAAAAAACCTCCAGAATGAGTTCTAGTTCTTACCTAAGGCTAAGATAAACCAATGGAAGATAGATCTGTTGCTTCAAGGTTTTTACACACTAGGATTGTACCAAGTACAAACAGAACTAACATGTTGGCACAGGCTTAGGAAACAATTTTCAATTGAGTCCAGTAATTCATTTATGAATGTTCAGAAGCAAGTTAACCAAGTACTGTCTGTATCAACTACAGGCACGGATGGTTGTTCTGAATGCTTTCCTTTCCAAGAACCTAGCCTGGCTTTAGAAAAGACCCCCCACTCCCACCCCCTGCCCCGTATTGAATCCAGCAGCTAAAAAGAGCCCAGAAGAAGGGGGGAAGGCAGATGCTTCCATAACTGGATAGTCACAAGCAAAAGAATGAAACTGGACCCCTGTCTTACATCATAACCTCAAATTAATTCAAAATGGTTGAGGGTTTGAATGTACCTCTGGAAACCATAAACTCCTTGAAGAAAATTTAAGTGGTAAGACCCTTGCCATCAGCCTTGGTGAAAGCTTTTTATATTTGGCAACAAAAGCAAAAACAAACAAGTGAGGCAACATTAAACTGGAAAGTTCCAAGGCAGTTAAGGCAACAATGCCATGGAAAGGCAACTTTAGGAAATGGGGGGAAATATTTGAAAGTGGCAGCTGGTCAGAGGTTAACAGTTAAACTGTATTTAAAAAGTCACACAAGGCAACAGCAAAAACCACCACCACAACAACAAAAATATAACTAAAACAGAGGTTCTCATTTTTTCCAGAGAAGACACATAGGTAGTTAGTAGCTACATGTACATGAAGAGACGCATAAATCAGGACAAAGGAAACAGACATGTTGACCTTCAAGGATGCACATCTGAAACTGCTGTAATGTTAGAAAGCAAAGTCGCTTCAATCATCCAGGAACAGAGGAAGGAGGCTTGGATTCAACTGGAAGGAGGAGACAGAGGTGAGGACAAGTGGTCTGGATATGTCACTGGTAGGGCGAAAAGAGTTGCCCGGGAATTAGAACTGGATATGAATAAAAGAAAGCGCAGGGTCACAAGGCGATGGTCTCTGTCGAGCAACAAAAGGGTGGGATTATCTTCTACTGAAGGGGGGAGGGGTACTGGAAGGAGACCAGGTGGGGCAAAAATCAGCTTCCTTTTGGACAAATGAAGACACTGATGATTGTTGGGCATCAAAACAGAAACACCAAGTGGTCAGATGGAGAAGAAATAGCACTGGGTCTAATACACAAAGCCACGTCTTTCAAGAGCACTGAGCAGCTAGGCCCTGCCTTACTGAGTCCAATGGCTTTTCATTCTCAGTGGTTGGCCAGCCGCTCAGCATCCACTCCACAGAACTTTGTCTCAGGCTGACTTCTCTCATCTTGCTCATTTCTGAGTCTTACGACCTGGACTCATTTGCCGTTAAGAGGCCTCACATTATTTTTTTTTATTTTTCATTATGTTTATTTATTGGATAGAGACAGCTAGAAATCGAGAGGGAAGAGGGAGACAGGGAGGGAGAGAGACAGAGAGACACCTGCAACACTGCTTCACCACTCATGAAGCTTTCCCCCTGTAGCTGGGGACCAGGGGCTTGAACCTGAGTCTTTACTCAGTGTAACATGTGTGCTCAACTAAGTGCACCCCTACCTAGCCCAGAGGCCTTACATGCTTTTTTAAAAAAATATTTATTTATTCCCTTTTTGTTGCCCTTGCTGTTTTTATTGTTGTAGTTATTATTGTTATTGATGTCATCATTGTTGGATGGGACAGAGAGAAATGGAGAGAGGAGGGGAAGACAGAGAGGAGGAGATAAAGACAGACACCTGCAGACCTGCTTTACCACCTGTGAAGTGACTCCCCACCGGGATCCTTAAGCCGGTCCTTGTGTTTTGTGCCACGTGCGCTTAACCCGCTGTGCTAGCACCCGACTCCCCAGAGGCCTTACATTCTTAACACCTGACTGAGTGCATACATTACTGTGCACAAGGGCCCAGGTTCAAGACCACAGTCCCCACCTGAAGGAAGGAAGTTTCATGAGTGAAACAGTACTGAAGGTCTCTCTAAATAGACAGACAGACAGATATACACAAATACACACACACACACACACACACACACACACACACACCCCACCCCTTCCCTCTCAATTTCTTCCTATCAAAAATAAATAAATAAAACTTTTAAGAATCATAAGGAAATTTGTCCTTCTTCTACCTAAGTATTTCCCTCTGTTCTTGCTAGAGGAATCCACAGTATATTTAGCCCCTGAACCCACTCCACTGCCTCCCCAGCCTCCTCCACTTCTGAGGCTGTCTTCTCCCTTGTCTTATTTAGCCTGCCTGGCCCTTTCAGGTCTGACACATGTAGTTCCTGCCATCATCCTTCCTCAGACACTCATTTTAAATACACTATAGTACCAGGCAAGGAGGCTGCTTAGTGGGTAGAGAACGTGGCTTAAATCCAAGAGGCCTTGGTTCGATTTCTTAGCACTGCACATGCGAGAGTGGAGAAAGGTTCTGTTCTCTCTGTATATGCCCATAAAATACAAATTTTAAAACTACAAAAAAAAAAAAAAAAGAGTATACTGCATTAAATAAATGACACTAAAAGAGGCCTAACAAAAGAAGACACGAAAGCTAAAATTGGGATCATGAGTCTATCTATAATCAGGGTGTCAGCAGAGCCACGTGCCTTCGGGAGGTTCTGGGAGGGAAGCTGGTCTTTGCCTTTTCTGATTTCTAGCAGTTTCCAGCATCAGCATCAGGGCCTGGCTTAGGACTAAAATACTTCAAGCTGTTTCCACCATCACTTCTCCTTCTGTGACTCTAACCATCATGCACTCCTCTCTTACTTTAAACAGAACCACAGTGATTAAACTGGGCCCAGTGGACAGTCCAGGACCCAGGTATAAGCCCCTGGTCACCACGTGCAGGGGGAAAGCTTTGTGAGTGGTGAAGCAGAGCTGTAGGTATTTCTCTGTCTCTCTCCCTCTCTACTTCTTCTCCCTCTCAATTTCTCTCTGTGTCTGTCCAATAATAAAATAAAAATATTTTTTTTAAAAAAATGAAGCTGTGGGGAGTCAGGCGGTAGTACAGTGGGTTAAGTGCAGGTGGTGCAAAGCACAAGGACCAAGTAAGGATCCCAGTTCGAGCCCCCGGCTCCCCACCTGCAAGGGAGTCACGTCAGACAGTGAAGCAGGTCTGCAGGTGTCTTTCTCTCCCCCTCTCTGTCTTCCCCTCCTCTCTCCATTTCTCTCTGTCCTATCCAACAACAATGACTTCAATAACAACAGTAATAATAACTACAACAATAAAACAACAAGGGCAACAAAAGGGAATAAATAATTTTTTTTTAAAAAAAATGAAGCTGTGGGTGATTACAAGGTAATGAGATCCTCCACTCATCATGAAAAGTCCCTCTTGGCAGGGAGATAGAGATATGGCATCAGTGCAAGGAGGGCATTATTCTGTCTGCCAGGCATAACATGGCGACATGATTCAGCATGGTTTCGCTTCTGGTGCTAAAATGAACGGTTACATCGACGTTCTGAAATACCAAGCACTTGACTGATCTGAAAGCCACAGCAATTGCGTCTGGCTGCCGTATTTAATCTCCGACCAGCTGTCACTGGTGCGCGCCATCCTTTTCTTTTAGAGATTTCTATAGGTTTCGTTTTGTAAAGTTATCATTTTTAGCCAACAGAAACATTCATTTCATTTCTCTAAACCTGCCTATTCTTTAGGCATCACAATAGAACGTTCCATCTATTTTGAAGCTTGAGAACACAGAGGAAGTATAGTTTAGAAAATGAATAACTTTCGACCATCATACTTGCCTTGATCACGATGTCTACTCATATCTGAGTTCAAAATACAGACCCAGACTTACCAGCGGTTCTTTGTTTTTGACCAGGCGGATGATTTTTACTGAGTCTTCCTCATCATCAATGTCATCAGGCATGGGAGGCAACACAGGGTCGTAGTTCTTCTGAGCCACAGTATCATGTACAGAGAGCAAAGCCTAAAAGGAAATCGAAGGGTGGTAAAGTGATTATTGTATACAAAACTGCAAAGCAGTAAAAGAATGTTAAAAAACACAATGGTGACCAAATTCCGTTTAAACAGGGGGTACTCTTGAAAGAGGCCTTTTGGATGGGGGGTGGGGGTTGGGGGAGATAGCATAATGGTTATGCAAACAGAGTCTCATGCCTGAAGTTCTAAGGTCTCTTGGTTCACTCCTTCTCCCATCCCCCACCATAAGCCAGAGCTGGGCAGTGTTCTGGTGGAAGGGGAGAAGGGAAGGGGAGGGGAGGGGAGGGGAGGGGAGGGGAGGGGAGGGGAGGGGAGGGGAGGGGAGGGGAGGGGAGGGGAGGGGAGGGGAGGGGAGGGACGGGAAGGAGGGAGGGGGCCATGAAGAACAAGACAGGACAGCTCTGCCCAGCCTCCACCCAGACCCAATGCCATTAATATCCAACAGGAATCAGCAGCAAACGACCTCTAAGCTGAAAATTCTCTGGTTCATCCTTAGCAAGTGGTAATGAATATGTGAAGGGCTGATATGTATGTTTGAAAGATTTGTTTTCTTCATTGTATGAGATGGAGAACAGAGATGCAGAAATCAGAGCAGCACTCTGGCATATGTGGTACTGGGGGTGGAACTTAGGACCTCATGCATGGAAGTCCAGAGCTCAACCCTGTGCAACCTCCCAGGCCACAAGAAGCGGGGAGGTGGTACCTCTGAAAGGAACGGGGAATATTTGAGGTAATCTATCGCCAATGAGCCGGTCTTACAACATTAGAGAAAATGTTTCTTTCCTACTCTTAGCACAAATCATAAACAGAACTGCTTCACACCCTCATTCTTTTGTTTTCTCGCATTTCCATTATATCTGTGTAACGGTTGAGCAATGAGGGTATAAAATGATTTCTGATCACAAGAAGCCACTGAAACCTTGCTGAGCGGGTGGCAGACTTTCAACTAACTTCTTCCCTGATCAATAACCTACAGACTACTCAAGCCGGAAGCCTGGGAATCATCTTTGAAATCTCTCCAATCACTACTATGCTGACTCCACTTTCCAAATAAACTCAATAACGTGTTTACTTCACACTAGTCTAGATAAGAGTTTTTACAGCTTTGATTCACAAATGTTTTTGGCTAGTGGCATCTTTATGATGCCTAGACACCTAAGACGAGTCTTGTGTTCCATTTTCCTGTTGTAATCATGGCAACTTTGTTCTCCAATATACAGCTGCTCTCAAAAGGCAACACCTAGATGAAAACTGCATTTCCATGTGCTGTGACCACCAATCACAACTGATGGGTTTACCTGTTGCTCGGAAGAATCTGCAGGAAATTGAACAGTAGACCCTGTAACTCATCAGGCCCACAAGCTCTCACTGCCTTGGACCCCCTGGAGTTAATTCTGTGTTCTAAGTTACCTGTCAGGTCCACAGAATTGTGCCCAGCTCACGGGGACGTGAAACACTGATTTATTTCTCCGGGAGATGAACAGTTCCCCCCTCGCATGCTTTAATGAAGCCCCATCCATCCTGCATGCCCAGGCAATGAGTAATTTCTGGTAAGCGAATGTTTTGGAAAGCTGAGCTATTACAAAGCTTTTTGTTTTACTGCCTTTTAAAACCCAACCAAGTAGTCCCTGATCTCCTAAATTATAATGTTGTGTCCTAGAGATGATGTCACTTCAGTTTTATCAGAAGTGAGTCAGAATGATGACTCACAGAGATCTGTTTGCCTAAGTGCAGTTCTTACTCATTAGAGACTCTCCTGGCTTCCACTAGAGACAAAGTCTCTGTAGGCTGTAACATCTCTCCACTACTGTCCCTCACACCAGCAACATTACTACTCTGCTATTCCTTCTGCTATTGCAAGAAATTTTCATGATCTATGGAGACCTTTTGCAATGCACTATAACCTCCCTTTGTCCACCGCTTGGTTTTCTTATATAATTTGCATTCCCCCCGCCCCAGACTTAAGATTTAGACAGTGAGGTGTGGTTTCCTTTAACATTTCTCATTTTTCCTGTACTACAGATTTGGATAATGAGGACAACTTTTCTAGACATTACTGAATGATAAGAATAACTGTTTTTGGTTTTTGGCAACTGATGGACTGGCTCAAAGATCTTAAGAAGTGATGTGACCTTTCTAACTTCAGTTTTCATAAAAGACTACAGTTACAGAATGACAAGTCATTGCCTACCTGTTAGAGACTTGAGGGCAACAAGTTATAGTAGGAAAATCTTGGCATATAGTATTGTGATTACTAGCAAAGTTAAAAGAAAACTATGCAGCGGGGCTGGGCAGTGGTGCACTGCTCACATGGCACAAAGTGTAAGGACCTGTGCAGGGATCCCGGTTCGAGCCCCCGGCTCCCCACCTGCAGGGGAGTCGCTTCACAAGCAGAGAAGCAGGTCTGCAGGTGTCTGTCTTTCTCCCTCTCTACCATCCACTACCCTCTCAATTTTTTCTTTGTACTATCCAACAGCAGCAGCAAGAACAACAAAAAATGGGAGGAAAAAAGTGTCACCAGGAGCAGTGGATTCGTTATGATAGCACTGAGCCCCAGCAATAACCCTGAAGGCAAAAAATAAATAAATAAATAAAAATTGACTGAAGAAAGAAAAGAAGTAAAAGTAGTGCATTCTACTGTTTCTACTTCTAAGAGAAAAAGTCTGTGTAGTATTTTTGTCTATAAAAATGGATGAAAGTAATACAGTCCAATAGAGTAACTATACCTAAAGGCATATGAATACATAATTCAGCAAAGAAAAAAGTCATTGAATATATGAAACAATGTTTATCTTAACTATTAAAAGCAAATGGGACCAAAGCTTCTGTTTTCTAGTATAAGCAGCTACAGTAGTTTACATTAAAAAAATTTTTTTTGCCTCCAGGCTAAAACCCACTGTTCCTGTGGCTATTTTTTTAATTAATTAATTAATTAATTTATTGGATAAGACAGAGAGAAACTGAGAGGGGAAGGAAAGACAGAGAGGGAGAGAGACAGAGAGAGACAGCTGCAGACCTGCTCCACCATTTGTGAAGCAACCTCCCTGCAGGTGGGGACCTGGGAGCTCAAACCCAGATTCTTGAACAGGTCCTTGTGCTTCACACTATGTGCTCTTAACCTGGTGTGCCACTGTCTGGCCCCATCAAAATAGTTATTATTTTTAAAAAGTCTATGTCACTCTGTAAAGCCTAAATAAAGCTAAGTAATTAACACTAAAAAACAAATACCCTGTATAAAGAATCTTTCTAATTTCATCTATGAGTTAAAAAAAAATTGTGTGTATTTATCTATTCATCTGTCCTTGAGATTTTAAACCTTTTCTGTCCCATGATTTCAGGCTTTTCTTTTCCACTTTACACTATTTGGCATTTGTTCTAGAAGGGATTTTTTTTCTCCCCTAAATGATTAAGCAGCATCCCAACACCATGTACTGAAATTATACCCATGGCAATGGCACTGCGGATAAAGCACTGGACTCTCAAGCACATGGTACTAAGTTCGAGCTCAGGCATCACAAGTGCCAGAGGGACGCTCTAGTTCCCTACCCTTGACTATTAAAAAAAAAAAAAAAATTAAAGAGATTTTACCCAGCCTATACAATTCCAACTTTCTTCCATCCATCCCTGATTTTCTTATTTCTTTTTTTAAAATTTTTAATATATTTTTATTAATTTTCCCTTTTGTTGCCCTTGTTTTTTCATTGTTGTTATAGTTATTACCGTTGTTATTATTGATGTTGTCGTTGCTGGATAGGACAGAGAGAAATGGAGAGAGGAGGGGAAGGCAACCGCAGACCTGCTTCACCGCCTGTGAAGCGACTCCCCTGCAGGTGGGGAGCTGGGGGCTGGAACTGGGATCCTTATGCCACTGGTCTTTGGGCTTTGCGCCACGTGCGCTTAACCCACTGCGCTACCGCCCGACTCCCTTCCTTCTTATTTCTACAGACTCCTCCTCCACCTGGTATTCCACCTGGTAGTCCATCCTTCCCAGGCTACCGGCGCTCCTCCACTCAAAGAAATGGCCAGAACAACTCTCAGAGGGATGATGAGGTCACGTGCCTGGTCAAATCTTCAATGGTCTGCCATGCTCTTGGCATCAAACGCAAAGTCTTAAATATGCTCACAACCAGGGTATTGATGTATTTTTAACGTTTAAACAGGAAAACAATTAAAATTGAAAGGGAGCTGGTGAAATAGCTCGCTTGGAATAATCTGCTGCTTTGCTACGTGCACAAACCAGGCTCAAGCCCAGCTTCTGCACATTTAAGGAAGCTTTGGTACAATGGTCACTTTCACTCTGCCAATAAATAAATAAATAAAGCTACAGTTAATAATGCCAAAACTACAAGCACAAGCCAGACCACCCCCAGGGAACTAAGACATAGCTCCCCTCACCCCCATACATACACACCCCCAGAAATCTAGGTCTAGCTTTAAGTTCTTTATTTTTAATTTTTCATTATCTTTTATTTATTGGACAGTAACAGCCAGAAATTGAGTGGGAATTGGGGTGATAGAGAAGGAGAGAGACAGAGAGACACCTGCAACACTGCTTCACCACTAGCAAAGCTTTCCCCGTGCAGGTGGGGCCCGGGGGTTTGAACCCAAGTCCTTGTGCATTGTAGCATATACTCTCAATCAGGTGTGCCAACATCCAGCCCCTAGACAGAAGTTCTTGCTTCTTCCATTTTTTTTAATTGGCGCCAGGATTATTGCTGGGATTCTGTGCCTGCACGGCAAATCCACTGCTCTCACAGCCAATTTTTTTTTTTTTTCTGTTTTATTTGACAGGACAGAAAGAAATTAAGAGGGGAGGGAGAAGTAGAGAGAAGAAGAAGACAGATGCCGGCAGACCTGCTTTATCACACATGAAGTGTCCGCCCTGCAGGTGGGGAGCAGGGGCTCAAACCTGAGTCCTTGTGCATGGGAAGAAGTGTGTGCTCAACCTAAAACACTTTAGTTCTTATATCCCATCCCCAATTCATCCCAAACCACGCTGTTGTTCATCAGAGACTTTTTGTTTTTTGCCTCCAGGGTTATTGCTGGGGCTCTGTGTCTGCACTACAAATCCACTGCTCCTGGAAGCTATTTTTTTTTTTACCCTTTTGTTGCCCTTGCTGTTTAAGGTTGTTGCACTTATTGTTGTTATTGGCGTCGTTGTTGTTGGATAGGACAGAGAGAAATCGAGAGATGAGGGGAAGACAGAGAAGGGGAGAGATAGACACCTGCAGACCTGCTTCACCGCCTGTGAAGCGACTCCCCTGCAGGTGGGGAGCCCAGGATTTGAACCAGGATTCTTACGCTGGTCCTTGCACTTCGCGCCATGTGCACTTAACCCATTGTGCTACCGCCCTACCCCTGAAAGAGATTTTTCAGGGAAGATGGAAACTAGTATTCTGATCTAACTGGGAATTTTCACATAAAAGTCTATATATGATTAAGAAAAATTATAAGATAGCTGACCACTTAAATTCCAGGAATCACAGGCTATTTTGATCACAGAGCAATATTTTACAGAAATTATAGTAGTGTCATGTCCAAAATACAGCAGTGACAGTATTTAGTACACTAATGACCTTTGGATTAATAGCAAGAAAATTTTGAACACTTTCTGTTGACTACACTTTGAGAAAAAACAACTGAGAAGCTTGGAAAGTGGCAGGAGAGAATTGAAATCTGCCTGCCAATGTTACATTAGCATTTTATAGACAGAACTGTCCTGCTCTGTGAAATGGTAGAATATACAAAATTACAAACTGAAAGAGGAGGAGATATGGGGGAAGAAAATGTGGCAAGATGAAAGACATTAAAAAGACCCTGTAGAAAAAAATAAAAGCTAAGTTGTCCATCTGGTCAACTAGAATGAATTTAAACGAAAACAGTTCTTTATAATCTGTATCCTTAACTAGATTTTAAAGGGGAAAATGAACCTGAAATTTAAGTTCTGGGCTTCCCAGTTCAAAGATTTTGTAGTTCATCAAAAACATTTTCATCTCAAGCACACTTGTTTTCCCCCACGGAGGGAGTCTAAATACCACGCACTATTTGAAAAGATATTTACTTGAACCTGATGCGCGGAACAAAATTCCCTGAAGGCCTTGGAAAGTAGCCCCTTTGGAAGACATTTATTACAGGCGCAGCATGTCCTCACCTTCACGTTGGGTTTTGACAGCAGTTTCAACAGCTCTCTGACCTCACTGTTCAGCGGCTTATTCTGAAGCTCTTCGGCCAGCTGCAAGAGGGATCACATTGACAGAAGGAGCGATTAGTGAGAGCATCCTGGAGCTGGTGCATGATGGCTAAGAATCTACTTTGCTACTTTACAGTGATTAAAGAACAGTCAGCATGAAAATAAACAGGCTATCAGTCACTACTCTTCTTCTTAGGCCCTGAATAACCTAAATCCCAGCCTGAGCTTTCGGTTGAGTACGACCCAAGGAATCCTATTAGATTACCTTCTGATTTACTGCCACGGGGGCAAATCCCAGCGCTTCACTCAGGGAATGGTCTTCTGCATGCAGACAAAGGACCACTTGTATAAAAAAAACTGCATTAAGTTTTGACACTGTAACATGAAAAAAAAAAAAAAAGAAGCGGAAAGAAAGGGAAGAAAGAGCTCTTGGATGAGGTGGTTAAATACACAGTGTTTCCAAAAAATTCACAGTAGTTTGCTGTTTAGAGCGAGGGTGGAAAGAACTAGAATGTCTCTAATAGAACAAATGGTCTGAAACTTCTATTCTGTTTAGCCACACAGACTACGAAGTCTGGTAAATATAAACCAGGTGTTTCACAAAAAGACTTTTAAAAAGTTGACCACTGCTCGGGTACCCAAAATGCTCACTATTCCTTACTTCAAGGATCAAGAATATACATTTGTTGTTTCTAGGCAAAGAAAAGAATCGAGCTTTGGGTCCGTTTTATGTTCTTCACTCAGTGATCTTTCTGTCAAAATTTCCATTCAATTTTATGCTCTGGGAAAGATTAGTTATTTACCCTAAAAAGCAAGACTCAAAAAGGAAAAAAAAATTAGAAATGTGGAATATTCAGTATAAAATTCAAAATATTTTTTTCACTGAAAAATCTTTCTTAAAACAGCATGATTTTTCCACTGGCCCCTATTGTTTCTACCAGATGATAAATAGCTGTTCTTATATGTGAAAAAGGATGATTCTCTAAAAGAAGGGGAAAATAGAAAATATGCATAAAAGTGGATTTTTTTGTTTTATTAAGGCAGTTTTTCTACCTCCATTATGACAAAAATTTTCAAATTACAAAAAGATGCAAAAGGCATCTTTAATCTCATAATATAGAACAATTATTTTAACTATTAAAAGATATTCTTCTGATGAATTAAAATGTGTTTTGCTACATCTATATAATTTCCCCCACCTTTTTAAAAAAGAAATAGCATTATTATAGTAATATGATCAAATCCTGGTTACCTTGGATTGTAAAAAAAAAAAAAGAAAGAAAAAAAAGTAAAGTAAATATATAAAAAAAATAATTTTCTCCAAGCCCTCAACAGTGAAATGTTTCAAAAAAAAAAAAAAAAACCTTTGATTTTTAAGTCCTTCTCAAACAAACAACTGCAACTATAACAACTGCACTTTTATTCACACTGCCTTCAAATGTTTTGGTTCTATAATGCAGCTTCTTCATAACATATTGTATAATGAAAACCCCTCGTAATCTGCAAATTCCATGGGCAGAAAGAAGGTAAACTGAACAGCAATGGCACACAACTCAGTGATACCTTACCAGGCCTCGGTGTTCTGAATTACAATTTAAAAGAGATCAAAGAAAATCAACTGGTGGGGATGGTCAGTTTTAAAATTACATTCCCGGCCCCCGCTATGTTACACAACTGAATTATGGTCTGTTTTATAAGCACAAAGTCAAAACTTAAGAAGAGTCTCAAAGAAGCTATGGGACAGCACTACAACCAGCCTCTCCACGGTAGACACTTCTTGTCTAGCTGGTGTCCCTTATAGTTTATCCAGGTGTGCTTGCAATTCATCCGAGTCCAAAAACTTAATAGCAAAAAGTGAGCTAGGTTCCCTCCCCCCAAATTTAAAATAAAATTATAGCTAGAGGAAATTAACTACTCCATCAATGCCAACTGGGTCTAAAATTTGTTTTTGAGCTATAGAGGTAATTTGGAAAGGTCTCATACCCATCAATCATGACTAGGCTTTATAATTCATGTTAAAAACTATCCTGTCTCTTTAGGGCTTTTATACGCCCTGTTCCTCCACTAGTACCTGTCATTTTTAGTGCTGTCAGCAGCAGTGCTATCTCATTTGTCTTTATTTCTCCAAAGCATTCCTGTTGTCTGTGACTTTCTCCCAACTTTAACAGCTGGCAGCTTCTCTCTCTTCTGCAGAGTTACAGGGCCTCTGTGATCTTGATTACATAGTTGCCAATGCAGAACACGAGGTTCGTGCAAGACATTCAGAACAGGAAAGGGAAGGGAGAGAGTGGCTTAAGATCTGCATCTGCCCAATGATGACAAGGCTCATGGAAGCACTGGCCACTTTTCTTGTTCTGCATTCCCCCGTGATTGCACCCATCTGCTACCTGTGCTGGGAGGGGAGCCCCACAAACAGGCCTGGGGGATAGTCCCCCTGAGCAAAGAAAGGCACACTTACATCATCAGCTAAGGCCGCCGCACCCTGGACGATGGGCACGGGATTCTGTTTCTCATAATAGTGCAGCTTCTCGTGGATCTGAAAGAAAATTAATTAACTGCATTTCACTCCTAGCAAACCATCAGTGGCATTTAAACAGTTCTAGTCGACCCTGGTGCACTGGAACTTCCTAAATAAAATTATCTATAAACCTATGGGTATTATACTTGTATTTATTCATGGATGATGGCCCAGTACTTTTTATTGAAGGGGTGGGGGGAATACATGTAAAAACTGAACCCTGTTTTTTCCCCTTGTCAAGTAAACATGAGCATTGCACACACAGTCTTTCATTTCTAAAGCCTGTTGCTTCACAATGTTATTTAAAGACTGCTTGTGGTTTATGTGCCTGCAAAACACAGACATGATGAAAAGTGTTAAGTTAGCAGCCATGTTCTTTGAAAGCTTGGTAAATAGCAATCTGTCCTCCACCACCCCCCTCAACCAGCTCCTTTTCCCATACTGTCAAATTCCTCCCATGGTTCAAATTTCTAAGAAGAGATTTCTTACAAATAGAAACACTTCTTATCACAATCTAACTTAAGTTTCCATATTATAAAATTACATCATAATTTTTCAAATAATTTGGTTCATCCCATCATCACTCCAAGAAATTCACAGGAAAGTACATATCTTGATCATTACAAAGCAAACCAAAATGCCTTACAAGACCTAGTATTGTAAGAGATGAGTGATGCTTTGACAAATGCAAGACTTATCAGCATTTAGTTTCAATCTACTTGCGGTCAAATGCAGGTACCCTTAACATTGCCCACTTGAAGACTTACTTGAACCTCTTCTCATTTATAGCCGATGAAATTGCCACACTACATGTGGAAAACAGTTGCACCGAACAATTTATTTTAATAGCTTAACAAGTATCACGCTCTTTAATTATACTGAAAGCTAACCAAACTCAGCTGAAAAATCTGGAAGACAGGTTTATTTTGATGAGGCAGATGCTATTGCTAAGAGAGGATTCGGTTACCTTTTGGACAGACTGGTGCATGAGGGAAAGAATTTTGACACATATGGGATTAAAAGTGACCAGGGAGGTAACAGAGTGACGTTAATTTTATTTACCCAGTTATCAACATATACTATCAGAGAATACTGAGCTGACACCTCATGAAACTCATCTGGCTTTACTGCCACCTCTTAGTGGGCTGACTGCTTCCCTCCAGTCACAAACCAGTGGTTTACCCTTACTAGGCATGCAGCACGCCAAGCCCGCTGGCAACAACTCACGGAAAGTCTGAACTTCACCCACTCAAGTAGGAAGGCCTGGAAGCTTCTTCATAGACGGGGTGCCGGTAGCCAACCCTCTCCCGTCTCCCATCCTCCCGTATCTCCAAACTCAGTGGCCAGTCACCTAACTCAAGTTGGATGTGCTAAGATCGACCCAGTCTGGAAAAGAGAAATTTCCCATGAGTGGTCATCCCACTTCCGGTTATCTTGTCCATCTCCAAAACTCTCTCCCTTTACACTGTCTGAACTGGAAGACGCTTTGAAGAGGGTTAAACCGGGAACGGCTGCTGGCTATGATAACATCACCCCAGAACTCATTCTTAACTTGGGCCCCGCGGCAAAGAAGTGGCTCACTACATTCCTGTCCCACATCTTGGAATCCAAATCTATGCCCAAAATTTGGCGTCGTGCGAAGATAATAGCAGTTTTGAAACCAAAGAAAGACCCAACACTGGCCGCCAGCTATAGACCAATTTCTCTCCTCTCCGTGTGTTACAAACTCCTTGAGAGGCTGCTTCTGTCACGAATTTCTCATCTTACAGAGAAATTCCTATCACCCGCCCAAGCTGGTTTCTGTCCAGGAAGATCTACCTGAGAACAAGTCCTGGCCTTCTCAACTTACATTGAAAATGGATTCCAGAAGAATTTAAAGATGGGTGCTGTCTTTGTTGATCTCACAGCAGCCTATGACACGGTCTGGCACCATGGTCTCCTAGTCAAGATCTCAAGATGCCTGCCTCCATGGGTGGCCAACACTATATCGTTTCTTCTCCAAAACAGAAGATTCCGGGTGCATCTGGGTGACAAGTGTAGCAGATGGAGACTTGTCTCAAGTGGCCTCCCCCAGGGCTCTGTTCTGGCTCCTACGCTATTTAATATTTACATCAATAACCTCCCAGAAACTTCTTCAAGGAAGTTCATCTACGCCGATGACATCTGCTGTGCAACTCAGGCATCCAAGTTCGACATCCTCGAGGAAACACTCACGAAAGACATGTCTCTGATATCTGATTACTGTAAAAAATGGCGACTAATCCCTAGCACTGCAAAAACGGTATCATCTGTTTTCCATCTACACCATGCCTCGGCCTCGCGTGAGCTTAATGTGCAGCTTGGCGATACAAGAATCCGGCATGAAGCCCAGCCAGTCTATCTTGGCGTTACTCTCGATCGCACCCTGTCATTTCACGAACATCTCATAAAAACTGCAGCAAAGGTGGGCGTGAGGAATCACATCATTGCAAGACTGGCCAGCTCCTCATGGGGCGCGAGCGCTTCCACACTACGATCATCATCTCTGGCATTATGCTGTTCCACTGCACAATACTGTGCCCCAGTATGGTTCCGTAGCCCCCATGTCCACTTGGTCGATTCCAAATTATATTCCTCCATGAGGATAATTTCTGGAACCATCCGTTCCACCCCGGTTCCATGGCTGCCAGTTCTTAGCAACATCGCCCCGCCAGATATTCGTTGGGATGCGGCATCATCTAAGTTCATTTCCCACATCTACGCTCAACCGGACCTGCCAATATACACAGATATCTTCGCCCACCCTGTCCAACGCTTGGCATCTTGTCACCCAATCTGGTCCCCTATGCCTACACTGAACTTCTCTGTTCCAGTCTCTTGGAAACAGAGTTGGCAGTCAGCTGAGGTAAAGAACAAACACCTCATCACAGACCCCTGCAAGCATCAACCCGGCTTTGACCTAGCACGTTATGATTGGGCCCTCCTCAATCGCTATCGAACAGGCCATGGCCGGTGAGCCGCTATGTTCCATCGCTGGGGAGCCAGAGACGACCCGAACTGCCCCTGCGGCTCCAGACAGACTATGACCCACATAGTCAACGACTGCCACCTCTCCAGATTCAAAGGAGGTCTCGAAACTTTACGTCAGGCTCAACCTGATGCTGTTGACTGGCTACGGAAGAAGGGCAAACGCTAGAAGAAGAACTAGGCATTTACTCACGCTCCCCGTGTGACTGTACTGTGTACATGGTGGTTATTAGTGCTCTGAGGAATGTCATCTTCAGTTAGTTCAACATTTCCATTCCTTGGCCTTCACAAGAGCACTTACAGGTAGAAGACACTATCACCCTATCTGACAGGCAAACAAAGAAATCTGAGTTTGGTAACTTGCTACAAAGAGTAAATGGCCAAACTGGGATTTGAAACTCAAGACTTGCAGAAAGGTAGAGGAATTCTCAGCTTTTCATCCACTATTAGGGTAACACTAGAGAAACAGCCATTTTGAGCCTAAGTGCCCACAGGCTGTCAAACAGATTAAGAAACATATATACTCAAATATATATACTCTGCTTTTTTTTTTTTTAGTGTGGGAGGAGTGGGGGGTGCAGAACAGAAACAAACCAGAGCACTGCTCAGCTCGGGCTTAAGTAGTGCTTGGACCGCTAAGCCTTAGGCAGGCAAGTCTTTTGCTAAACCAGTATGCTGTCACCCCAGCTACTCTCTAAAAAGGTAAAAACCCTGTCATCTGTGACAACACGGATGGAACTAGAGAGATGGATCTAGTTTCACTCACATGCAGTAGATACAGAAAAAGATGAAATAAAACACTAAGAACTTTCGAACCAGAAAAAAAGAAACAGAAAAAAAAAGAAAATTACTAATTTAAAAATGTCAGCTATGAGGTGGCTAGTAAGTCCCACATACCTACTCCCATCAGGCGCGCTTCTATGCAGTGTGCCTTAACCATCTCGGTTTTCAAGCCCATTGCATAAAATGAAAACAAAACAAACAAAAAAACACTGAACTGTCTGAAAAAGAAGCAAAGCAGTTCTTTTGTGTTTCTCAACACCAACTACCCACCTTGCTTAGCCTAATCGTTCTGAGTGACCAGTCACTCTTATGTGACTGCGTAGAAAATGCTGGGCCTGGCCCAGACATCATTCACAGTGGAAACGAACAGCAGTCAGAGGGGTATCACTTCCCTCTTCAAATTCTTCGAAGACAGAAGATTAGCAGATATGCTCCTTATGTCTCTCTCTACCCACTCAGGGAGGAGGAGGAGGAGAAGGGGGAGGGGGAGGAGGAGGAGGAGGAGGAGGAGGAGGAGGAGGAGGAGGAAGAGATAAAAGAAAGAAAGAAGGAAGCAAGCAAGGAAGGAAGGAAGGAAAAGAGACGGAGGGAGATAGATAGATAGATAGATAGATAGATAGATAGATATAGACTTGGTCCACAAATTATGGGTGAGTGTTCTAGGGTTCAAGTGCACCCTTCTACGCTCGACTGGACCTGCCAATATACGCGGATATCTTCACCCACCCTGTCCAACGCTTGATGTCTCGTCACCCAATCTGGTCCCCTATGCCTACACTGAACTTCTCTGTTCCAGACTCTTGGAAACAGAGTTGGCAGTCAGCTGAGATAAAGAACAAACACCTCATCACAGACCCCTGCAAGCGTCAACCCGGCTTTGACCTAGCACGTTATGATTGGGCCCTCCTCAATCGCTATCGAACAGGCCATGGCCGGTGAGCCGCTATGTTCCATCGCTGGGGAGCCAGAGACGACCCGAACTGCCCCTGCGGCTCCAGACAGACTATGACCCACATAGTCAATGACTGCCACCTCTCCAGATTCAAAGGAGGTCTCGAAACTTTACATCAGGCTCAACCTGACGCTGTTGACTGGCTACGGAAGAAGGGCAAACGCTAGAAGAAGAAGTGCACCCTTCTGAAGCTAGCTGGACTTGAGCCATTTTGCTAGTCATCAAGCCACTGGTACTGTGCAAGGTACTGTGCTTAAACTGACTGTGTGTCCCAGAAGAGGGGGCAAGGAAAACACAGTGTTAGCCTGATGAAGCTACCATACGAGCAATTAAGTGAAGCCACTGTTTCTATATCATTCTTTTAAGTAAAAAATAAAAAAGTCTCTTTTTTTAAAAAATGCATCCAATTTCATTCCCAAACCATACAATTCAAAAATGCTCTCTCCTTGGAAACCCAGAACTTTGGTATGTAGTAGAGTGCTTCTCATTTCTTCTGTATTCAAAGGAGAATAAAGTGACATGTATTCAATAGCTAATATTTAGTGCAATTAAATCCTTTTTTATCACTTCATCTGGCACAAACTTAATTAAAACTGGTGTTTAGTTTTTTTTTTTTCTATGATTGCCTGGCACCGAAGAAAGTAATGCCTACTAACTGCTCCGGTTGGTGCCACTGCCTTGAATTGTGTGAACCCATCACTTTGCTCCATCAGTGGCAGTTTAGTGTTAAAAAAAAAAAAAAAAAAAAAGCACACAGCATTGCAATATTACTATGGCAATAGGTTTCATCTTGAAAGTTCCCCCAATATAATATTGTCTCAGGAACCCTCCAGATTCCACAGAAGACACTTGCACAGCCATCCTTACATACAAGCTGAGTACAAGTGATTTAAAAAGAAGAAGAAGAAAAAGAAAGTCTTCCATGCTTTGTGACTCACAACTCCCAGTGAATTGCGTGACTCTAATTTAACAGTGGTAAAAATGACTAAGTTTCGTTCTGAATTTCCTCAGTTCACCTGAGGAGCACCTTCCTAACAGAAAAGTCATTACAAGCTTTTGTTTTGTTTTGTTTTTCAATCAGTGATTTGATATTGGTGTACAAAATTTTAAGATAACAGGGGAATTATTACACACTAGAGTTCTGTGCCCCTTTCCCCCCCATTGGAAACTGCATTAGATCTCCCTAGATAAGCTTGTTTCTCACTGACCGAAAGGTATGTAGTTTCATTATTCATAGCTGCAAAGTCTCTTGTATAACAGCAGCTTTGTTTTTTATATTAGAAAGAGTGAATCCCCATTTATTTTGCTCCAAAATAATTTTTTCTCCTGCCTCAGAGTTAAACATCATAGACTTCTGAAGTATAAGTTTAAATAGCTCAACTGATTTCTAATAAAAATGAAATCTTGGACTGACAAGACAGCTTGCATGGACAATGCTCCTGCTTTCTAGGCGCCAGATCCAGGCTTGAGACTAGCTCTCACCACACTAGAGGCAGCTTTAGTGTTGTGGTATATCTCCCTCTGTCTGAGAAAGTCAGTTCCAAGAGGTGAAGCTCCAACAAGTAAAAGCAGAGAAAAATCTCAATTTTCTAGGATTACATTCTCAAGTTTTCACCCTGCTAAGAAGACCTTAGAACTATATGAGTTTACACTTTGTCTCACTTTATGTCCTGCCACCTTCCAGACACCAAGTGGCAGATGCTACCATGATTCCACTCTCACTGACTTCTCTGGGAAGACGACCTCACCAATGTGTCCCAGAACCTCACCTCTCCACAGCCCTACCCAACTAGGGAAGGTTAGAAACAGGCTGGGGGTATAGATCCTCCTGCTAGTGCCCATGACTAGTGGAGAAGCAGTTCCGGAAGCCAGAACTCCTACCTGCTGTGCCCCCAAAACAACTCTGATCCATAGTCCCAATGGGGGAGAAGTGATAGGAGGAAGAGGATAAGAGGGCCCTGAACTCCAGTTCCATCAGGTTCCAGAGGGAGAGGACAAAAAGCAGAAGCGAGATTTGGATGTAGTAATAGGGTTGTGTGTGGCTTGGAGGGGAAGAGAAGACCAGACCCGGAAAAAAAGGAGGGCAATTATGTACAGATGTAGACAGAGAGTTCTAGGGATGATAGTTAACCTTTGTCTGCAACCTTGGGAAAGCCATGGTGGCTTGCAGGGAAGGGGCTTGGGATTCCGAACTCTGGTGAGGGAACGGTGTAGAATTATATCCCTGTTGAATGGAATTTTGTAAATCAATGTTGAATCCCTAATAAAAAGAAAGGAATTGTACCCATATGAAAAAAAGAAGTATATTGGGTTTACATTAAAACATTATTGCAGATATTAAATTGCAAATAGCCTCACTGCTCAGAGTTTATGCCAAAGGATAAGTAAAAAACTGATTATTTAAAAATGGCTGAAGGCTCATATGTTACTACTGAGCTAGTCTAGGTAACCGAAAGTCCAAGTCACAATTCACAAAGCAACTGAATTCAACCTTTGAGTATCAAATTCTAATACTCTCAAAAGCCCTCTCCCCCAGACTAAAGTGTTGTTTCACACTAAAACCTCAGTAGAAACTGCTTTGAATTTGGAGGGCACCAAGAGAGCTCTCTGAAGCAGAAAAAAAGCACAGATTTCCCCATCAACTTAATGTCATCCTTGTGGAGATTTCAACGACTTTACTAAAGGAGAATTCCTATCTGAATTCTTGTTTTCTCTGCTCCCAGGCCAAAAGGACCCTGCTGAGCAGTGAGAGCATTCATAGCTACCAAGGGGACAAAAAAAAAAAACCCACTCTGAGCAGAGGTTCAGTGGAAAATTGGGGGTGTGGGGCAGAATAATACCCCTTATTTGGGGATATTATTTATCAATATTATGTGCTATTTGGATGCTACTAAAATGGCTTTCAAAAAGCCTTTCATTTCTGGTGTAATCTGCCCTCTAGTATAAGCTGGACTGGTACTAATAAGCAGAAAAAGACAATAATCATAGGACATCATTTCAAGGGTTTATTTATTTTATGAGAAAAAGTCGAAAGCATTGCTCTACCATATGTGTTGCTGGGGATTGAACCTGGGGCCTCATGCATCCAAGTCATGTGTTCTACCCACAGAGTCACCACCTGGGGCTGGACTATCACTGTGACATTAGACTACTGAAGACTATAACTTCTGCTTTGCGGGCATCTGCGCATGTGCATAGTGTTTCTTTCTCCTGTCCTCTTCTTTCTCTTCTCTTCTCTTCAATCTATTTCTCTCTCTCTCTCTCTCCCTCCCTCCCTCCCTCCCTCCCTCCTTCCCTTTCTCACCTATGTCCCCTCTCTCTCTCTCTCTGTCTCTCTCTCTCTCTCCCTCCCTTCCTCCTTCCGTTTCTCACATATGTCCACCCTCATCTCTCCTTCCTCCTTGGTCCCATCTACTTCCTGTTTCCAAAGATCTTGCGATTACATGGGACCAACTTGGGTGATTCAAGTACCTGTGCCCTAGATCTCAAAATCTTTAATTCAACCCCACTTGAGTCCTTGTTGCCACATAAGGTAACATATTCAACTATTCTAGAAATTAAGATATGAGTATCTTAGGAGAGACAGAGAGAGATATGATTCTTTCTACCACACTTGACTTCCAGCACCCCAGAGGATCTTACCCCACTTATGCCACCATTCCTGCTCACTCACCCTACTCGGTCAACTAAGCTTTTGTCTGTGTCTCAGATATGACAAAGTTTTTCCCAAGTCAGGGACTTTGTATCTGAGTTTCTTCTATCCAAACACTTTATCTCAATATATATTTCAGACAACTCCTTGTGCTTAGATCTCAATTAAAATGTGCCCTCTTAAATTTCTGGGAATTGAATGTACAGCACTGGTGACTAGAGCTAACAAAATTTTATTACCTATTTGAAAGTTGCTAAGAGGGTAGATCTTTTCCCCATTCAGGGAAAATGTAATTATGTGAGATAGAAGATGTATTAGCTAATCTAATTTCATGTCAGATTAGCTTGCAATATATGTACTCACCAAATCAAAAGTAAAGTGAAATAAAATGTTACCTCTTCAGAAAAGTTTTTTTAAAAACCATTTTATTAGGGAAATAGTAGTTTCCAGGTCAGTTGTTCATAGATAAATACAGTTTCTTACTGCCCCCTCAGATAAGAAGCAGAAAGGATATGGGAAATTTTTATATATGCTACTTTCAGTTTTTTGTCTTTGTTTTAACCTCAAAACCCTATCTGGGGTGAAGTTTATTTTCCTTTTGGTTTTTTGTACTTTAATATCTGAAGGAAAAAAATGCTGGTGAGGCTGACTGGCAATATTGTAGGTAAGAACTAAGCTGGCATTTCAAGGAAGGTGAGAGATTTTTAAAGTAGAAGCATGTTGTCTCACTGGAAAGAAAAATTATAATTTAATGCCAGGCCTTCTCTACACATCTACTGAGTCTCTCTTTTTTTTTTTTTTTTTCTTTAACAATATGCTGTTAACAGATCACGCTTGAAAGCAGGTTTTCTAAACAGGCCATATCTGAAACTTGGTGGGTGGAGTAGGTATTTTATGGGATCTTCAGATAAGCACATTGTGGATAGCAGTCACACCGTCTGAGTTCATCTGGGTCACAGTGTCATGTGTTTGCACTGCTTTTCTGCTTTTCTTGGTTCATTCCTGCGATAGTCTCTCTAGCTAGAGAGACTTGACTTCCTACAGGCTTCTGATGTCTCACCTTTCTGGCTTGTCTTATTTTTGTTCATGTCAATATTCCAGACAGGTTCTCCTGGGAAAGGGGGACAGTGGGGTGGAAGAGCATAGCTGGCCTCCCTGTCTCATGCAGTCATTCAAGAGCCAAGCATCCTTCCAACTAAAGGGCTCTCCTTTCCTCTCTTCTCCTCTCCATCCCTTCTCCGGACACACACAGTAATTCTGCCCAAGCAGCACAAGAAAGTGTGTGCTCATGTCTCCGCAAATTTCAGACACTGCCAGAACTTCGGTGATGCAATGTACTTTCGTTGGCCTACAGAGAGGCTGATGTCACAGACTCTGGTCGTGCAGTTCCACAAAGTTGTGAGACACCAAATCAAACTGTCCCATGAATTTTAAGAGTGTGTTTTACCAAAATGTAAGTTAGGAACTCAACATACCACATCCTAAAGTCTTTTATGATTATTATTATTACTGTAGTAGAAATAAATATATCATCGGGTGAAATTTGTGATTTGGAAATAGATACTGTTGGAACTATATGAAAAACTTAAAAAAAAAAAAAAAACCTAGACATTATTCAACCCTCTCTCACGTCTGATTTATAGAAGGTCTTAAAGCTCCAAGCAGCATACGCACAGATCTTACTCATTCAAGACTGTTCCTCTGCCTTGGACATATATCCATATATCACATTTCTCCTCTTGCTAAAGCTGCTACTGTTCAGGTATCGAAATTCAATTATGCCAACTCAGATTAAGTGTTTCTCACAAATATTTGCCAATTAAAGGTAGCGGGGGGTTGCTCTCCCAGTTCTGATGAAATAATGCTGTTCTGCAAGTTCCAGAGAAGGAAAATAAATCCAGTAAAACATTATAGAATTAAATATTCCCCCTGTAGGACTTTGAGTTGTAGAAATTATACCAATTATACTTCTGATTTCTCCTCATATGCCTATTTACACATCTGCCAGAGAGTGAGTCAGATGAGCAATAAATTCACCGGACTCCCTACATTTTCCATTTTAATTACCATTGCCCCTGATTCTTTATTCAAATATTGATTCTGTTAGATGGGTGAACATGGAATTTTCTAATTAGTCTAATAATTACAACACTAACAGCCACTTAGAACTCACTGTAGCCAGGCTCTGTTCCAGGTGCCTCTGTGAATTAACCCCTTGACTGTGTTTGATAATTCTATCAACTTCTGGTTTTCCACATTATATTATCAGGCCAAGATGAATGTAATTTTTGAGTATTTTTAGAAAGCTAAGGGGAGACACAGCACTGGCAGAAGTGCCTTTCAAAAACAGTAAGGCTGGACCCATACTGAGGAACTCTGCAAAGGAAGTCTGGGCAAGGATGGGCTGTCCTTGAGTGGGTTCCTACCTCACACCACATACCAAAACAATTTCAAGTAGCCTTCAGTCCTCTATGTGAACAGTAAAGTAGTAAGCTGAGAAAGACTTCAAAAAAGAAATATCTTCCCGATCTTAAAGTGCAAGCAGTTTCTCTGAACAGCACACAACAGTCACTAGCCATGAAAGAAAAATGAAATCAGCAAACTGTACCTAGTTGCAAACAGGAGCTTCTGCTTATTAAAAAAGAAAATTCCCAAAAGGGTAGAAGAGGATTGTGCAGATTTAACTGACGAAGTGTTAGGTCCACACTCAAGCAGTCCCTTAGCTACATCCATATATAAAGCAATCATCTCTATACTCTTAAAAAAAAAAGAAAAGACACAGGGGTGGGGGGCAGATTTTAGAAGTGCCTGGCCAAGCAGGACACCTGAATAAATGCCCAGTAGACATATGAAAGAGCTCCTCCTTCTTAGTCCTAATGGAATGCAAATTAAAAATACAATTAAATACCACTGGAAGCCATCAAAAACAAAAGTCCTGTTCTTCTGAGAGTCAGTCAGATGTGGGTGGAAGAACAACAGCCACAGCTGCGAGGGAAAACAGAAACGAGTGCAAATGCTTTAACTAAAGCCCTACTGCCTAGCAACTCTATGCAGGCGTGCACCCATGTCTACCTGAAAGGAGCACTTAGCACCTCTGCGCAGGCGTGCACCCATGTCTACCTGACACAGATACACCATTGAAAAGCTAATCCTCGGGAGTCGGGCAGTAGAGCGCAGCGAGTTAAGCACAAGTGGCGCAAAGCACAAAGACCGGCATAGGGATCTGGGTTCGAGCCCCCAGGGGAGTCACTTCACAGCAGTGAAGCAGGTCTGCAGGTGTGTCTTTCTCTCTCCCTCTGTCTTCCCCATCTCTTTCCCTTTCTCTCTGTCCTATCCAACAACAACAACAATAGTAGCTACAACACAACAAAAAGGGAAAATAACTAAATAAATCCTTAACAACTCCATTCCTTAATACACACTCAACAGAAAGGCACCCACAGACAGACTCCATGGACAGATAGATCTCTATTGGCAAGGGTAGAGCAAAAATATTATCCACAACACACACACACACAAATCAAAAACCGAAATTAAAAAAAAAGTTATGATACAATTACAGAGTGGAGCACACTTCACTGGCAAAAACTAACCCAGTAATTCACAACATCAAGTGAAGCTTATAAATGTAATTGGAGACAGGGCAGGAGAGACAGTATAATGGTTATGCAAAAAGTTTTTCATGCCTGAAGTTCTGAAACTCCAGGTTCAATCCCCTGCATCACCATTAGCCAGAGCTGAGCAGGGCTCTGGTAATAAATACATAAATAAATGCAATTGAGAGAATGAGTGAAGCACTCCAGAAAGCTTAAAATCAGAATAGAAAAGAGTTTCTCTTAGCAACTACAGTGGGTAAAAGGGATGAGGTTCAGATTTTTTTTTTTACTAGTATGAAGTAAAAGTACATAACTTTAAAAAAAAACAAAACACAGTGAGTACCTGGAAAATGTGTTTCAGAACACCCAACACTGAGAAATATGCTCTAAGGACCTAAAAAATAAAAATAAAAAAGGTATACTCTGAGCAAACGTAAGAGGGATGAAGAGTTACACTGGCATCAGACTTAAGCAGAAATGCTTTATACCAGGAGCATAAAGTAGTGACATGTTTAAGGATATTTAAAAAAGCTAATATGGACCCAGCACCCTCATTTCAGGTAAACTGACCCTCCATCATTGCTATGCATGAAAACTTGTAAGAGCAAAGGAGAAACTGTCTTCTTGAGTCAGACACTGGAGAACTGACTTCTGAGGCAGTCACAGAATCTTTTGGGTAAGAGACAGATGATGACCACTCACAAAGTCTAGCTAAGACTAAATAAATGGTGGTACCGAGGGTAACGCCTAGGTCTGAAATTTTCAATGTAACTATCAAATATTAGGAACAAAAGAATAAGGATAGATGGAAAATAAAACAAGCCCACTGACCACCTTATTGGAAGCCAACAGAGCGTGTTAAGTAGGAAGCTGGGAGGTAAAAATTATCGTTGGTCAAGAACCTACAGAGCTAAATGTTCTGCATGTACAAACCATTGTATTTACTGTCAAATGTAAAACATTAATTCCCCAATAAAGAAATTTTAAAAAAAGAACCTATAGAGCCAGAGTCCCAGACAGGAGGCCATGTCTGAAGACAAGCCCGGGGCAGAGACAGACACAATAGCCCTGAGACACCCAGTCAGTTCAAAAAGCACAGAAGTGGCCATGCTCACACGGAAGCAAATCTGAAAGCGGCCCTGTGGGTCAAAGACGGGTAATCGGAGCATGCACCTAAAAGAACTTGCAGACAAAAGGAAGGAGAAAGAGTTGAGGGATGGTAAGTATCAGAGAAATAAAACAAGAGTCTCCAAACTTAGCCGGCTCACCAGACCCAACTGCTGTAAGGACTGGGGTGCAGGTGGAAGGGCCCCAAGGCTCATGCTCACCGGGAACTGTCTACAGTCCCGGCCCACTCTCCCGCGTGAGGGATGCTTCAAAGCCTTCAGGTCTCACTCAGCCAGTGCAGTCGTCAGGCATCAGAGGAAACTTTCCCAGGATGAGGGCAAATGTGCCTCTGGATCCAGTATCAACTGTGGTCCAGAAATACTGTCGGCACTAAGATATTTTAAGAACAAGAGAGAAGCTTTTATCTGGGCAACCTGTTAGCATCTTTCTACTTTGTTCTTCTCTTCCTCCTCACTCCTCCTTTTTCATCTCTTTTCTTTTCTTTTTTTTTCCTCCTCCAGGGTTATTGCTGTGCTCGGTGCCTGCACCATGAATCCACTGCTCCTGGAGGCCATTTTTCCCCCTTTTGTTGCCCTTGTTGTAGCTTCGTTGTGGTTATTATTATTGCCTTGTTGACGCAATTCGTTGTTGGATAGGACAGAGAGAAATGGAGAGAGGAGGGGAAGACAGAGAAGGGGAGAGAAAGATAGACACCTGTAGACCTGCTTCACCGCCTGTGAAGCGACTCCCCTGCAGGTGGGGAGCCGGGGGCTCTAACCGGGATCCTCACGCCGGTCCGTGTGCTTTGCGCCACGTGCGCTTAACCCACTGCGCCACCGCCCGACCCCCTTTCATCTCTTTTCTACGCCAAGTTTATACACTAAAACTTTGTCAGAGATGTGCGTGGTAAAAAAAAAAAAAGGGTATAGTGTCCATAGAGTTTGGGAGAAGCCCCATAGTTAAGGGGGGGGGGACACGACTAGACAGAAGCCCAGTCTGTGGGTGTCTCCGTGACAGCTTTACACTCACCAGGTGATCAGCCGGATGCCGGTGTCCAGGTCATGTGGCCGAAGACCACCCTGCCTGGTTTTACTATCAGATCGTCGTCAGCTAACACGATGTACAATGAGCATTTAAGTACTTTTTATATGAATGAGTCATATAATAAAGCCGCAGTGCCTTGGAAACAGAATACGTTATTAATCATAAATGCCTCAACCGCAAAGTTCTAAGGCTCTTTACATGACATAAAGAAACTTCACAAGTTTTTCATACTGCAGTGGCCTGAGTCTGCTTTTTATTTTGATTCCATCCGTGACACAGCTGACAAGTTCTTTGACCGTGGTCTCCGGTTTCCTAAAGGAATGGGCGCCATCTAGTGGGGGCACTGTGATCGATGGGGAGCATGACAGGATACTCAAAATTCAGGGCACACCAACCACGTGGCCTATCAACTCTTATTTCAAATTAAAAAACAAAGCCACTTATTAATTTTGCAAGTAATGAAAATCAAAATTGTAGTGTCTTTATAATTCTCTAGTTTGTCTTTAAATGAACCATGCAAGTAGAATTATTTTTAAACCTGACAACACTGTTTATCAGATGAACTAAAGCACAGAAAGAAAAAAAGTAAACATAACTGTAGTCATTACTGTCCCACACTGCAAAAGGAATAGTATAACTGCAATGGAAACACTAGTTGCACATGAAACAAAGTTTGATATCCTAAAGGTCTCTTTAAAAAAAAAATTGTGGGACGCACTTTCCTGCATGCTTCTTTCAATTCATATCAAATAATATTGCATCCGCCAATCATAACCTAATAAACGCAATGAGTGCCACCACAGCATGCTTCACTTCAGACTGTGTCCAGAGACTTCAGGTGTGGAATGACAACCCTTCAGCTTCATTACTCGGGTGAGACCTTTCCTTTCATAGTATTCTCTAATTCCATTCCAGGTGGTTCACTATCTAACAAAGTCCCAAAACCTAGATATAGACCAGGTCCCCTGAGATAGAGTATATGTTCACACGTATCCATAAACTAGGGCAAAATATATACATGAAAGCAGAAGTACACAATAGTCTGCAGTGAGTATCCCCCAACACTTCATCTGCAGTAGTCCAGCCTTCAAGTCCATAAAGGTTCAACAATTTGTTTGGCTGTGTATGTTAACTCTCTTTTCAGTCGCCAGGCTCCAGATGCCAGCATGACGCCGACCAGACTTCCCTGGACTGAAGACCCCACCAATGTGTCCTGGAGCTCTGCTTCCCCAGAGACCCGCCCTACTAGGGAAAGAGAGAGACAGGTTGGGAGTATGGATCGACCAGTCAACACCCATGTTCAGCAGGGAAGCAATTACAGAAGCCAGACCTTCCACCTTCTTGCCTCCCACAATGACCTTGGGTCCATACTCCCAAAGGGATAAAGAATAGAAAAGCTATCAGGGGAGGGGATGGGATATGGAGATCTGGTGGTGGGATTGTGTAGAGTTGTACCCCTCCTATCCTATGGTTTTGTTAATGTCTCCTTTTTTAAATTAATTAATTGATTATTTAAATTTTAAAAATTAGTAAAGCTTTTTACCAGAAGACAGGCAGGTGTTTGTGATATACTTTGATATTGAGAACCTTTGCTTGTTAAGATAAAATGTCCTCATGACGTTTAGTAAGATAACAAGGGGACCTGGGGATACTATGTAGTTGTCTTCCTCTGTGATGGTGGTGAGAGAAAGCATAAAATCATGGTAGATATGCCCCAGGATGGTGTGCTTTCTGCACCTCTAAAACACTGGCGAAAAAACCACACACAACAGTGAAGCCTATCCAAATATGAGTTAACCCTTCTCAGACCTCAAGAGGGAGGCCCTTCCATCTACTAGGAGAGGAACTACAAATGTTGCAAGTTTTTGACCAGAAAACAAATACTAACTTCTTGTATAGTGCCACTCTCTCCACATCTTGGCATGCCTGACCCAGGTAGAAAATTTCCCACATCTGGAAGATCATCCATGGGAGGCTAAGGGGTGGGGAGATGAGACAGTCATCATAAAGACAATGGATTTTTTTTAATGGGTTAAGTAGTTTATTTAATAGAACAGAGAGAAATTCAGAGAGAAGGGGGGAGGTGGAGAGGAAAAGACACCTGCAGGACTGCTTCACAGTTCTTCGAGGCTCCCTCTACAGGGGGGACCTGGATTTTGTGCGTGATAATTTGCTCTCAATCAGGTATGCCACTACCTGGCCCCAAGACACTGACAGTTAAAGATGGATGCCTGGTGGGAGTCAGGCAGTAGTGCAGCGGGTTAAGCACGGGTGGCGCAAAGGAAGGACTGACGGAAGGATCCCGGTTTGAGCCCCCAGCTCCTCACCTGCCAGGGAGTCACTTCACAAGTGGTGAAGCAGGTCTACAGGTGTCTATCTTTCTCCCCCTCTGTCTTCCCCTCCTCTCTCCACTTCTCTCTGTCCTATCTAACAGAGATGACAACAATAACTACAACAATAAAAAAAACAAGGGGGTAGGCACTCAGGCAGTGGCACACCTGGCTGAGCACATGTATTATCATGCCCAAAGACCTGGCCTCAAGCCCCTGCTCCCCACCTGCAGGGGGTCTGCTTCAAGAGTAGTGAAACAGGTCTGCAGGTGTTTATCTTTCTCCCTGTCAATGGAAGGATATTATCTCCATGTGCCTCTTAATTCCTCTCTGCCCTATTAAATTAGAGAGAAGAAATGAGTGGTAATAAAGGCCTTTTATGTTAAGACACACTTCAAAATTATTTCATTGGCATCTACCTGTCATAAAGAAAAATGTGCCAACTTGAGTTATTTGGAAGTGATTAAAAACAGGCATTCTCAATTATTTATAAATACTCCTAGTACTTCAAAAACTATTCTGAAGGGGTTCTGGGAACCTGTCACTACTTCCCCAGGTGGGCACTCAGGCATTGGTGAAACCACCTGCACAAGACAGTGAGGGAGGGGGAGAAGGCCCCGTCTCCTGAGCACCTCCAGGAAACGTGGCCCATATAGGGATCCTGCCCCAAAGAGCTGTACTCTGTCAACAGCTATGCCTATACTTATACTACGTGCCACACTGTGTAAGTTATGTAGATGCGTGTGACCAAGTGAGAGTATTAGAATGGTGCCAACAGCCTCGGAGGGTCCCTCCTGAGCCAGTGTTAAAATATATATATATATATGTCAAGGGGCTCAGGCAGTATAGCACAGTGGGTTAAGCGCACATGACACAAAGCACAAGGACCAGCTTAAGAATCACTGTTCCAGCCCTCCTGGTTCCCCAACTGCAGAGGGGTCGCTTCACAAGCTGTGAAGTCGGTCTGCAGGTGTCTTGTCTTTTCTCTCCCCCGTCTGCCCTCTCTCGATTTCTCTGTTCTATCCAACAACAGCAGCAGCAATGGCAAGAATAGCGACAACAAGGGCAACAAAATGGGGGAAAAAAGGCCTCCAGGAGCAGTGGATTTGTAGTGCAGGCACCAAGACCCAGCAATGACCCTGCAGGCACAAAAACAAAAACAAAAAACGCCAGACTTCAGACTTGGCCAGGGGCGACCAGCTCCTCAGACTCTAATCTTAGCTCACGCTCCAGAAGTCCCACTGAGCTGGGGATTTTATATTATACGATGGGTCTGTGAAGATGCTTCTTCTGCCTTTAAATCTTTCTTTCCTTCCCCACCCTCTGTTTTAGCCCTAAATATCATCACAAGGAGCAGACTGAACCAGACCAGACTTAATATTTACAACACATAAAATGTTAAGTCTGTTGTCAGAATATGTAAAGTAATTCCTACAAATCAATTCGCACTGGGTCAAATCAGAGACAAAGGACAAATACAGACAGGCATGTATAGACACATTCATTCATTCACTTAATTACTATTAAATCCAAAGCCTGAAGCACCAAACTAAACTCCAGTGACTATTATCCAGCCCTTCTCAGGTCAGATCAAATGAAGCTAGCATACAAAGTCTTCCCGTGTTTCCAAAATTGGGGCTAGGGGTAGATAGGCCATCAAACATGGTGGCTAGCAAAGATTGGAAGCAGTCTAGATGTCCATCAACAGATGACTGGTTAAACAAGGTATGAAATATGTACTCACTGAATACTACACCTTGTGGTAAAAAAAAAAAAAAAAAAAAGTGGTAATATGTCCACTGGGACAGAAGGTGGAACTGGAGGCAATTATGCACAGCAAGATCAGTAGAGACAAAAGATAACTACCTCTTACATTAATCACAAAAATAAATAAATAAAATTTTTAAAGGGTGGCTAGGTCTCCAGAAGTCTACTTACACAAACATGTCTAAATCTGTTGTGTGAAATTACATCTAAAGTTTGGTTTATTTTAAAACAGAGTCGGTGTCCATGTTCTTTTTTTGATGCAACCCACTAAAATGTGAGCCGAGCCTCTGACCTATCCCCTGCCCCGACATGTTCCACTATGTCTTGAGAAATGGTCTCTCCTTTTTTTCTATCTGGTCCTTACGGTTTCCATCAGAAATGAGTCACTCTCAGGCTAGCTAACTCCCACTAAGAGCACACTATAGTTTTCGTATTGTACATATTGGGAATTGCTGCATATGTGACATATGCTGAAGCTATTATGACTCATTTATACTGTTAAAACGTGATTTTAGTTAAAACATTACACTCTGGGGCTGGGTGGTGGTGTACCTGGTAGAGCACACACATTACCACATGCAAGGTCCCAGGTTCAAGTCCCCGGGGGCCCGGGGTGACTCATAAGCAGTGGGGCAGTGCTATTATGAGTGTCTCTCCTTTTCTCCCTTGTGTGCTATCACAAAGAAATTCTGGGCACTGGGCGGTAGCACAGCGGGTTAAGCGCACATGGCACAAAGCGCAAGGACCAGAGTTAAGAATCCTGGTTCAAGCACCTGGCTCCCCACCTGCGGGGGGGGGGGGGGGTCACTTCACAAGTGGTCAAGCAGGTCTGCAGGTGTCTATCTTTCTCTCTCCCCCTCTGTCTTCCCCTCCTCTCTTGATTTCTCTCTGCCCTATCCAACAGCAGCAGCATTGACAACAATAACAACAAAAAAAGCAACAAAAATGAGAAAAAAGGGCCTCTGGGAGCAGTGGGTCCATAGTGTAGCGCAGGCACTGAGCCTCAGTAATAACACTGGAGGCAAAATAAAAAAGAAATGCTGAGTGCAGCAAGAGAGGAAGGACAGTGATTGAATTGTTCTGCTTCGATGTGGACTACAGATGCCCAAGGCAAACAAACTTGGGTAGAAAAAAAAATACAGACTGTCTCCCACACAGTGTGACAACTAAGATGGCGGAAGGAGGATGGCAGTGGAGGCCCAGGGTGCGAGGGCACAGAACTCTGGTGGGAGGTATAGAAACTTAAATATACCCGTGTGGGTATGAAAATACTCCTGGAATCTGATAATTTTGTTTAAAAAAAAACAATTTTAAATAAAAAGTACTTTAAACAAGGGGAGAAAAATTACAAAAAAAAAAAAGGCTTGGTAACTGGGAGTGGTAGAGTTGTCATATGACCCCAGCGATGGCACTGGTAGCAAAAAGAAGAAAGAACAGTGCACATTTTTACAAGTTAATGTTTATCATTTACTGTTTCACTATCATTAGAAAAGTACCCTCGGTAAAGTAAGATAAAGCCTTGGAATAAGACAGGTGTGGAAACCAAGAACTGAAAGGTTTTAAAGGCGTTTTTGCTTAGACGAAGACAAATACTGGACATTCATTTGCGGACAACGGTTCCCTCAGTGCACGCTGAGAACCAAGCCAGGACGGTGGGCTGTGCGCACAGCCCCACACCTGCCCAACAACAGCACACCAACGACTGACGTGAAAGTCACGACCTGCAGCCAGGGAGGTGGGCTCAGCGGGGTCTGCGTGCCTGGGTTCACTGCCCACACCAGACATGCTCGAGCAGTGCTCCAGCCTCTCTCACTCACAAGATAAGGAAGGCTTTGAGAGCAGTGTTAGCAAGGTTTGTGACACAGCTCACATGGGAAGTGTGCCTACCTCGCCATGGGCACGGCCCAGGTCCCCAATTCAGCCTCCACCACACTGGAGGAAGCCTCAGTGCTGTGGCATCTTTCCCTCTCTGTCTCTCTCTCTCTCTTTCAGTGTTACTGTTATTATCACTACTATAATATAAGAGCAAGCAAGAACTCTCAGTGTAGCTCAGTCCAGAGATCAGGGTGAAGATGGAAGGTCCCTGGGGTGCAAATACACAATCAAACTATGACAGGATATGTGCACTCCCCTGTAGAATGAGTTAGCAATACAATACCTAAGAAAACGGGAGACACAAAGCAACTCCCTCTCTTCAGTACAACATCTAGAGAAGCTGGATTTCCTGTTCTCTGGAATCACCTCCCCAACAGGAGTTGAGTATCAACTAATAGGAATCCTCCTGTCACAAGGGAGATGAGGGCTACCCTTGTCTATACTCTACCCAGTGGAATGAATCAACTATTCCATGTTTCTAGGTAAGACACTCTCCTACATTCATAAAAGTAAAATCACCCACTATGAACAAATTTGAGCCTAAAATGGCTACTCCGAGAGCAAGCAGGTCTGAATAACCATCTTCACCTCACAACGACTTGCCCAAGCCACTAGAGCAAAGGCCAAGCTGTCAAGGACCCTCTCATCCACAGCCCTCCTGCAAGCCTCTAGCAGGCTCTACATAAGGCCACGGTTTCAGAGTATGAAATACAAAGCCAGCAATGTTCTGGTGTCTCAGGAATTCCTATTTCGAGCAGGCCTGGAAGTGAAAAAAAGAAAACTATAATGTAAGAGCCCTGCCTGCTTCCTCCAACCAGCTTAACCAGCCGGCTGCACAATTACCTCTGGCTGGCCCGGGAACGTTCCCAGATGCTGACCCGAAGGCCCCGCTCTATCAGACCAGGTGGCCAGGCATCAGCAGCAAGGTCTGGCTGTCTCTTCCTTCTCCTCCCACCCCAGACAAACAGTACCACAGCAGCAAGAAACACCGGCATCCCCAGCGGGTTTACTTCTTGAAGCTAACACAACCCCTCTCCCCTCCCCTAACAGCAGAACTTGTTTCTAAAGGGCCGGATACCAGCCAGTATCTTATAAAATGGTCTCTCGCCCTTGACTCTGATTTACCGCGGCGGAAATATCACCCTTCCCCACGGCGACTGCTGCTCACTACTTCTAGAGGCAAAGAGAAAGGCACCTACAGGGCCTGTCCAGGAAACAGCTCATAGAACAACTCTCTGCTCAGTGAAACTCTCTCTCTCTCACTTTGTTTTTGTTTTAGTCTGACTGTATCAAACTGTATTTGGGAAGTAACTCATTTCCTAGCAAATCTTAGTGGTGCTAACGAAGAGGGGTTGGAATTACTGAAAAGATTAAGGTCCAGCGTCACTTTCAGACTGGTTTTGCATTTTCTACAGTGCCCAGCTTGGAGATGTGGAAAAGGAATGAGTATGTGTGTGGTCTTGGGGTGCTCTCCAGGGGTCCGCTCAAGACGTGTTCTTACTGTTATCATCTTTATTTTTTTTTCCATTGTCACCAGGGTTATCACTGGGGCTTGTGCCTATACTAAAAACCCACCACTCCTGGTGGTCTTTTTTTTTTTATAGGACACAGAGAAATTCAAATATAGAGAGGAAGAGAGAGGGTGAGGGAGAGGGGGCCGGGCAGTGGTACACTGGGTTAAGCACATGTAGTAAGAAGCACAAGAACCTGAGCAAATTTCCTGGTTTGAGCCCCTGGCTCCCCAACTGCAAGGGGGGGTCATTTCATAAGCTATGAAGCAGGTCTGCAGGTGTCTGTCTCTCTCCCTCTCTATCTCCCCCTCCCCTCTCAATTTCTCTCTGTCCTATTCAATAAAAAATAAAAGAAAGATAAATGCCCTCCAGGAGCAGTGGATTTGCAGTGCAGGTACCATGCCCCAGCAATAATCCTGGAAGCAAAAAAAAAAAAGAGTGAGTGAGTGAGTGACAGAGAGATACCTGCAGACCTGTTTCATCATTCAAGCTTCTCTCCTGCATGTGTTGGGGGGGAGGGAGTCCTAAATCCAGGTCCTTGCACATAGTAACATGAATGCTCAATTGGACCCTCAAGAACTTGTGACTTAGAATTTACATTTGTGGACTGGAAAGGTTGGGCAGTGAAGTGTCGGATTCTCAACCACGAGGTCTTGAGTTCAATCCCTGACATCCTATGTGTCAGAGGGATGCTCTTGTTCTCTCATTAATCACTAAACAAATATTTAAAAAAGGAAACAGAAATTTGGACTGAAGATCGAGACTTTTAAAATTATACCAAAATTCATAAGCATTAAAAATGAATTCAGAATAGAGAACTTCGTTTAATATTTATTTTCCCTTTTGTCACCCTGGTTGTTTTACCATTACTGTGGTTATTATTATCGTTGTTGTTGATGTGGTTGTTGGATAGGACATAGAGAAGCAGAGAGGGAGGGGAAGACAGAGGGGGAGAGAAAGATAGACACCTGCAGACCTGTTTCACTGCCTGTGAAGCGACCCCCCTGCAGGTGGCGAGCTGGGGCTCAAACCGGGATCCTTACGCCGGTCCTTGCTCTTTGTGCCACGTGCACTTAGCCCGCTGCGCTACCGCCCGACTCCCCAGAATAGAGAACTTTTTTTTTAATTATCTTTATTGGATAGAGACAGACAGAAATCGAGAGGGAAGGGAGTAAGAGAGAGGGCGAGAGCGATACCTGCAGCCCTGCTTCACCACTAGTGAAGCTTTCCCCCTGCAGGTGGGAGGGGACTTTTAAAATAAACTTCCACCAAATTAACTATTTGTCATACTTTGCTTCCACTAGTCAATCTCTTCATGGTTTCATATGCTCATTACAAACAGAATTTCAGGACACCGTTAAGAGAAAAACGGAGTCTGGCTCATGGGGTCATTTTTGGCTTCACTTCCCTGAAGTCTGCTAAGATGAGCCAGAGGACATGCCTGAAATTTGCATGTCTTACAAGTGGAGAGTGGAGGGCTGAAGAGTCAGCATACGGTTATGCAAATACCTTTTATGGCTGAGGCACTGAGCTCCAGGCTCAATCCCCAGCACCACTACAAACCAGAGCTGAGCAGTGCTCTGGTCTTTCTCTCTGTGTATCTTTCATTAAGAAATAAATATAGCACAATGGTTATGCAAAGAGACTATAATGCCTAAGGCTCCTAAGTCCCAAGTTCAATTCCAGGCACAACCATAAACCAGATATGTTCAGTACTCTGGTTTAAAAAAAAAAAAAACTGATGAAAAAGGACATTGAATCAATCAATAAATAATATATATGTATATATTTTAAAAGTTGAGAGTGTGGTAAACTATTAAAAAACTGAGAATGTGGGAGCTAGGTAGTGGCACAGCAGGTTAAGCACACATGACACAATGTGTAAGGACCCATGCAAGGATCCCGGTTAGAGCCCCGGCTCCCCACCTGCAAGGGCGGTAGCTTCACAAGTGGTGAAACAGGTCTGCAGGTGTCTGTCTTTCTTTCCCCTTCTCTGTCTTCCCATCCTCTCTCAATTTCTCTGTCTTATCCAACAATAGCAAAAATAACAATAAATAACAAGGGCAACAGAAGAAAAAAAATAGCCTCCAGGAGCAGTGGATTCGTAGTGCAGCACCGAGCCCCAGTGATAACCCTGGTGGCAAAAAAAAAAAACAAACAATCGAGAATATACCTATAGATAAGATGTTAAAATTTGACAGCAATTACTGAAACCACCTAAGAACAGTTTGAGTTTTTGTGTTATTCAAACACTAGCAACACCAAATGTCTGTTTTGATGAGATCAGACACCAAAACTCTCCAGGATGCTTCCTAACCACTATTAACTGACACACACACACTGAAAAACCATTCACAGTTAAAACTCAGCAGCCAGTGTAACTCAGCAGCCAGTGTAACTAATTCACAGTTAAAACTCAGCAGCCAGTGTAACTAAGAACTTGTTACACATTAATTCTACTTTTTGTCTTCTTTTGTTGTAAAATCTCTTCAAAGTTTTATGTTTTAAATTTTTGTGTGTGGTACTAGGGATTGAACAGAATCATGCATTTACTTTCCCATTTAGTGACCCCAACAAACTTTCTTTTTCTGAATGTTTTTGGATGAGAGAAAGAGACAGGGAAGGGGAGGGAGGGATAGAGAGAGAGAGAGAGAGAGAGAGAGAGAGAGAGAGCAGGTACCACTTCACTATCCATGGCATTCTTAATGCTGACCCCATGCAGTGGGAGAAACTGAACCCTGAACCTTACACACATGAAGCAGGAGTTCTGTTGTTGGCAATATTTATTCTTCTAATAGAAATAATCACCTCTGAGGGACTAGATCGTGACTCACCCAGTTAACTGCACATTTACTATGCATAAGGATCCAGGTTCAAGCCTCTGGTCCCCACCTGGGGGGGGGGGGGAAGTTCCACAAGTGATGAAGCAGGTCTGCAGGTATCTCTCCTCCTATCTCCCTCTCTGTCTCCCATCTCAATTTCTCTCTGTCCTCTCAAATAAAATAGAATTTCATTTTTGTTAAGAAAGAACTACCTCTGTCAATTGTATTTCTTTGCAGGCTGTGATAACAAAAAGTTTCTTAATAACTAATATTTTCCTTAATATTTAGTAATTAATCATGACAACTTATATTTGCCTAACCTACATAACAATTAAAGAACTTAGATCTTTGTTATTTTATTTGAAAATCACAAAAAAACTAGTCAATGGATAATGTCATTTCCACTTTTTTTTTTTTTTTTGCCTCTAGAGTTATCGCTGGGGCTCAGTGCCTGCACTACAAATCCACTGCTCCTAGAGGCCTTTTTTCCCCCACTTTTATTGTCCCTGTTGTATAGGAGAGAGAGAAATTGAGAGAGGAGAGGAAGACAGAGGGGGAGAGAAAGAGACACCTGCAGGCAGACCTGCTTCACCCCCAGTGAAGCGACCTCCTGCAGGTGGGGAGCCAGGGCTCAAACCAGGTTCCTTGCAGGGATCCTTGCACTTTGCACCATGTGCGCTTAACCACTGTGCTACCGCCTGACCCCCATTATTTCCATTTTATAGACAGATACTTTATAAATGCACCCACTGTTTTGGGGTATGTTTATTAATGATTAAGGAATAATGGTGTCCCATGGGGAGGGCAGGTGGTAGCACAGCGGGGTAAGAGCATATGGCACCAAGAGCAAGGTCCAGGGTAAGGAGCCCCATTCGAGCCCCCGGCTCCCCACCTGCAGGGGGGTCGTTTCCAAGCGGTAAAGCAGGTCTTCAGGTGTCTATCTTTCTCTCCCCCTCTGTCTTCTCCACCTCTCTCGAAGTCTCTCTGTCCTATACAACAATACCATAACAACAAGGGCAATAAAACGGGGGAAAATTGGTCTCCAGGAGCAGTGGATTCATAGTGCAGCTACTGAGCCCCAGCAATACCCCTGGAGGCAAAAAAATAAATAAATAAAAACACATTTTATTTTATAAAATGAATAAATCTAAATAAAATCACAGCTAAAATATTTTCATATAGTCAACACAGAAGTTTGTATAATTGTCTCAGTAATTCCTAAACTTTGTGGACCATGGTCCCAAGACCATTTCTAGCACGCCCCCAAAGAGCAACTAAGCTGCCAGAAATCACTCAGAACACAAGGATTCCTGGGTGGCTATTTAAAAACTGAAAAATAAAGCCTAGTCTTGAAATGCACTGCTGAAAAATATCACACATCAACACTTTCACTTCTCAAGAACTGCCATGGCTAGAGGTGCACTAATTTCAGCAAAATTTGACCGGGGGGGGGGGGGGGGGGGGATATAATAAGAACTGTCCTGTGAAGCAAGAGCAATTTCCCAAGTTGCCCATTTTCCAGAGCTATCCACCAGACGAAGGCCTTCTCACAACAGACAACCATAAAGAGTCCGGCTGAACTGAGTGACAATTCTGGACAGGTCTCAGGCAGCATAGGCCTCTGTCCCTTCCACACTGGAGAGAGACTCTAGCAGTTTAGGCCAAATCAGGGAGAATGCATTTCCAGAGAGGCGGCATAGTTTCCAGTAAGTTCCTTGCTCTCAGTTGAGTATTGTCAGGGTTCTGGTCACTCTCAGTGTTGCTCTGTGACAAGACCGGATTTCTGGTGGCGAGCCACTTTCACAGCACAATGCTCGACTTCAGCTGTTTCCAAAAACCGTTTTTCCCTGGGCCCAGCAGCAGCCTTATTTACACACAGACTCTCTCTCTCTCTCTCTCTCTCTCTCTCTCTCTCCCCCTGTGTGGGGGGGGAGTGCTTGCTAGGGTATCACTTGACTTTGTTAAAGGAAATTATTTTAAATCAATGTGGCCACTGAACCTCTGCCATGTTTAACCTCAGAAAACATATTCCTTCTCATTTTTTGCCTTGAACGTTTATTTGTGGAAGCTGAACCCCAGCCCACTGAACGCCAACCGTCAACAGGAGTCTCAGCCCTCCTGCAGCTATTTCAGACTGTTTTTTCTGAACACAGGCAGGCACACGTTTGCTGGGTTCATTCGTCTGCACGGCCAGAGCAACCACCAGTCAGTGAAATCATCCATGTACTTTGGGTAGAATCTTTTAAAAGACTTCCGTGCCTGCCGGCAGAAAAGAACAAGGCTGTTTTTGTTTGCGGGGAGCAACAATCTGATCTCCGGCTTGCTCGGTGGTGCACAGCGTTATTTCCCTGTATGTTTTTCTCTGCAAAGAGAATCTGACATCAGCGCGGTTTACCTTGACCAGTGAATGCAGGCTCTTTTCACCGAACGTCTCCCAGAGGAAGGTCAGGTCCTCCTGGCTGGTCATGTGTGGCTGCAGCTGGGCTGGCAGCGCCACCAGCAGCTCGTACAGACCTATAAAAGGGAAATAAAACACACAGCGTAATCTTGGCGTGATCTTTCATTTCACCGAAACTGTGTGTCGGTGACGACTGGAACACGTCGTTTTGTTTTGTTTTGTTTTGTTTTTTACTGGATTTTTTTGTGTGCTGTGCCATCAAGCCAAACACTTCTTTCTCCAAACCGGCAAAGGAATCTTTATGATTTTCTTTCTTTTTTCTTTTTTTTTTTAAATCCCAAGGATGTCTGTATTAATGGGCAAGCTTTTTACCTTTCTCAGTAGCATCTGTTTTATGATCACTCGTGTTTATATAACCCCAGACAGAAAGTGTGTACGTGCGTGCAAAAAAGAAGATGAAAATGCAAGTCTTCCTTTCCTTAATCACTATTACATTTCCCTCAACACTCACCCGAAAGTGAAATGAGTCATGAAGAGGAAAAACTTCCTCAGAAGAGCAGAAAACTGATAGAGCAGCCCACTATAAAAGGTTTTGTGGTTTCCAAACAATTCTTACTAGCATGCGACTTCAAAGTCACTTGTGTTATCAACATCCAAAGTCAAGTGCTATACAGCAAGACTGAATGAATGGTTACTTGGTGTCTTACGGAGTTGGGAGTCGCCCTTTTTACAAAAACAAGGACAACAAACTGGATGGAACTGAGTTTGAGTTTGGCGTTCAATTGGGAGTAGGGGGCACCCTCTGAAAGAGGGCAGGCTGACAGGCGTAGGGTGCCTCCCTCCTCACTTCCCTGGGATAACAGTAACACTAGCTGCCTGAGCCATCCATTCCACTCAGGGGCTCGAGAACTCCTGTCCAAGAAGTCTTGCAACAGTGCCTGCTCTCGTCTCTTCAGGGAGGTGGCCTGGCAGACGGTGGTGTGGACTCGGAGGTGCACACGTTTCCTTTTCCAGTGGGATTACATGAGGCAAAAAGGACAAAATCTCTTTTAGTTCTGTCTGCTGTCTGCGAACACACGGATGGGGCCCTCCTGGGACCTGTGACACATGGGACTGTGGTCACTGCTGGTCTGAGCAAGCACTGCTGTTCATCACTAGGACAGCTTTATGAGGCAGGGAGCTCAGCTCCCCGACAGTCGGCGAGCAAATGGTGGGCGGCTCACCAGTGCCTCGCCTTCCTCAAGCGCAGACAGTCTCAGAGTCAGGGACCGTTCACAGCCAAATGAAGCAGGCTCCCCTTCAGAGTTAGGTGTGTGATCAAAGATTCAATTCAGTGCAAATGTTCCCGGGGCTGTGTGTCTGACCAAGAAAAAAATGCTGAACTGTCCCTGGAAGGGAGCGTGTACGTGTTTGAGGGGAGTGGGATATTGGAGAAGCGGAGAACTTCTCCCAATCTCAATTTTACTATGATTTAGTAAAAATATTTTAAGGTGGGGGTCAGGTGGTAGTGCAGTGGGTTGAGCACACTTGGCATGAAGTACAAGAACCTGCTCAAGGGCCCCGGTTCGAGCCCCCACCTCCCCACGTATGGGGGGGAGTCGCTTCATAAGCGGTGAAGCAGGTCTGCAGGTGTCTTTCTTTCCCCCTCACTGTCTTCCTCTCCTCTCTTGATTTCTCTCTGTCCTATCCAACAACAACAACAACAATAAAGATAAACAACAAGGGCAACAAAAGGGACATATACATATTTTAATGTCTCAACATAAATACACACACGTCTGGCTTTATATATTATATGTCATGCACACATTCTTAGAGCAACCACATTTCCCAATATCAGTGCTTTATGACAGAAGTTCAAACTACAAATGATGTAAAAAGAAGGTAGAATTTCACTATTGCTTTCAAGAGTATTAAGATAACTACCTCCTCCTTGGTGCCGTGATTTATGTAATCAAAGATACTATTCAAGTGTGATCAGTCTATGTGTCTAGGGCATCAATACACTTAGTCCATTAAAACAGTCCCTGGCACATGGAGAACACTCGCTGTGCTTCCTGTGACTTGGTGAGTTTTCAGCCATTGTTCTTAATGACTGGTGTTACCAGTTATTACTAGTACTGAAAAAGCAGTTTTCTGGATCAAACAGCCCTAAAAATCAAGCCATTCCACATGGCTTCTTGGAGCCATCTTGCCCTTGTGTATTAAAAAATGGTAACGAGGGAAGCGGGTGGTAGAGCAACGGGTTAAGCGCAGGTGGCACAAAACGCAAGGACTGCCGTGAGGATCCCAGTTCAAGTCCCCAGCTCCTGCAAGGGAGTCCCTTCACAAGCAGTGAAGCAGGTCTGCAGGTGTCTATCTTTCTCTCCCCTTCTCCGTCTTCCTCTCCTCTCTCTCTCCATTTCTCTCTGTCCTATCCAACAATGACGACAACAATAAAACAACAAGGGCAACAAAAGGGAATAAATAAATAAATAAAAATATTTTTAAAATTTCTATTAAAAACATGGTAACGTAAACATGTAGTGAAATTACAGAAAGATATACAGTAACACACACACCAGCACAGTGAGTGCATGTAAAGTTGGAATGGAATCGATAAACAGTGGATGTTATCGTACCTGTGCAAGATGTTAGCACTGGAAAGTAAGTGGATGAAAGGTTACACAGATCACTCGAGACTGCTTCTCGCAACACTTGGGCCTACAATGATCTCAAAATGAAGTGAAAACAAAAGCAGAAACTGGGGTCAATGGGGCTGTTAGACCACAGAGGGAGCTCACACCTTTCAAAGTCAAAACAATGGTTCCGTTATACATCCTAATGGGACGCAATACCAGTTTCAGATATAGAACCACCTATTATGGAAAGTGCTAACTTAACCCAAGTACTTCTCAACAACTTTTTGTGAGACTATGAGGTTAATTGTTTAAAATTCATCAGGGCTGGGGAGGTGGTTCAGTGGTGGAGCTTCTGGCCTGGAATGCTGGGGCTCTGGGTCCAGCCTCACACAACACAGGTGCAGAAGCACCCACTTTGTGGGTGGTTAAAGCAGTCCCCCTTCCTTCTCCCCTCCAAAAAGCAGAACAATGTACATGATTTTGAGGCTTGGGGTGTGACCTCCAATAACACTACATAAAATAATTTTTCTGTAACCAGCCTGGATCCACCTGTCTCTACTTACTTTCTACAGTCCTAATTAATAACTCATTCTGGTGACAACAGAGTTCCCTTGCCTTCAGCTCACACATCTGGGAACCAGAATCCAAAGTCAAAAGACATGGGCTTGTGCCAACTAGAAATTGAAGAGCTAGTAAAAGCCAGGGCTGTCTGTGGTCTCAGTGTGGGCAACAGAGCAGCCATCACTCCCACGCAGGTGCATGATGGAGAAATCAACTTAGCCCATCCTGACTTGGGTCTACGTTCTTTTTTTTTTTTTTCCTTATTTTTTTATTCTTTTGTTGTTGTTGTTGTTGCCTCCAGGATTACTGCTGGGGTTCAGTGTCTGAAGCACGAATCCACTGCTCCTCAAGGCTTTTTCCCCCTTTTGTTGCCCTTGTTGTTTATCATTGTTGTTGTTACTGTTGTTGTTGGATAGGATAGAAAGAAATGGAGAAATGGAGAGAAGAGGGGGAGATAGACATGGGGAGAGAAAGAAGACCTGAAGACCTGCTTCACCTACCTGATCCACCTACCTGCAGGTGGGGAGCCAGGGCTTCGAACTGGGATCCTTACGCCGGTCCTTGCACTTTGCGCCATGTGTACTTAACCCACTATGCTACTGCCCAACCCCCAGGGTCTACGTTCTAAGGTGGGCTTTAAAAGACACCAATATTCAGCTCTTAGAAACCCAAGCATTACTGCTCTTTGAGATCCAGAAAGCAAGTGTTGAGAGTTGGGTTAACAAGGTCTGTCTTTAATATTTTTATCTAAACATTCTGGTCCCTGAACAAGAGCAAGGGCAGAGACTGTTACCCTGGACCTCAGTAGTTGGCTGTTCAAGCTTGCGACTGCTTCATTCTAATAAATATTCATGGACCCTATGAGTCAAAGGAGAAAGAAAACAACAGGAAAGACCTCAGCAAAGAATTGCACACCTGACTCCAGTTTCTGAAGGCTACATCCTTAAAAGTCAGCACTGGATTTGCTTTTATTTTTAAGATTTATTTGTTGGTTTGGTTAATAAGCAACAGGAAGAGAGGAAAAAAAAGGGGAAAGGGGAGGAGGAGGGGAGATAGGGAAGAGGGGGCAGGAGAAGGAGAAGGAGAGAGAGAGAGAGAGAGAGAAAGAGAGGGGGGAGGGAGGGAGGGAGGGAGAGAGAGGGGGAGAGGGGGGGCCCTAAAATACCATTTAGTTATGTGTGGGTGGGAGTACAAACTTTGAGTCCTCTATTAAAATATAGATTTAAATTTTTTTTTACCCATTTAAATTTTTCATGGAACTATTTTGCTTAAAATCTTCACAATGATAAAGCAAAAGTGCACAATAGTTTGCACTGACCCAAAAACAGCAAGCAAGTAGAAAACCCTTTTAAAAAAAAAAGTCACCATAAATACTTCTACACCTTTCCCATATTTGGGAGCTGCTCTCTTTCCTGATCCAGCTTTCTAGTCCTATTTCCAACTCTGACACTATCTTCCCAGACAATACCTTTGGTCCAACTTTAGGTGTTAGGCTCAGGAAAAAATTTAAATAAAGTCATGTGTCCCTTGAAATATACCTAAAATAGGGGCAGGCGGAAGGAACAGCTGGTTGAGTGCACGTGTTACAACACACAAGGACCCAGGTTCGAACCTCTGGTCCCCAACTGCTGGGGTAAAGCTTTGTGAGTGGTGAAGTAGGGCTGAAAGTGTCTCTCTTTCTCTCTCTCTACCCGCCCCATCAATTTCTGGCTATCTCTATCCAATAAAGATAATAAAAAAGAATGTTTTTAAAGAAATATACCTAAAATAGACACTAGCTTTTTCCAAAATGGAGATCTCAAAACTCATCTGCTATGTTCTTGCCTTTAGGTTCCTGCCTATTAAACAATCTGTTCCGCTTTAAATCTTAATGTTTTCTCAGACACCAAGTTGTAGATGCTACCGTGATGGTAACCTGACTTCCCCGGACAGAGAACCCCACCAGTGTAACCCTGGACCCCCACCTCTGCATAGCCCCGCCCCTCTAGGGAAAGAAAGAGGCAGGCTGGGAGTATGGATCTTCCTGCCAACACCCAAGTTCAGCGGGGAAGCAATTACAGAAGCCAGACCTCCCACCTTCTGCACCCCATAATGACCCTGGGTCCATGCTCCCAGAGGGATAAAGAATAGGAAAGCTTTCAAAAGAGGGGATGGGATATGGAGCTCTGGTGGTGTAGAAACTGTGTGGAATTGTACCCCTCTTATCCTATGGTCTTGTCGGTATTTTTAATTTTATGAATAAACTAAAAACAATAAAAAATAAACCACTTTCATTTTAAGTTATTTTTGAGATAAAGCACTTTTTTTGAAAGGGGCATGATAAATTCACTGAGAATTTGGGTTAAAAAATGATCATTTCCATTTGTTCTGTTTTTCTCAATAAAATTACTTCTCTGTTCACCATTATGAACATTTGCAAATGAGAGGCTTTTAACCTTCTTCAAGGTATAATAACCAGCTCTGAATTGACCTTCCTAGTCTCCCCTCCCTCTGAACAATCCCCCCAAACATATAAATTTAGGTCATAGGAGAATAACTTGCTTCTCAATTGAGTACGTTTTTGTAGAAGCAGGTGACAATGAGTGTAATCTGTAAGAGATTTTGCAAGCATCTGAAAAATAAAGAAAATCTTTAAGAAATCAGTTTGAGAGTTTTGCTTGCATGCATGTAGTACTTTTTTATTTTATATAATCTGCTGTTTACAAAATAAATATTTGTCATGGACTTTCCCCTTGCCAGATGAACGTTAGATGGCAGATGCTGGCTGCCTGAAATCATGAAATTCAATTAATGAGTGGCTTGTGTTTTTTTTGTACAGTATAAACTGACCACTTTTGACAAGCCAGTTAATTAAGCCACTTGTCTAGTCTACAGACCAAGATTGTAACATCACTGACTGATTTGGTTGGAATTAAATAGGCTACAGCTGGCTTCTCAGTTACTACACTGAAGAATAACCATGCCTAGCACTTTCCTTGAAGATATAAATGCTAAGCACTTTCCCCCTTCAACTTATGGTCAAGTCTCTTCTTATGTTTTCTGGGCCCTTGGCAACAGGAGAAAAAAGTCAGAAAAGATGCTCTATGTGTAAATACTTTGAGTGCTTATCAACTTCCGGCTGTCTCCCCATTTTTCTTGCAATTTGTAGCAACAGGATGGTAAAACTAAAGTCATTCTCTATCATAATCTTAAGAACTTTATACACAGCAGACGGAAAACAGCAGATGATCTGATCAAGATCTGGGGAGGCAGAAAGTCCTTAAGCAAAGTTACCATATTAAATAAACAATTCACTCCACTCATAATAATCAGAAGATAATGACAAAATACATCATATTGGATTAGGATTTCATTACCCTCTGAATTTTCTCAAATAACCATAATACACAACAGAGATTTTAACTTATTTCATAGTCAATTCCCATGCTTACAAGCAGATGCTTAAATATTTCCCCTTAGCCTCACACAACTAGCTATTAAAAATTCATGTCTACTTCTTTCCTCTCCTCTCTTCAACCTACCCCTTCTTACTACCAATTGATAAAGCTTTCAAAAAAATACTTCATAGTTATTACTACCAGTAATTAGTCAGGCACATGTGAAAGTCTAAAGAGAAGGAGGGCCAGGTGGTGGAACATTTCACTGAGTGCACAGGACCTGGGTTCAAGTCCCCAGTCCCCACCTGCAGTGGGGGAAGCTTGGCAGGTGATGAGTGTTGTGAGTGTCTCTCTTCCTCTCTCCCCCTACTTCTCCCTCTTTCCTCTCAATTTCTCTGTCCAATACAATTAAGTAAGTAAACATTGCAGGTGGCAATTCCTGGGGGCACTCGTGACTCCATCAGCAGGGAGGAGATGCCAACAGTCCAGTGTAAAGTTGGCTTCGGGTTCCCCAGTAACAGAGAGTCAAGAAGAATGACAGGAGGAGAGTTTTTCGTACTAGAGGGATTAGTCTTTAGATTACAGGCTCAAGATGGCACTGAGACTTTGTACTTTTGGAGAACTTAGTGCACTTGAGTAACAAAAAGTGTAGGAGAAAGTACTCAGCCTTGGGCTTTCTTTGCTCAGTCAGAGCTGATATTAGATCACGGCCAGCTAATACTGTTGATCTGAGGGGAAGAAGAACTGCATTGTAACCACAAAGTAGATTTTTGTCTAGAGTAAAACCTGACATGCAACATTCCGATCTTTTGCAGATTCCACAATTTAGCAACAGCTTGGGCAACAATATTATATCTGAACACACACTCATCTCAAGACATAGCAATAACTAAATCAGAGTAAATGTTACAAAGTAAAGAGAAAGGTTTTGCTGTTTACAAAACAAGACTAGGAGAAAAAAAGACCAGGAAACTTATACCAAGTTGCATGTTTACTTATCTTAAGCATCCAGCATGATGAGGGCTAATTTAGAGTCTCAGCGCCTGATCTGAGAAATGTTCTGACCAAAACCAATAAAGATTTCCACATATTCCTTCTCTCTAGGTCAATATCACTTTTGTAGAAATACCTACACCATAACCAGGCCACGTCACTGTACATACTATAGACATGTGTAAAAGTCTAAGAAAGATATGACAATATAGATATATAGATCATAGAACTGTCAATATAAATTATAAGGAAACCCTTCTTAGGAGAATTAACTTTCTACTTTTTTCACTACATCTGGAAAAAATTTTGTTATTAAGCCTAAGGAAAATTAAGGCTAAAATATGACATTTGACTTTAAAATAGTAACATCTCCAAACTGTGAAAGCATTAAAAAAAAAAAAAAAACATTTTTTTTCCAGTTCTTGAAAACTTCTTCTGTAAAAATATACTACTCTGTACAAGACAGTAGTAGTTCCTAAGAGAATAAATGGCTCGGAGTTTGATGAAAGTGTTCCCGCAGAGAACAATTCACTCTTCTTGCAGACTCCAGATGCTCAACATTCCTGACATCAGAATGGAAAAATTTACTGTTAGTCTAGAGAAATTTAATATCACCATTTTTGTCATATCCCTCATAGCTTCATTATTAGAACAAGTCTGGAGAAGCTATAAACTTATGTTAAATGATAAAAAAAGATGTTCTGTGTCCAAGCATACTAGATAGTCTACTTAACCAAAATAGCAATCATATAGAAAAAAGATCTTCAGAAAAAAGACAAACACATTATTTGTGTTGTTTTTTTTCCTCTTCATTTTGATATTTGCATTTTGTACAGTATCATCAGGCCCTGGACCAAAACTTTTTACTATAACCAAGGGCTAATAAACACTAAAGAACATACATCGGCGCCCAGAACAACACTATAAAACTTTATTATATTAATAACATGGGATACACCAAGCTTTAAATTTTCCACTTTGTCAAAGGTAAAATAATCAGCACTGCTCGGTGCCATTCATAACAAGCCTTGATTTTTCTCATTTAAAGTTACGTTTTGTTTCCAAAAGTACCTATACCACACTAAAATATTTTAATGGGGCTCTGACAGAAGCCTTCTCTTTTTAAACTCTCTCAAGTACAATAACCTATTAAAACAAGTTGACTCTTTAAATATTCAGAACAATTTAACTGTAACATTACAGTTTGCTTAATAACATTTTATTCAATTATCTGAAACTCCATAAAATCAGTGTGTTAAAACAGGGTGAGGGTACACACCTGTACGGAGCTTTCATTTTCAGAAGCTCTAACGGTTTTTGTTTTATTTGAAACAGACCTACCGCTCAGCCCTGGATATGGGTGGTGCCAAGTACTGAACTTGGAACCTTTTGGATGTAAGTCATATGTACTACCACTGAGACATTCCCCAGCTTGACATTTTAAATAGATTTTAACTCTAATGAACTTTTATGTTAGCATGCGGTCAGCTGTAAAGAGAAGTGCACTTTTGATTTTTTTTTTTTGTAGTTTGTTATCTAAAAGATAAAGTCATAAAAAAATGAAAATTACTTCTAAAACTCTTGCAAGTAATGGCCTATGTTAACTATCTCTTGGGAAAATTGATTAAATTTATGCTACGTTTGATCACTCTACATTTGGGCTAGAATTGTTGACTATGAAAGCTAAGATACTGGAGGCTGGAAATAAAACAGAATTTATTTCCATAGATCACAGTATCTGGATTAGAAATTCAGCATCAAATGTAGCTGGAGTAGTATCTATCTGAATGACCTAAACCGTCACTGTCGTCATACTAGCATGGCTACGCTTAGTGAATTCAAAGGTAAGTACTGAATAGATCAACAAATGCTAGTCTCCATAAGGAGGATAAGTAGCTAAGCTTAAAAGTGGCTTGTAGGCTTTGCAGCAAGACGGGGGGAAAAAAACCTGTCAAAAGGTGAATATGTCTCATCCGATTATAGATTACAGCAGCCTTCAGCAGAGGAAAAAGGAGTGCTTAGCACTGACCTCACGCTTCTGTGCTTTGCAATGGGAGAAATACATAAAGATACCTAGCACACACCTGTCCTTAGGTAAACAGTAGTGGTCTTCATTATCTTGATCACAGCCCCTCCCTGAGATTCTTCTGCGCCCAAGGCAACAGGTGAAACAAATCAGAAGTGACGCTTTACATGCAAATTGAAATACTTTGAGTGGCTCCTCGCTGAATTTGTAAGCAAGTAAAGCCAGAACAGCTCCTATCAGAGTCCAAGAGAGAATCACTGTCGATGGCTTTCTTTACAGCTACTATGAAATTTTTCATGAGATCTCCAGGTACAATCTGTTACACAATCATGCAGTGGCTATACTTAAAAAATAATAATAATAACCCCCCTGCTTTTGAATACATACAAAAACTTTTTTATCAGTGATTTAATAATGATTAACAAGATTGAAAGATGACAGGGGTACAATTCCACACAGTTCCTAATACTACATAACCCCCTTTTTATGGGGAAAATGATGTGATAAAGAGTTCTTCAACTAATGGTAACTAAGACACCTCCATTCATGAAGTTTAATATTATATGGTGCAAAAATAGGCTGTAGGGGCATTTTATTTGAAGCCAAAAAAAAAAAAAAAAAAAAAAAGTCTTGGTGGTTGACAACTGATTCGCAGCAACTTAGATGCTTCCTAGTCTTTCAAGCTACACTGGTCTTTATCAAACAACTAACGGTTTGTTGATAACAAAACTCATAACTATCAGGGGGGAAGCCAGCTCCCAAATGACCAAAAGTGTAGCCAGCGAAATCTGCTGAAATGAAACAGAATATCTAGAAAGAGACCTTGTATGCATGAATAGAGTATAAGGTAAAGGCAGCATTTCAAATCAGTTCCAGAGTGAAAAATGACACTATCAGGAGCGTCGAGGATCGGGATTACCGTCTTAGGTGGAAAATGAAAGCAGAATGTACCTACGTAGAGCAGCCAAGCCTTAAGGATCTCTTTCTATCCAGATTAATTTTTTCAAAAAGCCAATCTAAGAGACATCTGCTACTGAAAAAAAAAGAAGAAGAAGAAGAAGAAGAAGAAGAAGAAGAAGAAGAAGAAGAAGAAGAAGAAGAAGAAGAAGAAGGAAAGAAAGAAAGAAAGAAAGAAAGAAAGAAAGAAAGAAAGAAAGAAAGAAAGAAAGAAAGAAAGAAAGAAAGAAAAAGAAAGAAGAAAATCTTTTCAACACAGTTGCAATGCTGATTTGTCCACTCTGCTCACTCGGCAAGGAGAAGCAAGGCAGGATATCTAGACTCGGGGTGTTCCATCATGTGTCTGTGAACAAGCCCACCTGAGCTTCCTGAGCTGTGGTTGAAGATTGCTAGGAGGTTCCAAGTATACTACATCAGAAAGAGAACTTTAGCATTTCGTGTAAGTTTTGGCAAGTGAAACATTTTTACATTTTATCAAGAATTCAACTGTGCTAAAATAGTGATTTAATCACATCCTGGTGGCATGGAAGCCTCTTCTTGACTCTGTTCTATTTACTTGGCGAGCACAATCAAAGATCTCTTTCCTGCAGCTACCTGCCACGACCCCCCCCCATCCCAAACTCTTCTCAAAGGAAACACGGATGTGGTTTTTGAATGACAATGTCCATGAGCAACGTAACTATAGTCCTGTTATCAAAGAGAAGAGCATACTTTAATATGAAACAAGTCTACAGGAAAGAAATCTGAAATCTTGACTTTTCAGGACTGAGCCCTAAAAAAATGCTACAGTCTTAAAGGAGAAGGGGGAGGGGTGGGGAAAGGGGGACGAGGGTGAGGAGGAGAAACATCTTTTAGGACCATTAAGAATATTACAATATAAAATCCAATGATATGGGTTATATCAGCTAGCCCTATACACAGGAGAAATAACCTCCCAGTATAAGTATCCTTATTTATTTTATAGGAAGACCAACCAAAAATAACTGCTTTTAATTTAAATATCAGCGTGCTCTCCTGAAAAAGAACCTTTTGAGGGAGGGAGCAAACTGGGACATTTTCCCCATTACTCTTTGGGCTAAGCCTCTGAGGGAATAGTGCAAGCGACAGGTTAATTTCTGTTTCTCACCTGCAGTCTGCTACTAGCAGGTCCAGCAGCCTCACACCCACCCACCCACAAGCAGTTTCCACTGGGAACTAATAAGCACTGTTAAGGGGGGAAGTCACAACTGGCTTTTCAGCCATGTTCAAATTCATAGCAAGTTGTGTCTTTTGCAGAACCTTACTCCCCCCTTCCTTGTTGTTATGCAAGATAGTACAGACGCTGGAGAGTTTATGCTTGTCTGAATCTTATTTTTTCCACGGCGTTTGCTTATTTCTATTTGTGTTTGGAAAAATCAGTCCTTTACACAACCACAGTTATTTTAAGCCTGGTATTCAATTGGGCAGAATGGATCAAAGACTTGAAATTATCCCGGGGGGGGGGGGGGGGGGCGGCATGAAAATATCAACTGAAACCAATGACATGGAGGTTTCTAATCTTCTGACTATTTAAGATCTGAGTTCCAGATGCTACAAAGGAAAATACACAATGGTATTCAAGAATGAACTGGCAGCGTATGATGTTAGTTCTCATCCAAACAGTCTTCCCCATCCAACAACACACCTTCTACGCTAATGCTGTTGGCTTTAGCTCAGGTACCAAACACTTGCAAAAATATGGGAAGTGAAACAGCTGAAAAAAAAAAAAAGCTAGGAAGATGAACTGAGCATTCTGATAATGGAAATGAAGCATGTCTAAAAGAGGTTTTGCCAGCTGGCAAACCCTGACAACACATAGCACTTCAAAAAGGGAAGCGTCTGAATACTTAACTTGGAAACAAAAATTACCTGGAGAAACTCAACTGTCTCCACTTGACACCTGAAACTTAAAGCACACTTTCTGTTATCAGGCTGGGGGTGGAAAAAAATCAAGAGAAAAATCTATCATCGTGAAATGTTGTCAGCCCTGTTAAGCTCATGAAGTGTCACCAGCACCCATACTCCATTTTTTTTTTTTTTTTGGGTCAGGAGCACTACAGAGTTTTAATAATCTTTGCTGAAAATTAAAATGTGGTTACAATGTGTACTGCCTTTCTCCAGATAAAATTCAAATAATTTCTCCACCGTTTTCTTGTTCTTTTCACCTTCCCCTCATCCGTGCCTCCTTCAACAGAGCTTAACTGTAAATGGCCTCTTTCTTCCACTCATTACTAAATAACATGGATTTCAAAATAACAACATTGACAAAGAAACGTCAGAATTCTGACCATTATGCTTATCCACATAAGACCACTTTTTCCTCTACCTCTTATTGTTGGTTTAATAAAAGTTTACAAGATTATAAGACTACAGAGCTGTAGTTCAACACCACGCCCACCACAAAACTTCCACTTCCAGGTCATGACCCTTACTCAACTACTGAGAAACTAAGAATAAATGAGGATCCACAAAGCATATCCAAAAAAAGTTCACACAACCATCAAGTCCTAACAGTTCACTCACCAGCTACCAGATTATCTGAAAGGCACGGTCAGAAATAACACATCACAAATAAAACTTTGTCATCATTACGTCTGGCTTGTAATGAGATTCTTGGGCTGGTGGCTCAAACCCTTCCCCCCCCCTTCAACTTTAGCACCTGTTCCTTCCCCGGTAGCTTTTCCAGAACTACCACCCTCACCCATGAAGCTTTCCTGATTCAAACTTGGGCCTCTTCAGTCTCTTCTCCACTTTTCTAAGGAAGCAATCAGGCTTCCTTAGAAAAGGCAAGAATCAGGCAAGACTCTTCTTTGTCATTTTCGAACACTGTCTGAGTTGCTTGAGTGATCGTCTCGTTTAAGTCACTGATGTCCTAGTCTCTAGGGTTATCTGTCAAATCTGATGTGTTTTTGCTTTGTTTTTGTTTTGTTTTGTTTTGTTTTTCCATAAGACCCACACAAAGTAGGTAAATAAGCATCTTACTCTTGACATCAACCTGAGCTTCAGTCACAGTCTGGAGCTTTTTCTTCTGTCATCCATGGAACTTATTTTCTATTCACGTCATGGAAGCTACTGGTATTTTTGCACTGAGCATCCTCAGTAATCACTGGATCTTCTGAAGACATCACTCTGCAAATCAGTGGGATAGCTTCAAAAACAGGACACTCGAGGACCCTGGGGGCTACCGGGCATAGTTCATTCTGTTTCCTTGGGAATCCCAGTTCTTGTGATTAGGACCTTCCCTGTTGTTAAAATTCGATGGCTCCAGCTGGCCGGGCTAGCTTTACGGGCGGGTAACAGAGACGACCAGAGACATACGGCTGGGCAGGGAAGCTGTATTTCTTTATTCAGGAACAACGATTCATAAACTAAACCAAACTAATCACCAAACAGAACTCTGCTGCCTCTTTCCCCACGGCAGCGCCAAGCACTCTCGAACTCTGGAACTCTAGAACCCTCTCGGGGTTCCTTGGGGCGGGGCCAAGCGGGCCCACGAAACTAGCAGGACTGATCCAATTTTCTTGGCAGGGGGAGAGCTAGAACAACCCAATGTAAAGCATACAACACTTCCCAGTATTTCTTTGTCATCCAACATTGTCAGCACAATCTTTACATATTTTTACAGATGTATTTATAAGAGAAAGAGCGAGTAGGATGGAGATGGAGGAAATATAGCAGAGGAAATACTCAGCTCTGTCAAATAGCAGTTCCAAGGACTGAACTTCTGAGGCCTCGGGCATGCAACTTGGTGCTCTAAAAGGCTGAGCTCCCCCCAGCCCAAGGCTAATCTTCACTTCAAAATGGACCAACTCCTTTCTTCTTGGCTCCCTTTTGCCACAGCTCATAAGGCACTTACTTTGCTTACTGCCATGGTGCTGTGTAGCTCAAAATCAAAAAGCATGGTGTTCTGATTTTAATCCAAAGGAACAACATATATCAGTACCAACTGGGATGGAATGCAAAGGTCATTTGGCTCACAGAGGCAATCAAGAAACAAGCCTCAAAGCAAAGCTGGAGCCTGAGGCACAAGAGTAAAAGCAACTTTCATTCAACTTGAGAGCCCATGTGCTTTGTCAGTGAAGAAATCCTGTTGGGGGGTGGGGGAAGGTGGAGGCAGGAGGCTGCTCGACTCAACGGGCAGGAGGGTGTCCTCCCATGTGCACGACACCTATAGGAGGTTTAACATTTTCTAAAACGGGCAGAGTCTTTGGTGGCAGGAAGCAGAATGGTGCTTGCTAGGTGGGTGGAGCAGAAGTGGAGTTACTGGCTTATGTTCAATTGATTGTTTGGGTTGATGAGAACATTGGGGAAATAACACAATGGTGACATAAGCTGGAGCCTCATAAAAAAATTTCTATCCTAGCCTAATCAATGCAACCAGTACCACCTCAGCATGCTTCACTTCGGACTGTGTCCAGAAATGTCAGATGTGGAATGTCAACCATTGAGCCTCATTACTTGGGTGAGACCTTTCCTTTCTCATAGGGCTCCTTAATTCCATTTCAGGTGATTTATTTCCTAACAAAGCCCCAAAACCTAGATATAGACACGGGCCCATGAGATAGGGCACATGTCCGCATGTATACATAAGTTAGAGGAGGTTTGTCTGCCACACCCTGCCATATCTCTTGGTCAGGGTCAGTGATTAAGCTAAGAAGCCTACTTATAATTTAAAAGCCCTCAGGCTCCCATAGCCTACAAAGGAAAAACAAGAGGCTTTTAAGCCACTGAGCTCCAACTCTGGGATTAAAATAATATAGAAACAACTGTGAATATCCACAACTGTGAACCCTCTAATTACCTTACTTAGACACAAGTCAATCCAGGAAATAGTGATCAGTAATTTGAAAATTACTAAGAGAGGGAACTCATAACATAATATATAAAATGGGTAAACCAACAAGAAGAAATATTGGAGAAACAAACCAGGACAACAGTCCAGCTAAAAGCCCCCCAAAGGGTGCAGCACAAAATAACGAGTTCAACATCCAAACACTAGCTAAGGAAATAATCACAGGAGTGAGTAAAGAGTTTGAAAGAATTGTAATCAGAATTGTAATCAGAAATTGTAATCAGGAACAACAAATGAGACTCTGGAAGAAAACACTAACTATCTCAAGGTTATTAGAGAGCTGAAAGCTGAAATAGCTGAGCTAAGAACACAACTAGCTGAACAAGCTAAAACAGTATCAGAACAGGGAAACAAAACAGATGAAATCCAGAAAACAGTAGAGGGCAGAGAGAATAGAATCAACGAGGCTGAAGACAGAATTAGCAAGATCAAGGACAAATTAGAGACAACTAAAAAAGAAGTAAGAGATCTCAAAAAGAAATTAAGAGATGCTGAAAACAACAACAGAGACCTATGGGATGACTTCAAAAGAAACAATATACGCATTATTAGCTTACCAGAAGAAGAAAGAGAGGGAGAGGAAGAAAGCATTCTTCAGGCCATAATAGCTGAAAACTTCTCTAGTCTAGACAACATCAAAGACATAAAGATTCAAGAAGCCCAGAGAGTCCCAAACAGAATTAACCCAGACTTAAAGACACCAAGACACATCATATTTAGAATGGAAAGGAATAAGGATAAAGAAAGGATCCTGAAGGCTGCAAGAGAAAAACAGAGTCACCTATAGAGTAAAATCCATAAGATTAGCAGCAGACTTCTCCACACAAACACTACAGGCCAGAAGAGAATGACAAGATATCTATCCAGTGCTCAAGGAGAAAGGCTTTCAACCAAGAATACTATATCCTGCTAGACTGTCATTCAGACTAGATGGAGGCATCAAAACCTTCTCAGACAAGCAACAGTTGAAGGAATCAACTATCACCAAGCCTGCCCTGAAAGAAGTTCTGAAAGGTCTTCTATAAACACTCAGACCATCATAAATAGGACATATATCAGAACACTCTAAAACTCTACAAGAATGGCGTTAAAATATCTTCAATCTTTGGTATCAATAAATGTCAATGGCCTGAATTCACCTATTAGAAGACACACAGTAGGAAGATGGATCAGAAAACAAAACCCAACAATATGCTGTCTACAGGAAACCCACCTAACTCAACAAGACAAACACAGATTTAAAGTGAAAGGATGGAAAACTATCATACAAGCCAATAGCCCACAAAAAAGGGCAGGAACAGCTCTCATATCTGACACGATAGACTTTAAAATAAATAAGATTTAAAAAGATAGGAATGGTCACTACTTAATGCTCAGAGGATCAGTCAATCAAGAGGACTTAACAATTATAAACATCTATGCACCCAATGAGAAGCCATCTAAATACATCAAACGTCTACTGAAAGAGCTACAGCAATATATTAACAGCAACACAGTCATAGTAGAGGACTTCAACACCCCACTCTCTCAACTTGACAGATCATCCAGGCAGAAAATCAATAAAGACATAAGGGAGCTAAATGAAGAGATAGATAAACTAGAACTATTAGACATTTTCAGAGTCATTCATCCCAAGAAACTGGAATACACATTTTACTCAAATCCACATGGGTCATTCTCAAGGACAGACCATATGTTAGGCCACAAAGACAGCATTAGCCAATTCAAGAGCACTGAAATCATCCCAAGCATCTTCTCAGACCACAGTGGAACTAAACTAACACTTAGCAATCAACAAAATAGTCCCAAAATGTGGAAGCTCAACAGTATACTTCTTAATAACCTCTGGGTCAAAAAGGAAATCAAGAAAGAAATTATAATGTTTCGAGACTTCAATGAAAATGAAGACACAAGCTATCAAAATATTTGGGACACAGCTAAGGCAGTACTGTGAGGGAAGTTCATAGCTATACATGCACACATTGGGAAACAAGAAAAAGCACAAATAAACAGCCTGATTGCACATCTTAAAGACCTAGAAGAAGAAGAACAAAGGAACCCTAAAGCAACCAAAAGGACAGAAATCACTAAAGTTAGGGCAGAAATAAATAACATTAAGAATAAGAAAACCATACAAAAGATCAACGAAAGTAAATGTTGGTTCTTCGAAAGAGTGAAAAAAATCCATTTTATAAATTAAAAAAAAAAAAAACTTAAGTTATAAAAGGCCAACATGAAAAGAAAAAACACACACAAGAAATCTATGTGGAAACTAGAAGCAACATGGTTATTCACCCATGGGAGAGGGTGACACAACTAAGCCTCATGACAGGAGGACATAATGCAACAGCAATGAAGCATCTCCCTCCAGTCTTCTGGAATGAGGAAGGCAGTCACAGAAGAAACGGCTCAGCCAATGTCCATGTTAGTAAACACATGCACATGGCAGGGAGCTGATAAACCCCCATCCACAGGAGCAGACATGCCTGAGCTTGGAAGCCTCTCAGAGCAGGGCCTGTGTCCTGCTCCATCCATGTACTTGGTTCTCCAACTGGTAAACAGGAGTGCTTCCCGACATGCCATGAGCTGTGCCAGCAAGTGGCCACGTTCCAGGAGGGCTCCTGGGAACCTATGATTTGAAGCCAAGTCGAACAGAAATTGTGGGGAACTTGGGGAACATGGGGAATGATTACATGCAATTGGCATCTGAAATGGTGGGGGGAGGTCTTGAGGGACTGAGTTCTTAGCGGGGAGGGGCGGGTATATGTGCTGCCAGAACATATAATATCTAGTGTTAGAATTACTGTGGACACAAGTATCTTATGTTTTTCTTTTATAGAACTGGCTGTCCTTCCTTCTCATAAAAAAAAAAAAAGAGGGGGAGGGGAGGTCGGGAGAGAGCTAAATAGTAGAGCTGACTATTCATGAGACCCTAGGTTCAAGCCATGACATCACCTCAGAGCACTGTGGCCAGCACTGGGAAAGCTCCATGGATGGTCCGAGCTGTGCCATGGTGTCTCTCCTCTCTAGCTTCTCTGAACAAAGAATGAGAAGGTGCACTTGGGGTGCCTTGTGCACGCGCAAGGCCTGGGTTCACTCCCTGTTGGCACATTATGGACATATGTCAGCACAGGAGGAGGCGCTCAGGACTGGAAAGACAGTTCACCAGGTAGAGTGCATGTCTTACCAGGCAGGCAGTCCCAGTCCTGATGCTGCATAGTGGGGGTGTCATAGCATCAAGGGAAGCTCTGGAAAGGTGTCTCTCCCTCTCTATTTCTATGCAAATTTAAAGGAAAAGAGGAAAGGGACAAGCAACAGAAAAGTAGATAGCTAAAAGAAAATGCAAAATAAATTAACATTACAGGGAGTCAGGCAGTAGTGCAGTGGGTTACGCGCATGTGGCACAAAGTGCAAGGACCAGCGTAAGGATCCTGGTTCGAGCTCCTGGCTCCCCAATTGCAGGGAGGCCACTTCACAGGCGGTGAAGCAGGTTTGCAGGTGTCTATCTTTCTCTCCCTCTGTCTTCCTCTCCTCTCCATTTCTGTCCCATCCAACAACAACAATATCAATAATAACTACAATAGGGCAGGGGTAGATAGCATAGTGGTTATGCAAGGAGACTCTCATGCCTGAGACTCCAACGTCCCATGTTCAATCCCCCCGCACCACCATAAACCAGAGCTGAGCAGTGCTCTGGTAAAAATAATAATAATTAATAATAATAATAACAATAACAACTACAACAATAAAACAAGGGCAACAAAAGGGAATAAATAAATAAATAACTCCCATCCTCCAATAAAAAGAGGCCAGGGATCCTTAGAGAAATGGCTGGTCCCAGGCTGGGGCACTGAAAGATGATCCCGGTGCAACCTTACTCATGTTACCCAAAGGTAAGACAGAGCTGAAACTTAGCAAACATGGGCCCACAGGAATGTGGCAGTAACAGCAGAGCCAAGGAAAGAGCTCTCAATGGCCTGGGCTGGCCATCTGAACAACAGTAAATAACTAAAGGAGCACCGGACAGCACTTCTAAGTTGCTATAAATACCCACCCTTGGGGTCCATGTTGATGTGCATAGACCAAGAAAGAGAGGAGGCAGAGAGTCCCCAGGAAGCCTATCATAAACTCAAAGCACCGCAAGTGCTTCAGACTTGATCCTCCTAACCTATCAAGCATCAACTTTCAGTCTAGCCTACATTAAACTTGCTCAGGACACTCACATCAGTCAGTGGTTGGGCAAAACCATCTATCACATGGTTATTTTACATATAATGTGTCAAAATCATTTTTAAATAGTCTTTATTTATTTATTTATTACTGGGTAGAGACAGAGAGAAACAGAGAGGAGGGGGAGACAGAGAGGGAGAGACACAGAGAGACACCTGGAGCCTTGCTTCACTACTTGTGAAACTTTCCTCCTGCAGCTGGGGACCAGGGGCTTGAACCTGCATCCTTGCGCACTGTAATGTGTGCACATAACCAGATGTGCCACCGCCTGGCCCCGCTAATGTGTTAAAGATCTAATGTGATTCACCGAGTGCTATTCTGAATGGGATTTTGTACACAAAATGCCTTAATTTTAAAGTTCTAAGCTATTTCTACTGAACATCTACTGCTTTCACACCACCATAAAACCAAGAATTCTAAGTCAAAGCAGCCTAAACTAAAGATCATTTGGATTCCTTTTTTTCACTACCAGTTACTACTGGGGCTCTACACCTGCAAGATTCCAGGTTCCTGGTGGATATTCATTTAGGTGGAGGGAGGGAGGGAGGGAGGGAAGGAAGGAGGGGAGGGGAAGGGAGGGGAAGGGAGGGGAGGGAGGGAGGAGGAAGGAGGGAGGAGAGAGGGGAGGAGAGGGTGGGGGAGAGAGGGAGAGAACCACAGCACTGATTTACCATTCATAAAGCTTCACCCATTCAGCTGCTCCCCTGTGATGGGCAGAGGCTCAAACCTGGTCCTCACTGCAGTAGTATGCATTCTACCGGCTAAGCTATCTCCCTGCTTCCCAGGAGTAAAGTGTGGAAAGGTGGGGTCAGAGAGTGACTTCCCAGTGGAGAAAGGTGACAGAGCCCCAGCCAGTGACCGACATGGACAGTCACCAGTCCAGCTGGGATTATGTAGCCTTAATCTGAGATGCCCAATGGGACAATTAAAGGTAGCATGAGATCCTGAAGCAAAAACCAGTCAGGAGAGGGGAGCTAAGAAAATGTGAATAAAGCAGAGATCCCAATGGATCAGAATAAAGCAATACTGCACTAACTTATTAACTGAAATAAACGTGCCAAACTTAGGTACGACATTAACAAGACGGGAAATAAGGTATATTGAAACTCTCTGTATTCTCTTTGTGATCTTCCTGTCAATCTTAAATCACTCTGAAAAATAAACATCATTATATTATTTCTTTTAAAAAATAAGGTCTCAGCAACAAATGCTGGAGAGGTTGTGGGGTCAAAGGAACCCTCCTACACTGCTGGTGGGAATGTTAATTGGTCCAATCTCTGTGGAGAGCAGTCTGGAGAACTCTCAGAAGGCTAGAAGTGGTCCTACCCTATGATCCTGCAATTCCTCTCCTGGGGATATATCCTAAGGAACCCAACATACCCATCCAAAAAGATTTGTGTACACCTATGTTCATAGCAGCACAATTTGTAATAGCCAAAACCTGGGAGCAACCCAGGTGTCCAACAGCAGATGAGTGGCTGAGCAAGTTGTGGTCTATATACACAATGGAATACTACTCAGCTATTAGAAATGGTGACTTCACCATTTTCAGCCGATCTTGAATGGGGCTTGAAGAAATCATGTTAAGTGAAATAAGTCAGAAACAGAAGGATGAATATGGGATGATTTCACTCACAGGCAGAAGTTGAAAAACAAAATCAGAAGAGAAAACACAAATAGAACCTAAACTGGAATTGGCATGTTGCACCAAAGTAAAAGACTGGAGGGGAGGAGGTGGAATACAGTCCTGGAAAAGGATGACAGAGGACCTAGTGGGGGTTGTATTGTTATGTGGAAAACTGAAAAATGTTATGCATGTACAAACTATTGTATTTACTGTCGACTATAAAACATTAATCTCCCAATAAAGAAATTAAAAACAAATAAATAAATAAGGTCAACAGGCTGACTGAGACAGCCCACTGGATGTGCCACCTAGGTCTGAGTCCCAGCATCCCATAGGAGGTGTCAGGCGCTGCAGAAGTGGCCATCCCTCTGTCCCCACCCCCACCCCCATCTCTATCCATAAAGAGAAAGGCGGTCGGAGGAGTACAAATGCGCATGAGCAAGTTTGAGGTTGGTCACACTCACACACACACACACACACACACACACACACTCGCTGATAATAAAAAGATTAAGGAAGCATTGTAGCCAAGAAGGAAAGCCTAGAGCATGTGCAATTCTGAGATATATTAGAGGGGGGTGGTTAGAAATTTATGTCCAAAACACTGACTATTAAGTGATTCCAGGACCACTAACTGTTCATGTGGGAAATGAAATCAGATTAGATTACTGTCTCATACCACATGTACACTGCAGATGGACTATAATTCTAAAAATAAAATAAATAAATAAATAAATACTTTTTAATTATTAGGAGGAAAAGATCCTAAAGAATATCTTCCTGATCCTGCAAGGTTTTTATTATTATTATTATTATTATTATTTAAGGCCTTTTGAAACAAGAAAGGAAAAAACAAAAGATTGCTGTGTGTTCCTTTAAAAAAAAAAGCAATTTCTACTATAAAAATACACTTATTGAGGAGGAAAAGGGGACAAGAGAGTTGCCAGAATAAATGGCCTAAAATGACACACAGCATTAGGTAGGAAATACAAAAAGGAGATTCTGCAAATAAATAAGGTGATAGCCCAGTAAAAAATGTGTGAAGGCGATAACCACTCAGGCGACAAGCAGTCATTAAACATGTCAGCAATGACATGTGTTTCTGTCTTCAGATCGGTCAACAATAAAGTTTAGAAGGTCAAAGCTACTGAATATTGGCAAGCATGTGAGGAAACAGGCCCTTAGTGCACTGTTCATGCATCATTAATGGTCTGCTAGCCACTTGGAAAGGCAGTCTGACAATGTCCATGAAATGTGGATACCTTCTCTCCCCAGAAACTTGCAAAAGGAATTAATACAACGGTTTTAACAGTGGCCTGGTTCACCAACTTGTGATACTATGGAAAACGGCATGTAAGTTTAAAAGAATGATGCAGGAGGTCGGGCGGTGGCACAGCGGGTTAAGCCTGTGTGGCGCAAAGCACAAGGACCGGCTTAAGGATCCGGTTCGAGCCCCGGCTCCCCACCTTCATGGGAGTCACTTTAAAAGCGGTGAAGCGAGTCTGCAGGTGTCTACCTTTCTCTCCCCCTTTCTGTCTTCCCCCCCCATTTCTCTCTGTCCTATCCAACAACAACGATGTCAATAACATCAACAAAAACCACAACAATGTTAAACAACAAGGGCAACAAAAGGGAAAATAAATTTTTAAAAATATTAAAAGAATGATGCAGAGACACAGGTGTGTGGAGACAAACAGATGTGTACACACACACACACACACACACACACTGTGGAAATACCTTGCCAGCATGTAAGACTTGGTGAAGAAAGTAAGTTATGGAACATAACCATAGAGTATGACAGGTTCCACAACTAAAAAATAAAGCAGTGTAGTTATAGTACATGCTTTTGTAAGCACTTGATAATACAGGAAAATTTTTTAAATTTATTTATTATTGAATAAAAACAGAGATAAATTGGGAGGGAGAGAGACACCTGCAACTCTACTTCACCACTTCCGAAGCTCCCCCACCCCCACCCCTCCGCAGGTGTGGACCTGCACTGTGGTTAGTGCACTTAACCAGGAGCACTACCACCTGGCCCCTTACAAGAAACCCCTGAAAGCTACTCATCCAGCAGAAAGAAAAAATGGGGTGGGGAAGAAAGGGAGGAGGAATCATGAAGGCTCTTTTCCTCTATATCCAAACCTCTGACAAAGAGAATGTTCCTCTGCTTTGGTGCATTCTTGTGTTAACTGTTTGTTTGTTTGTTTGTTTGTTTGTTTGTTTGTTTGTTTTCCCTTAGTGAGATCAACAGAAAGAGGAAGAAGCTTTGCACTGAGAGGATTTCCCTAGGAGTGCTATGTCTGCTAGTCACATGTTGGTCAATGGTGCCTGGGCAGCCACCCTTCAGCTCTGCTCTACCTTGGAAACCTGATTTAAAGAAACAGCTACCAGGGCCAGAGATTCCCTTGGTAAGGCATGTACACAGCCCAGGTTCAAGTCTCAGCCTCCACCACCTGGGGTTAATACTCTGGAGGGGGAGAGGGTGTGGAGGGACACACTCCAGGGCTGCAGTGTCTCTTCTCTCTCTCTCCCTCTCCCTCTCCCTCTCCCTCTCTCTCTCTCTCTCTCCCCCTCTGTGTAGTTGAATGCAAAAATGTGGCCTGGGAGCAGAGACACTGCTTGCATGAGGCCACAACACACACTTTCTCTCACATACATACACTCTGTGTGTGTGTGTCACTGTCACACACACACACACACACACACACACACACACACACACGAAAATGACAGCTTCATTGCCAGTGGTACATATAACCCAGGGTGGAGTAAGTTACACCTGGTCTGTCAGGAATTCCATGGGGGGAGGTAGTCATAGCCATCTGAAGGTGGGTCACACTTTGGGGCACCCCCAAATGCCAGACTCTCAGGACAAGCTCATCTCCTCTGTCTGATTCACTGCTGAGCCATGCAAGTCAAAAAAAAAAAAAAAACCTAGCCCAAAGCCAGGTGTGAGTTAACACGGGCACCTTAGATTTCTACCATGTGAGCCGGCTCAGTGTGGAAAAGTCCTAAACCCTAAAGGATGGACACCTAAGCTGATCTCTCAGCTATAAATACTCCATTCCAGTCACTCCCAGAGCAAGATGGAAGCAGGAATATTTTGTATCCAATTAAACTATGACATTCTTGGTAACGAGGAAGGCAAAAACCTTATTCATTACCCAGCCCGAGCAGATTTATGGTTCAAATAAATTGTATCTATAATTTCCCAAGCCACTATAGAGAGCTAAATCATTCATTTTATGTAGTACAATACAGAGTGAGGCTATATAAAAACTACAAAGACGAGAAGGACTTTTTTTTTCCACTATAGAGCTGGCGTCCCGGTTAATGTCTTGAGAAAACAGATTTTTATATGTTAACAATCAAAATCACTACCCTAAGAGAAGTTAATCCCTTAGGGGAAATCACACTGAAAGCAAAGCACTCCTGATCAACAGGGACAAGATAAAAGCTTGCCAAAATATAAGTATGACTAAAACTTGCCAAAATGTAAGTGTGGATATGTTTTCCTTAAAAGGGCAAAAAAGGTGCACGGGGGGATGGGGGGGGGCAGTAGCGTGGTGCGTTAAGCACATATGGCACCAAACACAAGGACTGGCAAAGGATCCCAGTTCGAGCCCCTGGTTTCCCAACTGCAAGGGGGTCACTTCACAAGCAATGAAGCAGGTCTGCAGGTATCTATCTTTCTCTCCCCATCTGTCTTCCCCTCCTCTCTCTTATCTCTCTCTGTCCTGTCCAACAGCAATAACAGCAGCAGCAACAGCAACTATGACAACAATAATAGGGAAAAAAAAATGGCCTCCAGGAGCAGTGGATCCACAGTGCAGGTACTTTACGAGCCACAGTGATAACCCTGGAGACAAAAGAAAAAAAAAAAGCCTAACATAGGGGCTAGGGAGGAGGTTCAGCACTAAAGCAACATGCCTTGTCTGCACGAGGCCCTGGATCCGACCCCCTGCACTGCAGAAAAAACAGACAAAAACACATGGGAAATGGACAGGTGTGGGGCACTCTGGTTCATGTCTCTCTGTCTAGAATGTCAGAGATTGCAAGAAGCAGGGCTCTCAACTGTCTATATCTCCGTCTCATAAAGAAAAACAATGCATGACACAGCCCCACTCATTCTGTTTTAATATTAGGTTGTTGGAAAAGTCATGGCACATTTCTGCATAGAAAAAAAAAAAAGATGTCATGACTTTTCTGACAATACCATATTTGGGGGAGGCTTTTAAAGGGTTATTTCTGGGAAGCCCCAGATCAAGACGTCAAAGGCGCGTGGCCATCCTTCACAACACCTGGAACAGGTCCACAGCAGAGAGTCACACATACGGGGGGGCGAGCTTGTCGTCTCTCAAGGAACTTGCCAGGTGTCACACCAAGTTTTGTAACTAGTTCTAAGGTGAGATGCCCTCTGTTACATCGTTTGAATCCTTTAGTGAGAAATCCCAACTTCAGAACCATTTTTACCTCCAGTGACAGCAAGACGAACAGAAGAATGAGGTAGGCCTGATGTTTCCTAACTTTAAAAAATAAAAAAATAAATAAAAATATACCCATCTACCCATCTATCTATATCTATCTTTCCAGGAAAGAAAGTAGAGCAAAATGCAGAGCTGGGGTTCAATCTGGGGGCCTCATGTATGTGAGTCCTGCACCCTACCTATTGGGTCACCTCCCTGGGCCCCAGAGGTTTAGCTATTCAAGGAAAAAAAAGAAAAGAAACATATATATATGTCTAGAGCAAGTGTAGCAAAGAAAGTTAAGGTCTGTTAAGTCTGAGAGTATATATCGTGGTACTTGCCATGTTTTTCTGTGTGCTTAAAACACTTAATTTTTTCAAGAACTTGAAAATGCATGGTATCAACCCAAAAGGCGAGAGAATGGAGGCAGGGAACTGGGTCCTGTAGCACCTGGACTGGAGGTTGTCAAGGCCAGTGTGGGTGACTGAGCCAAGTGGCATCATGCTCCTCAGGTGGGTCACAGAGCAGCAAGGGTGACCTACTGGTATCTTGCTCAGAACAATGCTGCTTCTTTCTCACTGTGAAAAGAAGATTCAGGTGACACTCCCCCTGGGGTCCACCTACCTGTGTCACCTGCAGAGCCTGTTGACAACGCCGGCATGATGCAGCAGGGCTGGGCTGCCGCCTCCACGCTGGCTCTAAGCTACAGGCAACTCCAGCTGCAAGACCACAGCCAGGTCAGCTACCAGGACTTCTGCCTCAGGGGCACTGTGGCTGCAAAGAAAAGGCGTGCTTTTAGAGAATAATAATGGGATGGGGGGGGGGGGGAAGCAAAAGGAACACTGCTAAATTACAACCTTCTGCAACTACCTCAAACTTCTTTGTCAGAGAGAGCGCAGGTGACATACGAATACTAAGTGTAGTCGTTATTTTTATTTTATTTTCAGGTGCACTGTCCAATTAACATGAACACGTATGCCTGAATCAGGATATCCTTAAAGGACTTTGTGGTTGGTCTGAGAGCTGCTAGTTGGAGAGATGGGGCCTTAAGACATTTCTGCAAGTTTGGTTTCCCCAGGGTTTGCCCAAGTTTGGATTAAAATTCGGGGTTGAAAAAAAGAATAGAAAAGTAGAGGTAAGAAAAGGAGGGGTGGAAGAGAGAAATTTTTCTGTAAATCAGTGCCATTCTAAAATGCCTTCCGTCTGTTATACTTCTTAGCTGATTATTTCTAAATATAGTATAGAGACTTGATAATTGTCAGCAACTTCTCACTAACTGCAGTTTTTACAGTAATTCTTCCTAGTATGCACGCTGCATAGGTTTGTAACTGAAAACTGCAAATACCTTGGAAGAATACCAGAGCTGAAGCAAGATGGAATTAAGAGATTTACAGAAATGTGCAAGTCTAAAATTAAACTTAACAATCCAACTGTATTCAAAAAAGTAAATTATTTTATTAAAAAAAAAAAATCTGGTGTATCGTGGAAAGTATCATTTTTCAAATAGCCATTTTGACTGTTAAAATACACAGTAGTTAGGAACAAGGGCTCCAGAGTTTAGCTGTCTACCTGGACCTGCTACATTTGTAACTTTGGACAAACTGTTAGATGTGGTTACATCTTAATTTCCTTACATGAAGACAGAAAGCCATTCTAAACTGTCTAGTCGTTAAATATACTGAGGCATGGTGGCTGGGACCCAGCAGGCAAACAGGAGATACCTTGTAATGCAGGTGTTGAGATTACATGATGAAACGAAAAGAAAGTGATCAGATTAAATGTTACAATGGGCTGACAGCATGGAGACGAGAAGGCCGTGTGGTTTAAACTAAACGTGTGCAGCTGCTGCCTGATAACGGCAAACGCACTGCATTGACACTGCTGAGAAATCAGAAGTCCCAGGCAATGTGTTGAAGTTCCTCTCTTAATGCATTTTCCCCAGTTCTCTAACAATAAATGCAGTCATTTACAGCATATTTTCACATAGATTAAGAATATATATGATATTATAAACACATGAAAACTGGCTCAGTTCAATACTTAAAAGCCTTTAAACTGCTGATTCATATTACAGAATAGAAAAAAACTAAAGTAATCTGGCCAAATTTCACTTGAAAAACTATGAACTCTAAAAATTGAGGCAAACCTTCTAACTTAGCTTTCAGTTACCAGAGTAAACATCAGTAGGAAAGAAAAGAAAACCCACCATGAAACAGCCCATCTTGGTCTACACTATTGGGTAACAATGTCTTTCCTGAATGTTTAATATCATTACAACGGTTGACATACTTAAAATACACATACAAATCCACATAGAAAAGAATGCTAACTAGAAATCTATGGGCGCTTACTAAAATAAAAAAAAAAAAAGTAAAAAATATAATACAAGCTCAAAATTAAAAACAAGTAAGAAGACAAAGCAAGGCCAATGAAGCTTCATTAACATCCACGTCTAGAGCTATTCCCCAATAATCTTAAACAGCAATTCTACTTCGCTTGTTTTTTTATAAATTTTGTGTTTATTTATTTATTCCCTTTTTGTTGCCCTTGTTGTTATTATTATTATTATTATTGATGTCGTTGTTGGATAGAACAGAGAGAAATGGAGAGAAGAGGGGAAGACAGAGAGAGACAGACACCTGCAGACCTGTTTCACCGCCTGTGAAGTGACTCCCCTGCAGGTGGGGAGCCGGGGCCTCAAACCGGGATCCTTATGCCGGTCCTTGTGCTTTGCGCCACCTGCGCTTAACCCGCTGCGCTACTGCCTGACTCCCTCTACTGTGCTTTTACAAGCCACTCTAGCAATCATATTTAAAGTCCAATGACATATGCAAGTATTAGTTCAAACACAGGGAAAGTCCAAGACAGACCATACATAATTTTTAAAATGTATTCAATTTACAGATTTTTCTTCTGTTGCAAGAGGAGGGGTGTACAGTCTACACACACATTTCTACCAGGTAGGATATACACACACACACACACACACACACACACACACACAAGTACTGTGTGTGTGTGTGGGGGGGGTGTGTGTGTGATTTAAACTCCTTATGCTATGAGAAAAGTTAAATGATGTGGTACAGATCATCTGCCTACAGAAACACAGTCTACATCATACAACCGCCCGCTCTGTTCAGGCCTTAGAGCACGTACAGTACTTGATTTTATAAGCCACGTCAGCCATCCAGTAAGCCAGCTCGTGCTACAGCAAACATTCGCTGATACCAAGACCGCCTCACACTGTGCATGGAAAACATACCACGTCCCTAGATAGATGCCACGTCTGGTCGGCCTTAGCAAGTCCCATTTTTTTATTTCACGGCAAACACTGGAGGTTAAATTTTTCCAAAGTTAGGTTATTGAAGTAGATGCCACAGAGTAATTAGCTTCTCAGAACTTACACAAGTCTATAGATAAATAATAATAATAATAAAAGGTCTGATAAAAGTCCAACCAGAAACATGCTTAATATTCTGTGGAGGAAAGCAGACTTGCAAAGGTTTAACTTTCGAGCAGAGTTAGATTTGTGTGTGTGGTAATCATGTTATTTTCATTGGCCAAGTTTATTGAAAAATGCTTTGGAATTTGTCAAAACCCAGCCATGATATTATTACTGGCTGTTGTATGGAACTGATTTACTACAACACAAAAATACCAGCTGTTAGTTACAGGATGTCCTGAGAGGGGTTACCGAATATTCTTAAATCGAAGTCCAATCCATCTTTCCATAAAAAAAGAGACTCAAACACCAGGGACGGAACGGTGGTATCAAGTGCACCTAACGCCTTTACAATCCCCAACAGAATTATTATGACCTTCCTTTAAAAAGGCTTATTTTTGAAAATTCATTATTTCAGTTGTACCTTGCTTCTATATATCACACTGTATCAGGTTCTTCTGGCATCGATCATGTGGAAACAGAGAAAATATGTGAGTGTCTGGGAACTTACAATGCTCACTCTCTCCCCTCCCTGGGTAGCCACTAAGGCTCCTGGGGCTCTCCTGACATCTAGTGGTCACCCATGGAAGTGCATGTACTGCAAGAACTGCCTTGAGTGCCCAGTGAAATCACCAAATAGAAGACTTTTATTAATGTGCACACATGCTGGGAGGAAGACACCCTCCCCTTACATTCCCTCCAATCTCCTTGCTTCACTGGGGAGCACTGATTTACTTCTGACACCTGTGTCTGAGACCCGAGCCCCTGGTTCAATTCCTGGCACCACCCAGCAGCCAGAGCTGAGTGGTGTTCTGGTCAGTCAGTATTTCTGTCCATCAGACTTCCTCATGAAAATTAAGAATTGTTTCAAAAATAAAAATGATAATTTTATCTCCTGTTAAGTTTATGTGCCTCCCTCATAGTGCTCTGTGAAGAAAGACCCCACATCCGTATGTTCCTACCAACTCAATATCCTTCCAAAAGTTCTTTCCCTGAGGGAAGTGTGTCCTTATGTTTTCTTTACGGGGAGACAGCACTGCCTGCTGAAGAGAGCAGAATTTCAATGAGACAGACCTACACTCCGCCTCCATCTATCTTACCAATACTCTTATTCTTGGTCGTTTAAGGGAATGAGATCAAACGGGAGGTTGTGAGCCAAACATTCAGCCTGAACAGCCAATCAACAGGTGACAGCTCTTAGTAAAAGTCTTAAGCTTCATTCCACTCCTCTCAACATCTGTCTCTTTCAGTGGAGCAAGCTGCTCGGGTCGGGGGTGGAGTAATGAAAGGAATACAGGTGTGGGTGGGAGATGGATAATTCTCCTCCCTGACTCTCGGCTCTACAAGGGCAACTTAAAAAAGCACGAGTCTTTGAGAAACCAAATGGCTGTGTTTGGGGGTGGGGGTGGGGGTGTTACACGCAACAAGTAAGAGAGCACACACCTGCTAGACATTCAACAGGCAGCCGGTACTTAATCCTCACAAAACCCTGTAATACAGACGCCTCTACAGAAGAAGAAACTGAACTTGAAGCAACTTGCCCAAACCCCGCAGCCCAAGTGGACTCAATGGGCAGCATGCAGGAGTCCGGTGGCTGTGCTGAGCACGCTACACGTGGCTGCTGCCTTTGCCCTCTCCTTCAGCCTCTGCGCAGCTTCTCAAGTGGCGGGTTTCATGTTTCTGTGCCTTCCTAGTGGTGCTCTGTGAGGACAGACCCCAAAGAAATAACCTCTGCCACTCCTTCATGTCTTGGGAAGGCTAAGTGATACATTATTTAAAGGACTGGGGCTTTTCCAGAGGCTCACACACTAGCTCCCTCTCCTTTCTCCTGAGAATCTGGAAATAAGTCAATAGAAAGTTCCCGTTTTATATCCACACACTATTCACTCACCTGATACCAAGTTTTCTCTGATTAAACCCAAAATCTCAGGAAGTTACATTCTTAAGTCATCAATCCAGTGATTCCCCAACACTGAAAGACTTAAACCCATCTTCAGAATCATACCTTCTGAAAGTCAAAGACGGCTGTGGAGATAGCTCAAATGTTAAAACACAGGACTTATCTACCTGGCCACCAGAAGTCCCAGGTTCAGTCCTCGGCACCACCATACACTGTACATTACTGAGCCGTGTTCCGGTATCTCTCTCTCTCTCTCTCTCTCTCTCTCTCTCTCTCTCTCTCTCTCTCACACACACACACACACACACACACACACACACACACACACACACCAAACAAATCTTTTTTGTTAAGTCTAAGATATTTCCAAAACCTGTAGTCGCATCCTGCAAAGCAGCCAAGGGTACCATCCCTCCATGTTCTAGACATTTTTAAGAGAGTAAATACCAATGTCAGAAGCTCAAGCAAACAATTCAGACTCAGTAACAAAATAGCCTCAGAGCACCTACAATTCTTAGCAATTTCAAACTGTCATGATGCCTCAAAATAAATCAATCAACAAGGCAAATCTTGGCAAAATTATATGTTAGGGAGAGTTCTGATGGACCAGGGCATGGAGTTACAGAGAGCTACAACACAGTCACTTTGTCTTGTCACTGTGTCTTTCCTCATACCGGTGGGAAGACCTTAAAGGCAGCACTGGGAAGTGGTAGGACGACAGTTTTTGGAAGCGCCTTATTCACTGTGCAAGGAGCTTTAGAAAGGTAGCCACACCTGGGAAGCTTTAACCTAACAGCAAAGACAGGTGATCTCAATGAACCAATGGGAAGCTGGCCCAGGTGTGACACAGGGACTTCAGAGAAGGAAAAAAACACATGAACAGGGAGTCGGGCTGTAGCGCAGCGGGTTAAGCGCAGGTGGCGCAAAGCACAAGGACCAGCATAAGGATCCTGGTTCGAACCCCGGCTCCCCACCTGCAGGGGAGTGGCTTCACAGGCGGTGAAGCAGGTCTGCAGGTGTCTATCTTTCTCTCCTCCTCTCTGTCTTCCCCTCCTCTCTCCATTTCGCTCTGTCCTATCCAACAACGACAACAATAATAACTACAACAATAAAACAACAAGGGCAACAAAAGGAAATAAATAAATAAAATAAATATTAAAAAAAAAAACACACATGAACAGGCCATGCTCTTTGTGGCCCTAGGGTGTGCTGTCTGCACAACTTCTCCCTCACATCTTTTTAATAAAGAAGTTTAAATCTTGTATACCTAATCATGGAGACTCTCATAATTCTTTCTGAGAAGGCGCCATGGCCTAACACTCTGAGGCGTAAACTGGTGGTCCCGGGACTTTCCACAGACCTAACCCGTTTCCCCCTCAACAACTCCCTACTCACACTGTTCACACACACACACACACACAAACACACACACAGAGAATAAAAGCACTTCCTAGAGAGCTATCACATTAACTCATGAGAGAGCACAGTGGGAAGGCACCATGATGATCTTGCCCAGGCTGGGAAAACATCAGGTGAGGCACCCCTGCAATAAGGAATCTTCAAAAACAAATGCGAACAGGAAGTGATGTCAGCAGGAACAACAGTGATGTCAGCAGGCCAGTGCATGACCTTCCATCCTAGGCACAAACTGATTTCACTATGCTAGAAGGAGCAAACTGGCTTTGTGAAAACGCCAGATGCCAGATAAGTTGCCGCAGCACTGAGGTGAAGCAGAAGCCGAGACACCGGCTAAAGGTCACTGCACTTGGCCTGACTTCAGCACCTCCTCCCTGGGGCAGCGAGGCAGAACTAGAGAACAGGTCACTCCTGGCCTCACCCAAGGGAAGGAACAATCCAGAAGAGAGGCTTGAACTTTGGTGACTTGGCAAGTCAGGGGCTGCACTGGTTAACTGGGTTCTGTCTTGCCTGGCTTAGGCTGTCAGTCAGAAAGTGACATCATTTTATGCCAGGAGGGAACCCGCAGAAAAGGAAGTCGAGCCCCAAGCATATTGTAGCATCGGAGAGGCTGCAGTGTCACAGACAGGTGACAGGGAGGGGGAGGGACCACTGAGGAAATAGTGAGTCTTGCACAAGCTCAGCATTGGAAAGATAACTCACTCACAGTAGGACACAAAGCTTTCCCCCTGCAGGTGGGCAGGGGCTCAAACCAGGTCCTTGTGCACTGTTACACATGCACTCAACTAGGTGTGACACCACCCAGCCCCCACTCTCTGTCTGTCTCTATCTTTAAAAAAAGTCTTTTGTGACATCAGTAACATGAAGGAAACAGAGACGCAAAGTAGAGCTACTACATGCAGTGCGAGTTACCTGCTGAAAACAGACTGCTGAAGTCTTGGGATTTTTTTTTTTTATGGAATCTCCATGGTAACCAAAATAGAAGATACAGAAGATGCACAAAAGGTAATGAGAAGGGAATTGAAGTATGTCACTGCAAAAAATAAGTCACTAAAACACACAAAAAGTAGTAAGAGGAGGAATGGGCTAAAAGGTTATAAAGGAGGCAGAGGGGGGAGTTGGGCTGTAGCGCAGCAGGTTAAGTGCAGGTGGCGCAAAGCACAAGGACCGGCATAAGGATCCCGGTTCGAACCCCGGCTCCCCACCTGCAGGGGAGTTGCTTCACAGGCGGTGAAGCAGGTCTGCAGGTGTCTATCTTTCTCTCCTCCTCTCTGTCTTCCCCTCCTCTCTCCATTTCTCTCTGTCCTATCCAACAATGACAACAACAATAATAATAACTACAACAATAAAACAACAAGGACAACAAAATAAAAAAATAAAATAAATTAAATTTAAAAATTTTTAAAAATAGAGGAGGCAGAGAACAATTAAGAAATGAACATATTTATCAGTAATTACTTTAAATGTAAATAGATAAAACTATCTAATTAAAAAAAAAACATACGGAGTTAAATGCATTAAAAATAACAAGGAGGACTGGGCAGTAGTACACCAGGTTAAGTGCTCATAGTACAAAGCACAAAGACCCACGCAAGGATCTCAGTTCGATCCCCCACTCCCCACCTGCAGGGGGGTCACTTCACAAGTGGTGAAGCAGGTCTGCCGGTGTCTGTCTTTCTCTCCCCCTCTCTATCTTCCCCTCCTCCCTCAATTTCTCTCTGTTCTATCCAATTTAAAAAAAAAAAAAATTGGAAAAAATGGCTTCCAGGAGCAGTGGATTTGTAATGCCAGAACCGAGCCCAGAAGTAACCCTGGAGGCAAAAAAAAAAAAAAAAAAAAATCGCATGTCATCCACAAGAAACTTACTTTATATCTCAAAAAACACATAGGCAGGCAGAAAAGGCCAAAAATGCCAAACGGTAACCCAAAGAGAGGAGACACCACACTAATCATCAACAAAATAGACTTTCAGTCAGAAACCTGTAACAAAAATCAAAGAAAAGCATTATGTAATGGGAACATATGGCAAATGGAAAACATATCTGTTGGTATACATGAGACCCCTTCTGTTTCATTTGGTTTAAATCCCCCCTGCTTAACACTATTTTATTTACATAACCACTGTTAACAAGTTCCACCCTCCCTCCAGGGCATTTGTGGTTCAGTGATAGGATTCTTGCCTAATCTGCCCCCTCTTTGTCACACTCTGATTTTCACCAGTCACTTTTCTCTCCACCCTCTCTATGTCACATCCTGTTTCCACCCTACTTGGGAAGTATATATAAAGACAGCATTGTGAGTTTTAGAGTACTTTACCTTGAGTTTAGCTTAGCTCGTCTTAGATTGTGCTGCGTCCTGCATGAATAAAGAGATACTGCCTACAGCTCAACTATGAGTCCCTGGTCGTCTGTTACCTGCCCGTGAAGCCAGCCTGGCGAAAACAACCTAACCCATCGAAAACAACATATATCCCACTACCAGAACTATCAAATGCTGAGAGAAGAAGTAGACAGAAGCACAGTAGTAACAGACTTCAACACTCCTTTCAGCACCGGAGAACAACCAGACAGGAGATCAAGGGGGAAACAGCACTTGAACAGTCAGTCCTCTCAGCGACAGCAGAACACACCGTTTTCTCAAGTTCGCGTGGAACATTTTCCAGGACAGACCACATGTTAGGCCACAACACAAGTCTAAACAAATTTAAGAAGACTGAACTCATGCCAAGTATCTTTTCTGACCTCAGAAGAATGAAAGCAGCAATCAATAGCAGAAGGGAAAATGAGAGATACACAAGCACATGGAAATTAAACCGCACTCTCAGCCACCACACAGTCCGAAGAAGAAAGTGAAAGAGAAATTAGAAAATATCTCGTGGCCAGGCTGGGGAGATGGCATAATGGTTCTGCAAAAGACCTTCATGCCTAAGACTCTGAGGTCCCAGGTTCAGTCCCCAGCATCACCATCAGCCAGAGCTGAGCGGTGCTCTGGTGTCTACCGGTCTATACCCATCTATCTGTCTCTGTTTCTTCCATTATATTACAATACTTTTTAACAAAGTAAAGGTCTGGGCCATCAAGCTAGCTCACCTGGGAGGGTGCTTACACAGGAAAAGCTACTCAGAATCATTAACCCACTGACAAAAATGCAAACCAACATCAGGATAAGACAGCACCTGGGCCCATTATGAAGGTTGTTATTGTCTTCAAGTACTTCAGTACTTGGAACTAGCTCCCTTTCTATTAGTTGCTGGAGTCTATTGACCAAAACTTGGTTTAAGTTTTTAACCAGCACATCACAGCTTTGGAAGGGTGATTTTCATTTCCATGACAAAAAACATGGATGGGAAAGGGAAAACATTAACATTTTCAAAGTTCCTTGTGAAGATGGTACAAAAATGAACTCGTGAGGGAAAGTACCGAGCAAGTCAGTGTTCATAAGCCAAGGGAAATGTTCACGCAACCAACACTTAGTGAAAACCACACAAAGTCTTTCATGGGTCTCAGAGACTCAAAGGTCTGAAAGGCAACACACTCTATAAAGATACCCACTAATGTGCCCTGGAGCTCCACTTCCCCACTAGGGAAAGAGAGAGACAGGCTGGGAGTATGGATCAACCTGTCAATGCCCATGTTCAGCATGGAAGCAATGACAGAAGCCAGATCTTCCACCTTCTGCAGCCCACAATGACCTTGGGTCCATACTCCCAAAGGGATAAAGAATAAGAAAGCTATCAGGGGAGGGAATGGATACAGAGTTCTGGTGGTGGGAATTGTGTGAAGTTGTACCCCTCTTATCCTATGGTTTAGTCAATGTTTCCTTTTTATAAATAAAAAATTAAATAAAAAAAGATACACTCTGGCAAGAAGAACCTCACTTTACATCTAATTTATGCAAAAAAGTTTATGGCAAGAGGAGGAATCACACACACACACACACACACACACGCAATGCAGTGCAATGCAAGGACAGACAAAAACTTAAGAGACCATATGGCAGCCAGCTGTAAGTCACTTCCTATTCAAACATTCTTGAGAGAAGACAAGCGCACACAAGAAATGGCGAATGACGCAAACTCTGTGCGTGTCGACCAAGCCAGTGTGGCTCAAGTTTCACAGGTCTTTCCCTGAAGGGCATCTTAATAAAGTCCCTTGGCCTCCCCCCTCTCAAAATTCTGTGTTTTTTAATTTTTAAAAAATCTGTATTTATTGGCTAGAGACAGCCAGACATCAAGAGGGAAGTGGAAGATAGAGAAAAAGAGAGACAGAGAGACTCACCTGCAGCCCTGCTTCACCACTCACAAAGCTTTCCCCCAGAAGGTGGGGACCGGGGGCTCAACCTGGGTCCTTGTGCACTGCAACATGTGTGTTCAACCAGCCCAGCTTCCCCTCTCAAAAGTCTATACACAAAACACACACACACCCTCCCATCCTCACTTAATGTTTCTCATCAGTTCTGGTTGCAACTTTGTGCCTTCTGAAGCTTTCCTTTCTCTCTCCATTTTCTGTCTTCCCACTAGAGGTAAGTCACCAGAGGGCAATGGCGTTTGTGTCACGTGTCACTAAGTTCCTCCTCTCTTAGAGCAAGGTGTGCCACAGTGAGCGGTCTTGTCTTTGCTGAATGGCTGGCAGAATGAGTCAGCACCGGCGCACCTATCAATTTTCGTATGATGTTATACAAGACAGCTTATGCCTCTGCCCACCCACTCCCTTACTCTTCTGCCGCCAAAGAGTCACAAGGCTGACTGATCATAGTGGAAAATGTTTATAGGCCAAAGCCAGAGGAAGTAGATTTTCTAGTTAAAAATATCAGCATCTGTGTGCCCCATACCCTTGGGCATTTCGGCTTCCTGCTCTCCTCCGCCACCACCCACGCTAATCTCCATCACACATGGGTTGGATCATACTTGTGTTCCTTGCACACCTGCTGTCTACTACTCACTTCCGCTGACCTGGACCTTCTGCTGGGTAAAGGGCCTGGCTCGCCTCTCCCGAGGGGGAGAGCTACCCACTGCCTCTGGAATCACTCTCCTCACCTCCCAGGGAGAAAGGCCTTGACTACACAGATATAGCCAAGAACACTGCGCGTCTTCAAAACTTCTGGTGAAAGTACTTTCCTCACTTTATGCTTCTATATAAAGTTCACTGTCATCTGCCACACAGCCATGCCCTAAATGCCTCAACAGGAGAGGAGGAAAACCACCAGGGAGCTGCAATACTAAACCAAGTGGCCTTTCTTCTTGGGTGGAATAGAACCCAGCATCTTTATATGTATTTTATTTATTGCTTTTTGGATAGAGACAAAGAAATTGAGAGGCGAGGGGGAGACAGAGAAGGAGAGAGAAAAAGAGATACCTGCAGCCCTGTTTCACTGCTCATGAAGCTTCCCCCCTACAGGTAGAAACCAGGGGTTTGAACCTTGGTCCTTGTGCACTCAACTGTGCACAACCCCCAGAATCCAGTATCTTTACTCCACAAATCCTCATTTTTTCTGCTCCTGTTTCCCCAATCCTCACCTCACTGGCACAATGGGAGCTAACTGCCACTTCCTCAAAAGCAGGCGGGACAGACAGAAAGCACACAGAGAAAGACATTGCCAGTTCAACTGCATCCTTCCATCTACGGTGGGCAGATGGGTATTTGATACACTCTTCTGTACATTAGAAATTTAGGAGGAATCTAAGGGGGGAGGTAAGCATTCCCATCTCCCCCAGACTCTCCCACCTTGGGGCTCTGTGCCACTTTTGGGTCCCAACTGATTCACTTGGCAAATGTACTGACCCTCAAACCAATCTGTCTCTACCTCCTAGTCCTCTTACATGGAATTAATTGTATTACTGCCCTAAATAAACCATCTGATGACTCAATGGCACTTTTTTTTTCTCTTTTTTTTTTATATTTATTTATTCCCTTTTGTTGCCCTTGTTGTTTTATTGTTGCAGTTATTACTGTTATTGTTATTGATATCATCATTGTTGGATAGGACAGAGAAAAATGGAGAGAGGAGGGGAAAACAGAGGGGAGAGAAAGACAGACACCTGCAGACCTGCTTCACCACTTGTGAAGTGACTCCCCTGCAGGTGGGGAGCTCCGGGCTCGAACCGGGATCCTTCCGCCGATCCTTGCGCTTTGCACCACCTGCGTTTAACTCGTTCCGCTACCGCCCGACTCCCTATGGCACTTTCAAAATAAAAATTTCAATTCCTTCAGCGGCACGGGTGATAACTGAACAGATTAATCCACTGGTCACCCAGTCTAAATTTACTATGAAGCTACACACAGACCTGTGAATGCACCATATTCTTTCAGAGCTCAGTGTACGTTCTCACTCTACTGCCTCTGTCGGCTTCCAAGTCTGACTTTCACCGTGTTTCTGGTCCCACACTGCCTGACAGGGAGCATTCTAGGCCAAGAGAACAGGAGCTAGAGAACACAAGTCACACGTTTACACGGTCTCTTAAATGCAGAGATCTGGCAACTCCTATCAAATACAGCAGAGGGCGCCATAATTTCATTTTTTTATCAAAAACAAAGTTGGGTTAACAAAGGCAATTATCACATCGGATGAAGTTAAATATATCCCAAAAAACACATTTTTAATAAAAAAGGAATGTGGAAATTATTATCTGATATCAAATTCACTTAAATAATTTTTAGTTTAAAAATGAAACCGCGGGGGGTCTGGCGGTGGTGCAGTGGGTTAACAATGGCAATCATAATACCCACAATGAGGCTACAACAACAAGGGCAACAAATGGGGGGAAAATGGCCTCCAGGAGCGGTGGATTCATGGTGCAGGCACTGAGCCCAGCAATAACCTTGGAGGAAAAAAATGAAACCGCAGGGAGTCGGTCAGTAGTGGAGCGGATTAAGCGCACATGACGCGAAGTGCAAAGGACCTGTGTAAGGATCCTGGTTCGAGCCCCTGGCTCCCAACCTGCAGGGTCGCGCCCCTGGCTCCCCACTTGCAGGGAAGTCGCTTCACAGGTGGTGAAGCAGGTCTGCAGGTGTCTGTCTTTCCCCGTCTTTCCCTCCTCTCTCCATTTCTCTCTGTCCTATCCAACAATGACAACAACAATAATAATAACTAAAACAATACAACAACAAGGGCAACAAAAGGGAATTAATAAATAAAATGAAACCTGGAGAACTGGGCAGCAGCGCAGCTGGTTAAGCGCACCTGGTGCAAAGCGCAAGGACAGACATAAAGATCCCAGTTGGAGGCCCCAGGTCCCCACCTGCAGGGGAGTCGCTTCACAGGTGGTGAAGCAGGTCTGCAGGTGTCTGTCTTTCTCTCCCCCTTCTCTCTCCATTTCTCTCTCTGTCCTATCCAACAATGACGATGACAACAAAAAAAAAAAGGGCAACAAAAGGGAAAATAAATAAATATATATAAAAGAAAATTTTTTTAAAAAATGAAACCACATGATTAACACACCAAAATTCTAATTGTAATTGAATATACCAACTGAACCAACAATGCAAATTGTAGGGATGTCTCCTAAGAATCAGACAAGCTTACAATCAATTGAAATCAGCAAGAAGAAAATAAAGTCCCTGCTTCGATCGCCAGCATATTCAGGGCAAGAACCACTTCACTCACAGCACAGAACTGACTCTGACAATGACGTCTGGTCATCAGGTATCTGAGCCAATAAGATAACTTTTCCAATCTGCTTCATTTTGGGGTCTTTTGAGGTATATTTTTCTAAGCTAGTTGCTAGTCCAGCCTCAACTGTCGTGACTATTCCGAAAAGTCACTGCAACTGACACCAAGCTGATCTCATTCTAGACAGGACATTATATCTCAAACTCTTCTTGTACTTTCAAAAATTCATCCCCACCTTTTGCTATTTAACTTAAGATAGTGCTAGGAGTTACCAGTTCTCAAACTCTTATGATTTGGGGCTATACCAGGCAACACTGCACTGTAAACACACGGTTGTGTTCCTATCCCTGAGCAGTGAATAACTACGGAGAGGAAAGCAGACTCGCCCAGCAAAGTAAAAGGCTGCCATCTGGAAGCTGGGACATTACTGTAACCAATGTCCAGTGTGGGAGGAATCACCTAGAGCCATGCGGTGTCTGCTTCCAAGTACTAATTTTGCAAGAAGGCAAGTCCAGCCAGAAAAAGCAGTACTGAATCACCCTGGGTTAGTCATCCGATCTTGTTTAATATCAAGGATTCCTAGATGTCCGATACCTTAAATAGCAAATAAAGAGAGAGGCTAGAGACAGTTCCTCTCAACCTACCCAGAAGATTATCCTGAGTGGAAATAGTAAGTACCAGGCATAGCATCGTGAAACTTACTGATCTCAAAGGGAACCCCGGGGCAGGTTGTACCTAACTGAGTAGTTGTGCTACTGACATTCTAAAACAGGTCTCAGAGTCACAGCCACTGGGACTGGCTGAGAGGGAAAAGACGAGATGCAACTTGCTATCTTACTCATCTACAGGGAAGAGTTGGAGACAAACCAAGGTGGCCTGCCCTAACACAAACAACTTAATTACGACCTGAGGGAGAGCTGTCGGCTTTATGTAATAAGGAGTCCTGCGTAACCGCACTGTGGATTTGAAAGCGATTTGATAACAGTGGTCAGGTGGGTGGAGAAGGCTAGAGTAAGTGAAGGGGGACAGGAGGCAGGATTCTCCCAGGACCCTCGTGACCAAATAATAAGCAAAGACTTGTCATAAAATGGAAACGTGGAATGACTGAATCATCAGTCATCTTCTCCCTTTTATTCTCTTACTTCTTCTTTGCCTCATTCAGACACGGAGCAAAAGCACTTTGGAAGAAGAAGAAAAGCACAGAAAGAGAAGCAGGAACTCACTCTTTCTTAACAAAATGCTGATCGCTGAGCACAATGGACGAGAGCACTCAGATATGCAGGAATAAAGGGATTAAGCAAGGGATACTTATTAGCAAGGAAGACTTAGAAGCTATGGAAGAAAGAGAAGAGTGGGGAAGAAAGAGACAGTATCACCTTCAAGTGCAAAGTGAATATTTCACTCAGTCTAGTCAAATCTCACTTTAATTAATATACAGTAATCTTTGGAGTTCATGAGAAATGTTCCAAGTATGACGATGGTGGGACATGCCTGCTGCATGGTCCTAGCTCTGACATGACAACTGTGACTAATTCATATCAGGAGGATAACTAGAAGAAACAGGGACAAGGGACGCCTGAGGGCAGGTGGCTCCCAGGATGGGAAGAGGCGAGAGGAGGCAGGGGAGAGGAGCTCAGAGGAACCAAGGGCAAACGCTGCCACCCTGGAACACAGTTGACAGTCAGTCCCCCCAGGATGCCTTCCGGGACTACTGTCTCTGCCAACTGAGACGCCCACGAGCCTCCCAGTTTCCGGCTGCCTTTAAAAGAAAAGCCTACGACTTAGAAGGATGCCAGCATTAGGCAAATACACCAGGGAGAAGTGTTCTACTCCAAGAATATTCACCTCAGACACAATTCACATGGGCATGGAAACAAAGGAGGAGGGGGATGGGAAGGAAGGAGGGAAGGAAGGGGGGAGGGAGGGAGGGAAGGAAGAGGGGAGAGAGGGAGGGAAGGAGGCAGGTAGGCAAAGAGGCAGGCTGGCTAAAACATCACTCTTAACCAAAGAGTATTAATAATAATTGACCTAAATGACCATCAATCTAGCAATGGTTTAAAAGTAATGAGGGAGTCAGGAGGTAGTGCAGCAGGTTAAGCGCACGCAGTGCAAAGTGCAAGGACCAGAGTGAGGATCCCAGATCCAGCCCCCAGCTCCCCACCTACAGGAACTTCTTTTACAGCGGCATGTGCGCATGTACTAAGTAAGACAGATGATTTCTTCACATCTCTCATGAGCTCCACTGATTTAAAAATCTTCGTTCACACCAGGTAATAAAAAATGTTACAATCATTAAAGAAGTCAACAGGATTTCATATTCCCTATTCCTTACTCTTGATTGTCTCTCTCATAAAATAAGTCAATTTTCATTTTTTTTTAGTATTTATTTATTCCCTTTTGTTGCCCTTGCTGTTTTATTGTTATTGTTGTTGTTACTGATGTCATAGTTGTTGGATAGGACAGAGAGAAATGGAGAGAGGAGGGGAAGACAGAGGGGGGGGAAGAGAAAGACAGACACCTGTAGACCTGCTTCACCACCTGTGAAGTGACTCCCCTGCAGGTGGGGAGCTGGGGGCTCGAACCGGGATCCTCACGCCCGTCCTTGCACTTTGCGCCACCTTCACTTAACCCACTGCGCTACCACCTGACTCCCAATTTTCTTTTTTTTAAGAGAGAAGGAGTGAGTAGGCAGAGCATAAGCATTTTCCTGCTAGGACAGTGAGGCTAAAGCAAAGAGTGAGGGGTGAGAGGGTCCATGTCAGAGCTGAGTGTACAAGGGCCAAGAGAGTCGCCTTCCGGGATGGCAGAGTGCTAGCGAAATCTTGGTTAACAACTCCTGATTCATCATGAAACCTTCTATGAATTGATATTTTTGATAAATGATGCCTTTGTTTAAACTTTTTAAAAAGATTTATTTATTGATGAGAGAGAGAGAAATACAGAGAGAGAGAGAGAGAGAGAGAGACATCAGAGCACTGTTCAGCTCTGGCTTATGGTGGCACTGGGGATTGAACCTGGGACCTCAGAATCCCAGGGATCAAAGTCTTTTGCAGAACCATTATGCTGCATCTCCAGCCCAACCTCTATATGTAAGTTATAATGAAACTCACAAGAGAATTTTCATCTTACTTTGTCCTTTCAGTCCTTAAAAAAAAAAAAAAAAAAAAAAAAAACAACCTACAAATCTGTGGAGCATTAAGATGGTTTGTTTTAAGGTACCAGAACAGTCTACTTGATACCATCGCTTCCTGTAATAACATTCCACATAAATGAGGTGTTCAGATTGAGAAAGAATTATGGAGGTGTGCAAGTTCAATTGTGAAATCATCTTTCGTTATATCAACTGATTAATGCAAACTCTTAATTTTAGGCTCCGGGGTTTATTCTGTCCATTACTTTAAAATTTCCATTCAAAAAACTTTTCATTGTAATGGAAAAATAGCTTAAATTTGAACACCTTAAATCAGCTGCGAGATGAAGTACTTCAAAGGCCTGAAATACTTACTGCCTTGATCACCCTTCTCCCTTAGTTAAGGCTCTTACCCTTATTCTGGCCACACTGTCAGAAACTACAGAAGATCCTATTAAAAACAGTTACCAATTCTCCATACATAATGTCTAACATTCTGTCAAAAGCTACTAGAAAAATCAAGAGCACAAAACCATTGGGGGCAGCGGGGGGGGGGGGGGGGGGGGGAGAAGAAACCAGTCACAGGTAATCCGACATTGCAAATTATGAGATCAGAACATTATTAATCAAAGGTGGTTTACAGTGAAGAGAATCGAAAGCAAAAAGGAGATTTTCACCAGTACCTTAAGCCCCCCTCCACCCCCCACTTCTCCTCTTAAATACAGAAAATGTCTTCCTCATCGTGTTGTTATGATAATTACACACCTCTCATGGTATCTACCACACCATAGTAAACATTAAGTCTCATATGATGGCTCATAAATGTTACAGCAAAATTATATCTTCCCAGGTCCTGGGAAGTTCCTTGCACTTTTCAGTGTAACAGAATCGTCCACTCTTGGTGAACGAAATTTTTATACGATTTTTACTGAATTACTACCTAGTAACTCCTTGTGCTTTCACTGTCAATTCCTACCAAAATGCTTTTCAGCCTGACACTCTCTCAACTGAGCTATTTCGACAACGCTACAAAAATGCTTTTCAAATCAAAAGAATGGCATTTATTTTTAGTTTGTTTTTATTTTAACTAGCAGCAAAATATTCTGGACCTACCAGTGAGGTTCGGGGGGGGGGGGGGGGACCTATTAATCTATGCTTTAACTCCTTTACAAAAACAGATGTGGAGTAGCTTACAGATGTATAAAGAAACAAGTAGTAAAAGGTTCTTTCTGTTTGTCCATGGGGTTCTGTGTTTCAATGTGAAAAGGTCAGACAGGTCATATAGAAGGAAGGAAGGTAGCAAAGGTTCTAAGTGAGTTATTAAAGCCATGTGCTGACATTTGAGTGGTGAAATAATAAAAAACATACGTTTTGTAGACCTTGGAAATACTATTTGTACAGTGATCATTTCATTTGACCTACAATGTCTAAGGCAGACATTTCACCCTTCCTATCCCAAATTCATATGACAAGACTAGGACCGTCCAAAGGACAGAACTGTGGGGAGTTCCTTCTGCTCTATCACGCTGCTGTTACCTGCACAAAGTCAAGGTCACACCCTCGTACTCTTACGTGGTGCCAGGGCTTGAACCCTGAGCCTCTGGTACTGTAAGGAACACACTCTACCAGATGAGCTACCTCCCAGCCTCTGCTAAGTTTTTTTATTAGCACAGCAACTATTAATAGCAGTATCATTTGTCTACACCAGTGTCAATAACCTTTTTCTACTAGTTTATTAATAAGTGCTTAATTATCTGAAAAGTACTTAATCATTTACAGTGGAAAACCATATACTGGTCTGCCTAGCTCTCTGGAAATGAGCACAATGGCTGTGCTCACTAGCTATTAGTGATCTGCAGTCCTTATAATAATCTTTCCTCATGCCTACAGGCAACTGCAGAGGGAACTTTCTTTCCCTCAACCACCTGTCAAGAGGAGAGAGAACATATGAAGAATTTAAAACATGAGAGATACAGACACCATACTGAAGCATGACCCAGCCTAGCCTAATAATCTCTCTCTTCTGATGCATTTGAAAAAGAAAAAAGCTGGGGGCCGGGCGATAGCACAGCAGGTTAAGCGCACGTGGCGCAAAGCACAAGGACCGATATAAGGATCCCGGTTCGAGCCCCCGGCTCCCCACCTGCAGGGGAGTCGCTTCGCAGGCTGTGAAGCAGGTCTGCAGGTGTCTGTCTTTCTCTCCCCTCTCTGTCTTCCCCTCCACTCTCCATTTCTCTCTGTCCTATCCAACAACAATGACATCAATAACAACAACAATAATAACTACAACAACAATAAAACAAGGGCAACAAAAGGGAAAATAAATATTTTTTTAAAATTTTAAAAAGAAAAAAGCAGCTTTCCACATGACAAATGAATAGAATTTGAACGATTCCCCATTTTTATTTCTTCAATATTGCTTCTGGTCCACAGTTGCCCTTCTCCCCTGCCAGCAGTACAGCTTCGTACAGGATCTGTCATTTCACCATGTCTTTCATATTTGTTAATGCTCTTATGCTGCTGAAATCCTTTTGGCTTTAATTCACTGACTTCACATATTTTTTCTTCTGTACTACCTTCCAGTACATGACATATTTTTAACTCAGTGCTTGGGTTTCATGCTCAATTCCTGTTAAAGAATTAATTTTTGCAATTACTGTTGCCTTTAAATTATTGTTTAATTAGCCTAGTTCCTTGCCAAAGCAAATTAGCTTTCTCACATCAGTTGAGCACATTACAAAGCCTAATGGATCCCCAGTTATCTTTCATCTTTCTTTTAGAGGGTGGGGGGAAGGGAGGAGCTCTTATCTACTTTGTCTCACTATTCCCTGCCCAGAATCGATTGTTTTAGCTGTCAGCATGAAGTACACTGATGTATCTTCATTAGCAAAAAGCAGGTCTTACATACCACACAGGAGAGGAAGCCAAGAACTAACTGCTAGCACTTGCCTAAGTAGCAGTGGGAGCAGCTAGCAGTGAAGCGTGATCTAAGTCATTCCCGGGGCCAGGAGAACTCTGCGGTATTGACCATAAAGGTGTGCCCCCATCAGTAGGGTGGCTTTGTCTCTAATGGGCAGTGCATTTTACACTGAGCCTCACGTTAGAGACCAGACCCAAGCTGGTATGATACTTCAGCAAGAAATTAAGGCAAATAAATCCGCCTCCCCACCAATGCAGTGTACAAGTCATCACCCCAGGAATACGGGCAAGAGGGCACAGTACATGTGCCAGCAGCACCTTCCTCTTTCCCCTGAGATCCTAATCTCTCACTTCAAAGCAGGAGAGCCTTCTTAATCAAGTAAGCCAAGAGGGCGGACACCAGAAACTCCAGAGACAATGCGGTACACCCTCTAGCCTGGTTAAGTGGCACTCTGGCCTCACACGACACATAGCATAGCAAACTACTCTGCTCTGGGAAGCCCCCAGAAGACAGCGGCTGACTGTGGGAGGAGCCCACCCTGTGACTTGAAGGTGAAGATCTTCAATCCCTAACATCTGGGGTGGGAAAGGAGCGGGGGACTGAACCCCAACATTAGTGGTCAATTATCAAGCCAACATGGCCAACGTAATGAGCTCTTCCTACAGGCCTAACAGCATGGGTTTCAGAGAGCATGTAGGCTGGTGGAGACCTGGAGACTCAGGAGAGTGGTGCCTGGAGAGAGGCTCAGGAGCTCCCCACCCTTTCCCACAGGCTTTGCTCTCTGGACTGCTTCCGGCAGGCGGCTTTGACTTAGAGCCTTTAGAAGACCATCCTTATCTCAGAGCCAGGACCCAGCTCAGCTGCTGGAGCACAGAATTTGCATTCCTGAGGCCTGGAAGTCATAGGTTCAATCTCTCCAGTCACACAATAAGTCAGAGTTGAGCAGTGTTCTGGTTTCATTCCCTCTCTCTGTGTGTGTGTCTCTCTCTGTCTCTCTCTCTCTTTCTCAAAGCAAGTAAATCTTTTTGTACAAATCATTATTTCACATTATTATAACATACAGAAGTAGAGTTTATATTTGTGATATTCTAGAATAGTTATAGGTTAGATCACAAACCACTAGAATAGTGAGCAGCCTGCTTGCCTGTGGGTTCTGTGGGTTCCTGGTTCTCTCTAGTTAGTTCATCAATTTGATGGATTGGTGGGTGCAGGAAACCTGGGTGTGCGGCTGGCAGGTCACAAGCAGAGGTGCACAGGGGTGGGGAGGCCACAGTTTTTGTGAGGTCAATCTGATACTATCACCAGGGAGTGACAGAACTGAGAAGAACTAGGGTGGGGGGAGACAGCATAATGGTTATGCAAAGAGACTCTCAGCCTGAGGCTTCAAAGTCCCAGATTCAATCCCCAGTACCACCAAACCAGAGCTGAGCAGTAATCAACTGCTGGTATCAAAAAAATACCCCTAAAGTGGACAGCAGGAGACCCAGCTATTGCCACACAACAGCTCAGTGCAGGCAAACAGTGAGACAGTGAGAGTGGAGAGGGGTGGCTTTGCCTCCCACAGAGTCATGGGCACTTGGGAATCAGGTGGGATGGATGTTCGCCATGGAGGAAGGGACTCTGCAGCCCCAGGGCCTGTACTCAGCTCCACAGACAGGGAAGGACATCAGTCCCTAGTCAAGTCGGCTTGAGAAAAGACAGGGCTGCAGGCCCAAAGGAGAAGCCTGCGCCTAACTAAGGGTTGGGAGAAAGAGCAGCAGCTGGGACGGGTGCAGCAGATTCTGGCTGGCTGGCAACAAGAACAGAGCCAAGAAAACCCCATGCTCAGCACTGGAGCCCTTGGAGTCTAAGTCAGCAGGCCCGTCAGGTACAGAAGCTTAGGTTTGCTTTCCTGGTGTCGGTCTCCATCGCAGAATTAAGAGTGGAGATAAGCAAGACAGATGGCAACCCTAGCCTAGGAGTATTTTTCAAAGAAAGTGTCAGTCTCAAATTACCCAACTGCGGGGAGTGTGTCTGGGGCACTCGTCGTGGCAGCTTGAGCAGACATATGGGAGCAGGAAGCGAAAGACATGTGAGGGAAACTGTTTATCACAGTTGGGAGAAAATAGAAGGTAAATGTCAGAATGAACGTGAGAAAGAATGATCCTGAAATCCAGCCTAAGGGGTAGAGGTGTGGGGAACGGGGGTGCGGGGAGGAAGGGCAGAGAAAGGAAAGGATTTGTTCAGAAGGCGTCTTCAGGATGGATTTACTGAAACCACTGAAGAATCCAAGAAGGAAGCAGTTTCAGCAGGAGGGCATAATCTGCACTTCCAGATGATATGAAGAAATCGAGGGGTCAGGAGATGGCTCAGCCAGTAGAGTACATGCCTTACTAGGCACGAGGCCCTGGGTTCAAGCCCCAGCACTATGGACAGTGGTGGGGCTGTGCTGTAGTGTCTCTCCTTCTTCTTCTAAGTGCACAGATCAACACAAAATAACAAACAAAAAATTGGGCCAGGAAGACCTCTACTGCATACACAAGAAGCCCTCAATTCATTCCCCGCTGCCTGCCGAGGCCACATTTTATTATTATTATTATTATTATTATTATTATTATTATTATTATTGCCACCAGAGTGATTGCTGGGGTTTGTTCAGCACTACAAACTACAAATCCACCACTCCCAGTGGCCATTTTTCCCCTCCTCCCCCCCTTTCTATTTTATTTGATAAGACAGAGAAAAATACCTGTAAATCCCTTACGACTCAATATGAAAACTGCTGCCTCACTAGTACGTTTCTCACTCACCTCACTTGTAAGCCGCGTTACTGCTCCTCACAGCTGCACATCTATGGCTTCCATTATGCCAAGCACCTAGTAAGTGCTCAAGAAATGCTTCTGTGACTTTGGTCAACAACCCAACTGTTCTTTAACATTTTAATGACTCTTATTTTAATGAGATATAGAGAAAGGCAGATGGGAAGAGGGTAAGGGAGAGAGAGGGAGGGAGAGGGAGAAGGAGGAAGACACTGACCAGAGGTCCTGCTCAGCTTTGGCTATGGTGGTGCTAGGGATTGATCTGGGGCCTCAGGCATGAGAATCTTTTGCAGAACCATTTTGCTGTCTCCTCTGCCCCACAGCCCAAGTATTCAAGTATTCTACCTACTGTTGCCTTCTATGTTTTAGGAAGACAACAGCCTAAGCAGGTCTGCAATCCACAGCATGCTTCTGTTCTGCTGCATTCATTAGTTCTGAGGCCAGCTAACAAAACTGCCCCAAGTCCGTCACCACCTGTTTCTATAGTTTAATTAGTATACACTCACACTCGTTTACATATTGGCTGCGGTCTCCTATATTCTGGCAAGGGTAAGTAGTTGCAACACAGACCACACAGTATACAAGGATTAATGTGTTCAATATTGATCAAGAGAGACACCAGAGCACCACATCACCTCCATCAAGTTTCCCTGGCACAATCCACGGCACTCCCATGTGGTACTGGGGATGGAGTAAGCTATAGACTCTAGCCGCTGAGCTACCGCACACACCCAGTATCTGGTGGTGGTGGTTTTTAAACTTATTTTATTTGACTTGATAGAACAGCAAAACAGAAGGGAAAGGGAAAGGGAAAGGGAAAGAGAAGGAGATGGAAACACCTTGCAGCACTGCTTCGCCACTAGTAAATCTTTCCCCCCTGTGGATAGGGGCTGGGGGCTTAAACCCAAGTCCCTTTGCACCGTAACGTGTGTTCAGCCAGATGTGCCACCACCTGGCCCCCAATATCTGGTTCTTCACACAAAAGTTTCCTGACCAGTAGCTGGGCCCACGTGGCAAGCAAGCCATTATTAGAAATACTGACTATGAGTCAGTCACTGCTGATACTGGCTTGGTGAGTACTGTGAACAAAACACACATAGCCACTGCCTTCACAGAGTTCAAGCAAGACAGACAAAACACACAGCCGATAAGAAAACGTCTAAGAGTGATATGCACAGTGAACAACAAATAATACCATTTGAGAAAAGGAAGAGATTGGGTGGGGGAGAGACAGGCTTATGCTGGACAAAAGGGGAAGTTTGTCTCGGACTTTCTTAAAATATGTTGATCACCTTTCATTTTCAGCCCTAGTTGTGATTAAGAAAGCACTCAGCCTCTCAAACAAATCAACTGTTACAAGGGCAGTAAGTTTCACCAGAATGAGATCGGGTGTGCAGATGCCGTGCCCGTGCTAACCTGGCTCCACCCAGAAGCGTGTTTTAAAATACCCAGTTGAATGTCTCCTCTGTGTCTACTTTAAGCACGCCTCTCTAAACCTGTCTTTTTCAAATGCAGCTTTGACGAATCCTCAATGAGATGGGGCACCGGCTTGTGGTCAGAACATCTGGAAAAATGTACACAAAGACTCACAGACTATTTCTGGCATAAAGACTGCACTTTAGTGGGGCCAGGTGGTGGCACACCTGGCTAAGCGCTCACATTACAGAGCACAAGGACCCCGGTTCAAGCCCCTGGTCCCCACCTGCAGGGGGGAAAGCTTCAAGAGTGGTATCTCTTTCACTCTCTCTCTCCCCACCCCCTCTCAATTTATCGCTATTCAATAATAAATGAATAAAAATATATGAATATTTTTAAAAAGACTGCACTTTAGCGATGCTGGGTAGCCAATAAGCTGCGGATAGGCTAGCATATTGCAAATGCCTAGCCGCTGAGTTGTGATGGCTGAAGGCAGGCAGTGCCTAGCAGAGGGAGGAGAAAGATCTGTCCACTCTGAGACCGCTGAGGACATTCAACGGCTCTTGGATATATGACAGGTGTGGGGTTTGGAGAGAGATACAAGGATGTCCACAGGCAGGATCACTGAAGCCACACTGGTTATCTAGTAAGGCCGACCTTCCCAGGTTCGAGGATGCAGTCGTGGGCCCCTGGGAATAGACCTAAAATATACCTCCTGCTTTCTTCCACCACGAAGACCCCAAAGCTCATCTCCTATATTTTTACCTTTAGGTTCCTAATTATTAAACAGTTAGTTCTGCTTTATAACTTAATGCTTTTCAACCACCAGGTTGTAAATGCTACCATGTCACCAACCTGAATTCCCTGGGCAGACAACTCCACCGTGTGTCTTGAGCCCCACCTCCCCAGAGCCCTGCCCCACTAGGGAAAGAGAGAAACAGGCTGGGAGTATAGATCGACCTGTTAATGCCTATGTCCAATGGAGAAGCAAATACAGAAGCCAGACCTTCCATTTCTGCACCCCATAATGATCTGAGGTCCATACTCCCAGAGGGATGAATTGGAAAGTTTCCAAAGGAGGGGATGCGATACTGAACTCTGGTGGTGGGAACTGTATGGAATTGTACGACTCTTATCCCACATTCTTGTCGATCATTAAATCACTAATAAAAAATGAACAAAGTAAAACATACAAAAGAAACCACTAGAATTGACTAAACCTATTTATTATCTCAAAGGATAATAAGAAAAAATTTTTTTCAGCTGGCAGCTTTCACCAGGATTGATTGAATAATGATTATTTGAAAGGCACTGTGTGTCCAGGTCCGGGCAGATGCAAAGAGGAATATTACTAAGTTCCCCACCTTGAGATGTTAACAGAGCTAAAGAACATGAAAAATTAAAATAGGGCAGAATGAAAAAATGATTCAGAAGGCAGGAAAAACAAACCAGAGTGGCTGAGATTGCTGTTTCTGATGTCGAATCTGAAGGGCTACAGAAAACCTAGGAGGGGTGGTGAGGGAGAGGTTGAGACTGTGGGCCCTTTTCCTTTGGGGAGCAGGAAGTGGGGGGGAAGTCTAGACAGCAGCCGACATGCTCTGTGGCAGGAGCGGTGTTAACACCTGCATCTGCGGTGGAAGCATTTGGAAAAGACTGGACCGACAAGTGATGTTTGTTCTATAAATGTTTCACTGGTGTCTGTGGTGCTGGGAGCCAAAGAACCTTCTGGCTCATTTGAAGGTCATTTGAAAGTTGGTGGGTTTTATGGGAATCCATTATCCTACATAGTTTCCATGGTGTTTAATGCCGTATCATTTTTGGCTGTGGAAGACTTGGGAGCAGAGTCTAGGGCATGCTGGTGACTACAGATGCGGAACTTTCCGATCTGCAGGCCAAGGGAGACAAGGTCTTGGCTTACTTGTTTCGGGGAGGAGAATGAGTCTTAGGTTCTCACAAAAGCAGAGCTCTGTTTGTCAATACAAAGACTGACCTTCCTCCGGGGAGGAGGATTCCTTTTATTGCCTGTGTATCCTGTGTTGCACTTTCTGATGCTGTTTGTCTTACAAAGACTTAAAATTCTTGCCTGCTGTAGTTTTCTGAATGCTTACTTCTTAAGCACTGAGATAGATGTGGGTGAGTGAGCTGAACGTGAGGGTGGCTTGGACGTTTATTTCAGTGGGGTTACCATACAAAAGATAGGCTGGGGGTATGGAGCGACAGACACACCAATGCCCATGTCCGGCAGAGAAGCAATTACAGAAGTCAGAGCTCCTACCTTCTGTACCCCCAAAAAAATCTTGATCCATACTCCCCGTGGGAAAGAAGTGACAGGAGGAGGAGGATAAAAAGGCTCTGAACTGCGGCTTCATAGGCACCTGGAGAGAAAGGAGGAAAAAGAGAGGGACATTTGGATATAGTAATGGTGTCATGAGTGGCTTGGGGGGGAAGAGAGGAATGAACATGGAAGAAAAAGGGAGCAGTTATGTACAAATGTAGATAGATAGTTGTAGAGATGATGGTAGGCCATGTCTACAACCTTAAGGGAACTGCGGTGGCTTGCAGTGGGGAGACTGAGGATTTAGACAGAACTCTGGTTGTGGAAACGGTAGGAAATTATACCCCTGTTGACATGTAATTTTATAACTCTATCTTAAATCACTAAAGTTTTTTTAAATAATAAAAGGCTGCTCTGAGTAACGGTTTACTGATTTCTCCTGTTACTTTGCAACTATACCAATAGAGAGATCCCTTAAGAAATCTTGACAACATGCACTACTAAGAATGCTTTCAGTCTTTCTTACACTGTGGCCTTTTTTCTAAGCAGGAAGGTGTGGCAGTTTGAACTTGTACCAGAAAATGCAGGAGAGACTATCTGAGCACATGGAACTTCAAGTCTTTCAGACTGGTCCCGATCACCTTTGGTCCATTAGCACCGGATAATTTTTATTTATGGTGTAAGATGGCATTTGGACTTGTTCCCCTTGGTAGATAATAAAATCATGTTTCACAAAAAATGGTAACAGATGGATAAGATGTAATAAGTAGGATTTTAAATTAAAACAATAAAACTTAATAGTTCACTCAAAATTGGTCTTATGAATTTCAATTTTTTTTTCTCTCCAGGATTATCACTAGGGCTCAGTGCCTGCACCACAAATTCACTGCTCCTAGTGACCATCCTTTTTCCATTGCTATTAATTGTTGCTGTTGCTAGTGTTGTTGTTGTTGTTGTTGTTGGATAAGACAGAGAGAAATGGAGAGAGGAGGGAAAGACAGAGGAGGGGAGAGAAAGACACCTGCAGGCCTGCATCACTGCTTGTGAAGACACACACACACACACACACACACACACACAACACCACAGATAGGGAGCCAGGGGCTCAAACTGGGATCCTTGCATGGGTCCTTATGCTTTGTGCTATATGTAAACTTGAGATTTTGAAGCTCATCTGTCCCTGTGCCTGAGATACTTAGTCACTCCTTCCCATGCTCCACCCTGTCCAGCCCTGCTCAGGTTCTGTTAAAATCCTACTTCCTAAGAACCATCTTCTTACAAGCTTAGCTGCTCTGCCCCTACCATGACCCTGAGCCATCCGCCTCCTTCCTAGCACCCTTCCTCCCAAGCACTAGTTAAGGGCAGTCTTCCCTTGCAGTCAGCAGACCAGAAAGCGTGTTTACCTGATACTACGCCACTGGCATGCCTAGCACTTAGTAAGTCCACAGTAAGTACCAGTACTCATTCAAGTGTTAAATACTTCTAGACCCTCGCCTACCACCACCACCACCAACAACAACAACAATAACAAAACAAAAAGTGCCATAACTTTTGCCCCAAGCAGGAACATTTCTAAATAGTAAATTTTATGTGGAGGAGATTGCTTCTCACAAGAGGACCTTATACAAACACTGGACTACACTGCTTTAAGTCAGTGTTACCAAAAACAGTAACAGAGACGATGGGCTTGGAGTTGGACTGTCAGAAGGTAGGCAGAATACTGACACATGCAGATGAAACCCAGGGAGCTAGTCATGGTATGTATGTCCTTAAGGACATGTCCATATATAAACGTCCACCTATTCGGCTGACAACCTTTTTTTTTCTGTTTTTCTATGCAAATATGAGTTGGGACTTTTCCGACAAACCAATAAAACGGCACATTTAGAAAAGGTGAGTGACTGGGCAGGTAGTGCGGCAAGCAGAGCACTGGACTCACAAGCATGGGGTCCCCTCTGCCTGTGCCAGAGTGATCCTCTGGTTCCTCTCATTTGTAGTACGTGAAATGAATCTAAAAAGCAAAGCTGAAGCCAGTTATATCATGCTGCACCTGACAGAACTCACATGTTCCAGTGTGCAAGAACCTGGTTCAAGCCACACCCAAGGGGTCCCCACTTCCAGTGGGAAAGCTTCACGAGTGGAGAAGTGGTGATGCAGGAGTCTCTCTCTCTCCCTATCTTCCCCCTTTCCTCTTGGTTTCTGGCTGTCTCTATCCAATAAATAAATAAAATATTAATTTAAAAAATCTATATAGGAGAAATGATACAATGGCTGGACAAAAAGACTCCGATGCCTGAGGCTCCCAAGTCCCAGCCATGTTCAAGCCCCTATACCACTACCATTAAAACAGAGTGGGGCAGTGCTCTGGTAGTTAAATAAAATAAACATTTGAAGGGTCTGGGCGGTGTCGCATCTGCTTGAATACACACATTATAATGTGCAAGAACCCGGATTTAAATTCCCCGTCCCAAACCCGCAGGGGAATTGCTTCACAAAAGGTGAAGCAGTGCTATAAGTGTCTGTCTCTCTCCCCTGATTTCACTGTCTCTAGCCAATAAAAATAATGAATAATCACTTTAGAAAAACATTTACAGAAAGATTTACAAGCTGGGGAGCAATCTCACTAGGTAAGGGAAGCTCATGGCAGGTACTGTGGCAACAGACTAAAGTCTGGCACCGTACAATCTTTCTTTCAATGTATGTCTCAATCTGAATGGAAAAGTGACCCTAAAAGTGAGATCATGCGTGTACAGGGTCCCTGGCCCACACACATACAAAATTAAATGTTTTAACCTAGAAAAAGACTAAAGAATATGCTGAATTTGTGTGTTAGGAGAATAAGGAAGCTCTATCTCGACTTGGCCACTTTCTAGTCCTGTGACCGTAAACAAACTTCTCTGTGAGTTTTACCCTGTTTTGTTTTTTCACATATTAAATACAAGGCACAGTCCTCAAAGGGCTGCTGTGGGGCCTCACTGTTAGTATCTTGCTGAGCACACTGTCTGGGCACAGAAAAGAAACTATACATAGTGGGAGTAGGGTGGTAACGCAACAGGTTAAGCGCAGGTGGCGCAAAGCGCAAGGACTGACATAAGGATCCCAGTTCGAGCCCCCGGCTCCCCACCTGGGGGGGGGAGTCGCTTCCCAGGCGGTGAAGCAGGTCTGCAGGTGTCTGTCTTTCTCTCCTCCTTCTCTGTCTTCCCTTCCTCTTTCCATTTCTCTCTGTCCTATCCAACAACAACATCAATAACAACAACAATAATAACTACAACAATAAAACAACAAGGGCAACAATAGAGAATAAATAAATAAGTAAATATTAAAAAAAAAAAAGAAAGAAACAATACACAGCAGCTACTATCTGTCAGCTCCAAGCCCACGTGGGGCTGCTACAGCATTCCAACCAGTTGTTTTGTTTTGCTTTAACATTTGTTTGTTTGTTTTATTTGCTAGGACAGAGAAACTGAGAGGGAAAGGAAGGACAGAGGGAGAGAGAAAGAGAAGTACCTGCAGCACTGCTTCATGGTTCATGAAGCCTCCCTACTCCTTATAGGTGGGGACGAGGGGCTTGAACTCAGGTCCTTGCACACAGTGACGTGTGCACTTTCACAGGATGCACCACTGCCCAGCTCTCATTCCAAAGTGTGGTCAGGCAGGAAAATGTCTATTTTGATAAGCAGCCTTGCTAAGCCACCAACAGTCAGTCTCGAGAGAGGTCTTTAACCTCCATACAGGAAATAAGAGTAACCATAATTATCCAGATCTAGACCCACCTGGAGACGCTAAGCAAGTACAGCAACAGAGGCCAAGTCGACGCCACGCTAGTTGTCATTTGTAAAGTACCTGACACTGAACTGAGAACGATTTGATGCATCCCGGTGGGTGAGGCTACTGGCATTTGCGTCAATAATGGAATCGTTTGACTGAGGATATCATTCTGAAAGATCGGGGAGAAAGTACTGGAAATACTAGTTTCACAAAGAATCCTACTGCTAATCATCAACAGTTATTAACCAGTTCAGGGCGGGGTTTTCACAAATGTACCTGGAGGTTTACATTATCTTTGGTTGTCTAGGCCTTTAGTGCTGAGGACTCAGCAATCACTCACACTGGGAGAAGAAATGCAGGCAGGGAGGAGCAGCTCTGAACAGGTTGGACCTGAAGTACCAGGATCTGTACAGTCAGCTGTAGCAGGATGTGAGGGTGAAAGTCTGCAGCCTCAGACTGAGGGCTTGCCTCCTTGCACACTCTGCTTCCCTGTGGCTCGGCTGTCCAACAGTCAGCGCCAGCGACTGCTCTCCTTTTTTCCTTCTATTTTTTAACCACATTTTATTTTCTATTATCCGTTGCTTGACAGACGAAGAACATAACAAATTTTAAAGAAAGGGAAATGCTGCCATAAGATCATTGTTACCATTTGACCCACAGAAAGCCTGGAATAAATGTAGATACAAAGGTCGGTGTTTCACCTTTCCTTACACTAGAAGCACCCTGATGACAGGGGTGTCTCATACATTTTTCAAATCTGTGTTCCAAATGCAATTTAAAGTGCACAAAAAGGCATTTACACGTGATAGAAAAGTGCAGAAGACTTGCAAGTGTGAGGTCCTGAGTTCAAGCCCAGACACAGCATATGCCGGAGTGATGCTCTTGAATTCATTGCCTCCCCTAGACCCCCTTTAGTAATAAATCATTTAAAAATATAGTACAGAGCACTGAAATTTTTTTATCTTGAAAATTCCAATTCCTTTACCAGCACTAACTTACATCTCCTTTTTTTTTTCTTTTGAAAACAAATGAATTAAGTTACCCTGAAAATAAAGGACTTTTCTATTGATAGTTCTCTTTCGGTTTACTTGTAAAAATTAGTACAATTAGTGTTTCCAAGAAAAATGATAAGAGAGCATAATATAGTGTGTTCATCCTAAAAAATAAAAAAAAAAGCTTATTATATAATATAATGGACTAGCTCATAATGAAGGGCAAAAATTACTACTGAAAAAGAAAGAATCCAACAGTCAATCTACCTCTGTGTACTTACTGTAGTTCAAACAACGGATGGGAACTTTTTCCCTTTATAAAATTACCCTAATAAAAAGCCTCATATAGACAGGATGAAAATACTATTTTTCAGACCTTAACAAAATAATGGCTCTGGGCAATGATTATTAATGGCCATGGACATCATAAAAAGAGAGCCAACCAACACTGCCTGGCTCCAACTAGAAGCATATTCTACCACCAATGAAGCAATTTTGCCAGAAAACTGCGACTGAAAGCAGCCAAGACCTGACAACACTGTACATGATATAAAAGAGTATGTTAGACCATATATGATATGGTCTAACATACCACCTGTTATTATTCTCACTTAATCACCATGTCATTACCGGCAGATATTTCTTGATGGATGTACTGGGCATGTCTCCAACTTTCTCAATGTGATTCTCTTACTCTGAAAGGATGAAGACAACTGACTACCAGCATGTTTGTGAACAACTTTTTCACAAGCCAGCAGCCTCAAGCAGGTCTGGAGTTGCTCACCTCAGAAATATTTCCTTCCCTGGTATTAGCTGAATTTCCTTCTACTTGGAAAAATGTGGCACAGCTGAGCCAAGAAGGAGCAGGTCTCTGATTCTAAGAAGATAACTTAGGGAATAAGTAAGCCGAGAAGTTGGATCTGGTTCAACCGCCTCCTGGGAGAGACAAATGTAAAGAGCTGGTTCTCAACTGCGCCAGCAAGAGATGAGGCAGCTATTCTAAAAACACCTGGAAGCTTGAGCCCCTTTGGCCCCCGTGCCACCCAGACTGCTTACTGTAAGTTAGAATAATGCCAAGAGGTCGGTTGTGACTTGCACCACACTGACATTCGCACTGCTGATGGCAAAGCAAGGGTGTGCGCCTAGCTGGCACCTTGGCACAGAGCAAGGTGGGGGCACCAGCTGCCCAGGCGATAGCTGAAGTCCTTGCCAGCATGAAGTCAGTGGAAAAGGCACCATCTCACATCACAATGTGCTTAATGACACAGTGAAAACGAACAGCAGTGTGAAATCCTGAACGTCGAATGCACGTCTTTTTGAGGTCCTGTGTGACCAAAGGGAGAAGTACATCCTCAACCCCATGCTAGACACTGAAGAGTGTGACAGTTGTCTCAAGGAAAAACAGTTGTCCACTGCCTGGTGACAAGCTGAACGAGCAGAGTCTTTGTTTCCCAATGGAGCCAGGGTCTCGCTCAAGTGTGACTTCATGACACCAGACCACTAGTCTTAATCAGATGGAGACAGAGGGAGAGAGGGAGAGAGCAGTACCAAAGCTTCCTCTGTTGCTATAACACCTCCTGTGTGGTGTCAGGGCTCGAACCTGGGTCTTAGACCTAGCAGTCAGGCACTCTACCTGGTGAGCTATCTCTCTAGTCCCACAATGGCTTTATAGGAAATAAAAACCAAGGCACAGTGGTGCAGCTGGCTGAGCGCACATACTATCATATACAAGGATCTGGGCTCAAACTCTCAGTCCCCACCTATAGGGGGAGAGGGGAAGCTTCATGAGCAGTGAAGCTGCTGGTGCTCTCCTATCTCACTCTCTCTCTCCTTCCCCTCTCCATTTCCTCTGTCCCGTCAAAAATGTGTGTGTGAGAGAGAGAGAGAGGGGAAAATGGCCACAGGGAGCAGTAGATTTGTCATGCAGGCACAAGCCTGAGTAATCACACTGGTGACAATACAGGGGGGAAGGGAGAGGGAGGTAGAAGAGCCAAAATGGGGAGTCGGGCGGTAGCTCAGCAGGTTAAGTGCAGGTGGCACAGCGGTAGCTCAGCAGGTTAAGTGCAGGTGGCACAAAGTGCAAGGACCGGCGTAAGGATCCCAGTTCGAGCCCCAGGCTCCCCACCTGCAGGGGAGTCACTTCACAGACGGTGAAGCAGGTCTGCAGGTGTCTATCTTTCTCTGCCCCTCTCTGTCTTCCCCTCCTCTCTCCATTTCTCTCTGTCCTATCTAACGACGACGACATCATCAACAACAACAACAATAAAAAACAAGGGCAATAAAAGGGAATGAATAAATAAATATTTTTTAAAAAGCCAAAAAGACAAACTGAGTAGCTCAACTTGGATATTTAGTAGGTTTATTGCTAAATAAATAAATAAACTGAGTCCACTGCTTCATGGAAAACAACTGAAATATTTGTTGCCAGTGGTTAAAATTCAAGCTTTCATTCAAAAAAAAAAAAAAAAAAAAAAAAAGAGGCTTTTGTAAAATGTACATCTGGCACCAGAAATCTGACAGCTTTCTCAAGATTTAAAGTTTTTCCTGGTAGGGCCACTGGTGATTGTAACAAACCTATCTTTCAAACGTAATCATAAAATGTGTCAAGCTCTGGGAGATTTATCTAAGTCTCCAAACCAAGAAATCTTGAGTGGGTTCAAAGATTCAAGGTGCCAGGTAGGTCGAGAGATTCAAATGTAACAGGAGGAGGAAGTTTATTGCTTCAGGTTCATACTCCTCTCTCCAACTGAATTTGAAGAGACTGTTACTTCAAGGATCCACGTATGGTACCAGAGAGTCAGTCCCTACCTACCCAAAGACATCACCAGCAGATTCCTTTCCAGCCCTCAGCTCTGTGTGACCCTGCACTATCTTCAGATATTTCAGTTAAACAAACAAATCACAGCTGACTGAATGTAGAAACAGCGGCTAGTCCAGCTGTCCTCTAGCTTCCATATTTTTTTTAATTTTTTTATATTATCTTTATTTGTTTATTGGATACAGACAGCCAGAAATTGAAAGGGTAGGGGAAGACAGAGAGGGAGACAGACAGAGAGACACCTGCAGCCCTGCTTCACCACTCATGAAGCTTTCCCCTTTGCAGGTGGGGACCAGGGGCTTGAACCTGAATCCTTTCACACTGTGCACTCAACCAGGTGCATCACCACCTGGCCCCGCTTCCAGATTTTTAAGAGATGCAAAAAGATAAAGCAATAAACACCACTCTTCTCACTTAGTCATTGTGATAAAGTCATTCTTCACAAAGAAATATTTCTTGTGTCAACATACGCTTGGGTAATTAATACTCTAACACGTCCTGTCTGTTTACAATACAGTATATTATAGATACACTGCATAGAAACAGAAGGTCTTTCCTGATTGTTGGAGAGTATGAAGTGATGCTAAAACCAAAAGTTAGAAACTTACAGCTCCAAGGATTGGAGCTATGTTTCTTTGCACGAGCTTTCAGACATGTCTTCCTATAAGTTAGGGCAGACAATCGGGGAGGGGAATAATGAACTCTAACAGAGCAAGATGCAAAGGATCTATATAAATACAGGTTCACAGAGGGAGGAGGAACACAGATAGTAAGCATCTGACAGAAAACCCTGCGGCATTGGCAGTCACAGAATTGCAGACAGGAACAACACATCACTTTGTGCCCAGATTGCTCCATCTATTGCATCACATCAGAAAAAAAAAAAAAAATTCATAAGGTCAGAAAATACCAAGTGGCCAAGAACGTGGTGACTGACAGCTGGTGGCAATGTGAATTGGTATAGTCACTCCGCGTAACCTGGCAGTACATACTGAAACTATGCACAAGCCTGAGACAGGGACAGAAGAAAACACCAGGGGAATGTGACAGGAGAGAGGGGCTGGAGGGGAAAGACAAAATCCAATAGCACGAGAGGTTCTGCCCTGACCAGTAGTGGCAGCAGAGTCGTGAGCCGAGCATTACTTAACTCTGGCTTGGGGTGGGTGCTCAGGTGGGGGTCGCCACTCTATATATATCCCGTCACTGAAACCACATGCATTAAGTTCCAGATATTAGGCTAGCATACTGTGCCCCATACATGTACACACACACAGACACACACAGACTCTCTCAATCCTTGGTCAATTCTTGGTTCCAGGTATTATGTTTCACACTAGGGACACCGTATCAAAGATCAGGCCTTTGTCCTCACAGAGTTTGCTCCTAGTGACAGAAACCATGTAAAGTAAAGAAAATCAGAGAGTGTGATTACTACCATAATAGAAAACAAACAGGGGGAGTCGGGCGGTAGTGCAACAGGTTACGCGCAGGTGGCACAAAGTGCAAGGACCAGAGTAAGGATCTCGGTTCGAGCCCCTGGCTCCCCACCTGCAGGGGAATCACTTCACAAGCTGTGAAGCAGATCTATCTATCTAAGCAGGTGTCTATCTTTCTCTCCCCCTCTCCATTTTCCCCTCCTCTCTCCATTTCTCTCTGTCTATCCAGCAACAATGACATCAAAAACTACAACAATAAAACAATAAGGGCAACAAAAGGGAATAAACAAATAAATATAAAAAAATAAAACAAGCAGGAGCTTAGGATAAGAAGTCCTTGGAAGGGAGTCAGGAGTCGGGCGGTAGCACAGGGGTTAAGCGCCAGTGGCGCAAAGTGCAAGGACCCATCTAAGGATCCGGGTTGGAGCCCCTGGCTCCCCACCTGCAGGGGAGTCGCTTCACAAGCGGTGCAGCAGGTCTGCAGGTGTCTGTCTTTCTCTCTGTCTCTGTCTTCCCCTCCTCTCTCCATTTCTCTCTGTCCAATCCAACAACAACATCAGTAACAACAACAACTACAACAATAAAAAAGGGCAACAAAAAGAGAATATTTAAAAAAATAACAGTAATAAAGAATGTTTAAGAAAAACTTTTAAAAAAAAAAGTCCTTGGAAGGGGGCACAGCTTGTCAGAAGATCAACAGGAGGTGGGTTCTCATGAGACCCACAGAAAGAGAAGCAACCAGGGACTGGGCAGGCAACCTGGAGGAGGACATCTCCAAGAACTGCGATCAGAATCTTCAAATACAAGTGCAGGTGAGCTGCGTCTGAGCAACTTCCTGTGACTGAGGATCAGTCACAACCTTGCAAACTCCTGCTATATGTCTGTGGGCTACAATCACTGTGCGACTCCAACATATTCTGGCTGAAGAATTCTAATGGGAGTGGAGGGTAGAGAGAAGAATAACACCTCAATATGAATATTCTTTCTCTCTACATTTCTTGATTTATGTTACTGTATTATGATAGAGACACAGAGAGAGAAGGGAAGGGAAGGGGGAGAAGATATTTGCCACCTGCCCCACCACTCCTGAACCTCCCCTCTGAGGGTGGGAACCAGGGGTGTGAACCTCAGCCTTTGTGCATCATGGTAACTTGTGCATTTCAACTGTTGCACCACTGCCCAGTCCCCATAAATACACTTAAAGGGGGGAAAAAAGATGTTTCTTGCGGCCAGTTCACAGCACAACTGGTTGGATGTACATGCTACCATGCTCAAGAACCCAGGTTCAAACCCTGGTCCCCACCAGCAGGGGGCAAGCTTCAGGAATGGAGAAGCAGTGCTGCAGGTGTCTGTCTCCCTCCCTCCCTCCCTCCCTGTCTCCCCTCTCAAGTTTTCTATATATCTATCAAGTAAATGTTTCTGGCATTGTGTTAGGATCCACCAAGTATACATACACCTTTTCCACAGTACAGCACAGTGCTAAGAGATAAGGATAAACATAAGAGTCTGTATTTAAGGGACAAACCTCAACTTAGTAACAGTGTTCTATTTATTTCATACACTACCTGGTTTTCATGATTAAAAGCTGATGCTTGGTGCAAGCCTGTGGTCAAGCAGATGCTATTCTTTTTTTTTTTTTTAGTTTATTTATTTTTTATTGAGGGGATTAATGGTTTACAGTCAGCAGTGAAATACACTAACAAAAACAAGATACAGTAGTTTGTGCGTGTAACATTTCTCAGTTTTCCACATTAACAATTCAACCCCCTCTAGGTCCTCTGAACCCTGCCACCAACCGCACAGTCCTTTACTTAGGTACAATACAACAAACCCAGTCCAAGTTCTGCTTTGTGATTTCTTATTTCTCAACTTTGTTTTATTTATTATTGGTAATTTAATAATGATCAGCAAGAATGTGGGGTAAGAGGGGTACAACCCGTGTAATTCCCACCACCAAAATTCCATATCCCATCCCCTCCATTGGAAGGTTCCATATTCTTTATCCTTCTGGGAGTATGGACCAAAGATCTCTAAGGGGTGCAGAAGGTGGGAGGTCTGGCTTCTGTAACTGCTTCTCCACTGGACATGAGCATTGGCAGGTCAATCCAGCCCCCCACCCCCAAAGCAGGTGCTGTTCTATTAACTGGTAACACACACCAGGCCCCACTGAACAGCCACAACCTAACACTATTTCCTAACAGTATTTCCACTTTCAACATAGAGAACAGCAGGAAAACTTGCCCAATATCCAAGCACTGGCACAGATGCAGAGCACAAATTCAGATCCGGAGCTCCTACGTGCCCAAACCTGTGTTCTTAACCACGCCACTCACATCCCCCCGTGAGCCTTCACTGTGATGTCCCAATGCAGACCTTGGAGCAGCAGCATCACTAAGCCCTGGAATTTGCTAGAACTAGTAGGTTCTAAGACCCGTGGGAATTTGTGGAATTCTAAGTTTCCAGACAACTGAGGACATGTAGAAGTTTGACAACCACTGATCTAAAGTCGTACTTGACATATGTATGTTCAAGGTAAGAGACTGTCATCCTGAAGCCTCCAAAATAAGACGTTGTGGCAGCCAAAAACAACTCTTGAAGGTCAAAGTGGTGTTAAACTTCTCATGGTGGAGAGAGGGCTCTGTCAGAGGTCTAGACCCATCATATCTATGTGAGAACCCCAGGAGTCCCTGACTACGGTCCCGGATGAGGGGATGACCTGGTAGTGACCAAAAGGGTCCATCATTAAAGTGGGCAGGTCTCTTGCCCTAATCCAGCTTTTGTAATCCTTATTTCACCTGACAAGGTTGGCCTAGGAGCAACCGAGATAACTTGTATGTATGTCTCCAGGACTGAGCTGGGATATGGAGTCTTCAATGCAGCTCTCCAAAAGTCAGGGAAAGTCACCAGCATAGCGCCTGCCAGCAACCTGGGCTTCAATGCTGTGAGTGTAGGATGCACAATACCCACCTTTCTGCAGGCAAAGCCATACACCTCAGAAACCTCTGCCCCCTTGCAGCTCCTTGTTGGGCCAAGCTGGAGCTTTCTTCTTTCATCAGGCCTATTTCTCTACCTGGATTTTATCCCCTACTCCACCCCTTAGAGTGGGCATTCTTGGCCAAGTTTTGACTGGGTTTCTCAGTAGGATGAGTCAAGTTTTGCTGTAGATTTGCTGCCTTGCACAGAGGTAAACACAGGTTCTCCCTATTTGGCCTTTGTGGCCCTAGTCAAGGCTGACTTCATTTAAAGCAGGTGCTGAATATTAACTGTCACGGAGGGGCAGGGCTGGAGTTTCCAGGCCCTGCTCAGGTGTCCCACTCTCCCAGCAACCCGTGTGTCCACCAACCTGAACGCTCTTGGAACCCTAGCCTCTGGGGTTCATACTGACCATTAACCGGTCACTTCTCTTCTCCAGCCCCTCCCCACTCCAGTAAGTCTTAATGGGAATGTGTGAGTGTGTGTGTGTGTGTGTGTGTGTGTGTGTGTGTGTGTGTGTTATGTGTATACACACATATACATAGATATTCCCAAGACCCAAAAATAGCCTTCCAGGTCAAAACAAACAGGAATGTTTAAAGGCAGTGGCTTTCAAAAAGCACATCTGGACCCTGAGTACAGCTGTCAGTCACTCCCACCATTGATACCATGGCCAAAGGCACCAAAGTTACCCCAACACCTTCACTGAATCATACCAGGCCTGCTGTACTCAAAGCAACATTCTGACAGCACCTCCTTTCCTCCCCCAGCTCAAGCCCTCAACTGGAGGAGCACACTGTGCAAGTATACCTGTTTCTAGAAATAATAAAGCCTTTTCTCAAGGGCCAGGGGGAAAGAGTAGCAAAAGTCAAGTGCAGTCAAGTACACTTTTTTGTTATTTCCCACAACAGTGATTTCCATTTCAAGAACCTACCAACTGCCAGATATCTCTTCCCCAGTCATTTTGTAGACCCAAGTCATTACTTTTAGAAAGCTCAGGGTTCTACTTACATTCTATTGATAAATTAAAAGTATCAATTTGAATGTTGGAGAGCTAACTAGCTCAAGGTTGGACCTGGGGAGCAGCTATAAACCCTACTGAAAATGCTTATTGGCTTTGTACAAGTCTTCAAAGGAGCAGAGGGTTCTGGGAAGCAGCACTTAGGAGCTTGTTAGTCCACCTGGCTACTTACATCTACCCACTTTTCAGCACCCACAGAGCATACCCTGGCCTCCTTCCAAAAAGGAATGGCACCTATTTCTTTGCCCTCTCCCGAAACCTTCAAGTCCTCTGAGAACCTGAATTGGTTCCAAGAAAATTAGCAAAGCTGTCCTCCAGCACAGGGTTCAGTGACAGACAGACACAGACACACACTCACCAATCACCTAAAGACCTCCTCCTCTGAGTTCTTAATCATGACATTGAAAGGCCAGCAATTTCTGCAAATCTTTCATGTGCTTTTTTTGAAAAACAGTGCCTTTATACAGTGCCCTAGCAAATCCTGACTGCCATTGGCTCTGCCATTTCTGTACCTGCAGTGGGCACTGCTTTCTGTCCACCAGCCAGGCTTTCTCGTCGTCTGCCGCCATGGGGAACAAGCACACTAACACACCTAATAGCATCTCCTTTCAGAGGGAGAAGAATGCTTCCCTCTATTCCCTCTCTCATCAAAAGAAGCAAGTTGCTGTTAATGCCCCACCACCCCACCCCACCCCACCCAAAAGATTTAAAAAAAAAAAAAAAAAGAAGATTAAATAACTCAAGCCTGCTAGTTTCCACCTGCAGGAGAGAAGCTTCATGAATGGTCAGGCAGTACTGCAGGTGTCTCTTCTCTCTGTCTCCCTTCCTCTATAAATAAAGGATTAAAAAAAAACTGTGTTCCAAGTTTCGGGGGTTGGAACGGTTGAACCTACGTATCTGATAATCACAGTAAGTATTAAATAATCTTACTAAATGTACTCACTTCATAAATAATCAGGAGTCTGAAAAAGCAAAACACAAAACTATGCTCAAATAATTTAGTCACTGTCTACATAATATTCAAACATAACATAGACCCTTTAAAAAAAAACAGTTCAAAAGTAGATAACGACCAACAAATCCACTCTGATCTAGAATTTTAGCCATGGGAGAACCAAAGAGCTTCTTAGTAGAAATTATTTTGAAAATTACTAAGACTCACCTTTTGCTTTAAATTAAGTTGCCCTTTCCTTCCAACTAGTCTCACTTAATAAAACAACTTGAATCACTCATTGCAATTTTATCTGGACTAGAAGTACCACAGAAACAGTTGCAGTACATCTAACTCTGTGTGAGTAAAATGTTTATTTTAGACAAATGCCCACTAAGCAGCAGGCAGGGCACCATCTAGTGGAAGTCGTGCAATGTCATGATCAATGTTTTTAAGAGCAGACACAGGGGTGGGGTGGAGGCATCAGAGGGAGGCTTAGTAAGAATACCTTGCAGACAGCAGAAATCCCTTTCTAGTCTCCCATACTGCAAGAGGGCTGTGTTTATCAGAACTGTTTTCTGTATGCATTGACAGATGATAAGGGTTTCTTGGGAGAAAAAAAAAAAAAAGCAGATATGAAAAAGCAGAGCCGGGGGCCAGGTAGTGCACCTGGTTAAGCACACACATGGCAATGTGTGTAAGGACCCAGGTTCAAGCCCCTGGACCCCACCTGCAGGAGTAAAGCTTCACTAGTGAAGCAGGTGAAACAGGGCTGCAGATATCTCTGTCTCTCTCCCTCCCTATTTCCCTCTTCCCTCTAGATTTCTGTATCTATCCAATAATAAATAAATTAAAATATTTAAAAGAAGAGGAGCTAGCTGTACCAGGATGACATGTCTCTAAGTTATGTCAGAAAGTACATGCTACATACTTCAGATGTATCTGTCACAAGAGGGAAAGGGGCTGGGGGAGGGGTGCTGCCTCATGAAGAGAACAATTCCTATCTGTGAGTTCTAAGCCACTACCATGTTCCTGTAATAAAACGAGTATACGCAGCCAGGTGGTGGTGTGCCAAGTGGTGGGTTCAAGCCACCAGTCCCCGCCTCCCCTGGGGGGAGGGGCTACACTACACTGGCAGCGGTGGCACAGTGCTGCAGGTGTCTCTCCTTTCTGTCTCCCTCTCTATCAAAAAACTAAAAAGTTTGTCAGGAAATGAAGTCCTGAAGGCACCAGCTATAACCCTGGTGACAAATTAAATAAATAAATAAATACTCACCCCGACCTAATAATTCTTCAGAGTACCCCAAATTTACAAAATATTTAATAGCTGCCTCCCCTCTATCCATCTAAGTTTCCTCTCCTTAATTCCCAAAGTCCTTTGTTCAAGTTATTTTAATCCAAGAAATGTTTTTTTCATATTTTCAAACCTTCAAGAAAACACAATAAAAATGTCCCTAAACAAAAATCACTTTATTTTTATTTGCCTTTTATACATACTATTTCAATTCAATTTGTATACACCAGTGAAGAACACTGCTAAGCTAGAGACGCAAACATTAATAAGACAAAGGTATCTAATCTAGGGAAATCTCCCCAATTTTAAAACACATTCTTTTTCACTAACACCATTATGTTTTGCCTGTGTGAGAAATTACCTCTGTGGCTAATGCACTCTATCTTAGCAAACTGGGAGAACGAAAAAACTAAAAGACAATATTTATTGGGGTCAGGCAGTGACACACCTGGCAGAATGCGCATGCACAAGGACCCTTGTTCAAAGCCCCTGTCCCTGTAAGGGAAAGCTTCACAAGTGAAGAAGCAGAGATGCTGATGTCTCTCTTCCCCTCTCTATGCATCCCTTCCCTCTCAGTATCTGCCTCTATAAAAAGAACAGGAAAAAGAAATGGTTACTGGGCGCAGTGAATTCACCATGCATGCAAGATACCCCAGTGATAACCCTGGTGGCATTTCTTTTTAATTTAAAAATGCAGTATTTCTTTCCCTGAAAATAATCTTCCGAACCACCTGACTCTTGCACACATGGTCAAAGTGGTATGTAGAAGCTTCTGGTGGGAACCTTACAAGACTCTCAATTAAATGCATTAGAGATGTAAGGTAAGAGTCAAATGACCTTGGGCAGAATTCCTTTTCATCTCTCTGGCTTTCCATCTCTGTGCCTGTGAAATGGACTGGATGAACGCCACCTGTCTCTGGAGAGGAGGAGGGCCTGAAACCAGTGCAGAGCCCCGAGCTTCTCAGTTAAGAGACCTCAAAGGGGCGCGCCTGCAGGGGAGCACTCGATGCCACTGTTGCTAAAACTCCGTGACCTTCACCATTTGTAACACAACGGTAGATGGAAAGAAAAAAGGAAAAAAGAAAAAAAAAAAAGGTAAATGTCACATGAGGAAAAGGTAACAGCAACTGAAGGTGTTTCTGTGCAAGTCAGTCATGCAGCTAACCACCTAGGACTTGTCTACAAAGTTTCACTGCAGGAGTAGCAGGTGCACCTCTAATATCCAAAACCCAGAGCTGGTTTTTAGAGCTTTGTTTGTACATCTGAATGCTGCTTCAAGAGTTAGGGGAAGAATTAAAAAAAGACAATTCTACTCCTACCCAAAACGGAGTGATGAAAGCGAGGTTCCACCCCCACCATCCTTTCAAACCTACAGAGACATTCCTAGTCAACATTCTGCTCCTCACTCCACCCCACCCCCACCCAGGCCAGTCCTTTGGGTCCCCACTTGAGCCCAAAGGTGAGTCACACTGCTGGGTCTGCAGTCGATGGGGGGGGGGGGGAGCGGGGGGTGTAGGGGTGAGGGCGGGGAGCCCCCAAACAAGTTTCCCTTCCCGGCTGTGTTTTAATTTAAAAATAACAAAGCATGAGTAAATAATGTTCACGTGTGCATCGCCCTACAAAAGCACGCGTCTCCAGAAAAGGTATAATTAACACTTTCCAAGTAAAGACATCTTTTTGGCTTTAAAAAAAAAAAAAAAGAGGAAAGAAAAGAAAAGGGAAAAGCAAAAAGAGAAGAAATGCCACTCAGCTTAGCGCTACTTATGGGCAGGTCCTTCCCCGAGAAAGCTCAACTCCGCAGCGTCGCCTCCACCTGCAGGTCCTCCCGCCCCGGGCGGGGTCCCCGCCGAGCCCCACACCCCCACACCCCGCCAGCCGCCCGCACCTCCCCGCAAGGTGCCGCGGACCCCGGCGGAGGCGCCCCGCAGCGGCGGGAGGTTCCCGGCGGCCCGACCGCACCGCCGCGCGCCGCACCAGGGAGCCCGCACCGCGCCCGGCGATCACTGGGGCGCTGCAGTCCGGCGCCCCATTACCTGCTCTGGGCAGCCGCAGCCGGGGGGCTCGCTCGGCAGTCTGCAGCCGCGGACGCGGAGGCTCAGAGGCGGCGGCCGCAGTACGGCAGGCGCAGGACCTCGGGCTCAGCTCCGCCGCGGCGGGCGCAGGACGCACGAGTCCAGCAGAGCCCGGCCCCCTCCGCCAACCCCGCGAGTAACCGCCGCGGCCCCCTCCCTAGGCGGGGCGGGATATGGTGGCGATGGGCGGGGCGAGGGCGGGACCGCGCTTTATAAAAGGCGCCTGTCGATAGGCTGCCACCGCTAGGCCTCCCAGACTTGAAGACAACCTCGCCGGTATTGGTGGGTGAGAGAAAACAAATCCGAGCCCTGATTGGTCACAGTTCTGTAGTGCCTCTCCCCCTCACCGTCAATCATCGGAGCCCCGCCCACAGCCGCGGCGTTCCCGGGTGGCTGCGGAACCCGCTGAGTTGCAGGGACGAGCTGCCTGGATGGATAGCCAGGTTCCTTTGGCCGACGCAAACTTCCCTACCCCGCTGCAGCTCTTTGGTTTCTGTAGGGACTGGCTGAGTTTTCTCCATCACTTGGATTTACAGAGACCTCCTGAGTATTTTTCTTAAACTCTGAATAATGTGGCCCAAAGCACTAGTATCAAAAAGAAGACTACGGAAGGAAAGTCAGGAGATGTATAAATTGGAAAACTTCCACTAATGAAGGGAATCCTAAGTAATGTGACAGCTTTGGAAGAAGTGTGACTTAGACTTTGAAAACTGCAAGTTGAGAGGAGAGGTGGGAAGTTGAGATAATATCAGTGGCCCAAGGTGCAAGTAAACTAAGCTCCCAGCTCACCAATCAGCCAGACCTTAGGTCACCCTAGCCAATCTTGAAGACAGTGAAGCAGATCACTCCTGGGGAACAGAGCCCTCTCTCTGACTACTTTACTCTGTTTTTTTTTTTTTTTCTTCTCCCACCAATGAAATTTGGAAATTACTATTTGAAATGAAGTACATCCCCCAGCTGGTCCATAAATTAAATAGTAGTGAAAAAGATGGACACTGACAAAAATCAAGCCAGAGGAAGGGAAGGAAAGTTCTGGTAAGGATGAAGTAGGAGAGAAGTGAGGACAGGAAACTAAATACAAGCACAGGACAAATTCACTTTATTCCTTTCTTCCCTGAGATTAAGGTAAAAGTTGTTGGGGGACAGTAACCTCACTGATTAACCAACTGCTTAACCATTGTAATAAGTGTTATAGCAAACAACAGTCTGAGAGTATGTGTCCCAGAAAACTTTCAGCAAGTGATTTAGTGTTGAGATCAACTTGTGTTTAAATTATGTAAAATAAAATGGGGGGGGGGAGGAACTTAGTATTGCCTAGTATGGACAAACAGGAAAGAAAGCACTCCAAATGTTTCTTTCTACAATCATGCCTGAAATTCCACCACTAGCATTCTTTTCTTTGAGATTAAATAATTTACATCAAAGATTACTCTCTTAATCACTTGCTCTTCAAACACGTAGTCAGCTCCTAGTGTGCAATCAAGTGGACTCTACAAATTACAGTCTTGAATTAGACCAAACTGGGAGCTTTTTATCAGTAGATAGCAAATAGTAAGGCAGATTTTTTGGTTTTTTGTTGTTTACAAAAAAGAGGGATGTGGCAAAGAAGAATAAGAAGAAACAGTAGCCAGAAGAATGGAGAGGTGACTTTATTTTGGTAAGAGAGAGAGAGAAATACTTTACAAAGAATGCTCTTAATTTCACCAAAGTGGAAAGAAAAAAAAAAAAAAACTAGGTAAGCAGTGAATAGAGCACAAAAATTTATTTTTTTTTATTGTTGTTGTTGTTACTGATGTCATTGTTAGATAGGACAGTGAGAAATGGAGAGAGGAGGGGAAGACAGGGAGGGGGAGAGAAAGATAGACACCTGCAGACCTGCTTCACCATCTGTGAAGCGACTCCCCTGCAGGTGGGGAGCCAGGGGCTCCAATCGGCATCTCAAACCGGGATCCTTATGCCACATGAGCTTAACGCACTACTATCACCCGACTCCCTAATCAACCTTTTTTAAAAAAACATTTTTTAAATATCCTCTTTGCATACATCCAGAGGGGAAGATGACTATTGGGCTCTAAAACACATTTCCATGAGGACCCAAAGAGAGAAGAGGAAAAAAGTAAAGACCCAAGTATCAGTAGGTGTAAGTGTGAATTAAAAAGGAAGAACCAGGGGGCAGGGTGGTAGCGCAGCAGGTTAAGCGCACATGGCACAAAGCGCAAGGACTGGCATAGGTTCCTGATTCAAGCCGCCCGCTCCCCATCTGCAGTGGGGTGGCTTCACAGGCGGTGGAGCCGGTCTACAAGTGTCTTTCTCTACCTGCTTTGTCTTCCCCATCTCTTTCGATTTTTCTCTCTCCTATCCAACAACAACAAAAATAACAACGATAAACAACAACGGCAACGATAAACAACATGGCCTCCAGGAGCAGTGGATTCATAGTTCAGGCACTGAGTCTCAGCGATAACATTGGAGGCAATGAATAAATAAATAAATAAATAAGGAAGAACCATAGAAAAATGAACAAAAAGACAGACAAAGAAATAATAGTTGCAGAGTGCTGAGGTGGTGTAGTGGCTCTGCACATGGACTCTGAGGCAGACAGATCTTCAGGTTCAAAGCCTGTCCTCACCAGAAGCCAGTGGTTCACTGAACTGGTGGTGGGGGGAGACTTTGGGCAGGGGTAAACAGCATAATGGTTATGCAAAGAGACTCTCACGCCTGAGGCTCCAAAGTCCCAGGTTCAAGCCCCTGCACCAGTCATAAGCCAGAGCTGAGCAGTGCTCTGGTGAAAAAGAAAAAAAAAAGTTTTGTTTTGTTTTGTTTTAAAAAAGAAAGAATAGGGAGTTGGGCTGTAGTACAGCGGGCTAAACGCAGGTGGCGCAAAGCACAAAGACTGGCATAAGGATCCCGGTTCGAACCCCGGCTCCCCACCTGCAGGGGAGTCGCTTCACAGGCGGTGAAGCAGGTCTGCAGGTGTCTATCTTTCTCTCCTCCTCTCTGTCTTCCCCTCCCTCTCTCCATTTCTCTCTGTCCTATCCAACAACAACAACAATAATAAATACAACAATAAAAAAAAAAAGAAAGAAAGAATAGTCAACTCGTATCTGTGACCTTGGGAGAACGACCGTAGTTTCCAATGGAGGGAATGGGGACACAGAACTCTAGTGGTGGGAATGATGTGGAAGTATACCCTATTATCTTGTAATTCTGTAAACCATTATTAAATCACTATAACAGTTTAAAGGGGGACCAGTAGTAGCACACCCAGTTAAAAGCACATAGTACGGGGGTTGGATGGTGGCACAGTGGGTTAAGCGCACGTGGCACAAAGCGCAAGGACCGGCTAGGGATCCTGGTTCGAGCCCCGGCTCCCCACCTGCAGGGGAGTCGCTTTACAGGCGGTGAAGCAGGTCTGCAGTTGTCTGTCTTTCTCTCCCCCTCTCTGTCTTTCCCTCCTCTCTCCATTTCTCTCTGTCCTATCCAACAACGAACAACAGCTGTTGTTTTCGACGGGCTGGCTTCATGGGCGGGTAACAGATGACCAGGGACTCATGGCTGAGTTGTACGCAGTATCTCTTTATTCATGCAGGATGCAGCACAATCTATACCAAGCTAAGCTAAACTAACAACTACAAACAATCTTGTCCTTATAAATATACTAGCCCAGTAGGGTGGGAACAGGATGCTATGCAGAGAGGGTGGAGAGAAAAGTGACTGGTGAAAATCAGGGTATGACAAGGAGAGGGGGCGGAGCAGGCAAGAATTCTACCACTGAACCACCAATGCCCTGGAGGGAGGGTGGTGCTTGTTAACAGAGGTTATGTAAATAGAATACAGTGTTATGTAAATAGAATGCAGGGGGGATTAAACCAAATGAAACAGAAGGGGTTTTTAAAAGCAGAATTAGAAGCATACCAACAAACAGCAACAATGGCAATAATGATGACCACAGTGAGGCAGCAACAAAAGGGGGAAAAAATGGCCTCCAGGATCGGTGGATTCATGGTGCAGGTACCGAGCCCAGCAATAACCCTGGAGGGGAAAAAAAAAAAAAGTACATAGTACTAAGCATAAGGACCCACACATAGATCTGGGTTCAAGCCTCCAGTTCCCCACCTGCAGGTAATATGCTTCACAAGTCGAAAAACAGGTCTGCAGGTGTCTATCCTTATCTCTCCCTCCTTTCTCATTTTCTCTTTGTCAATGGAAAAAAAAAAAAGGCACCAGAAGCAGCATATATATCCTCTTTAAAAAGAAAAAAATACCAAGGGACTAGATACTATCTTCAAGCATTACTTCTTGCTCTAACAGCATACTTCAGAACCTACCATCTTAGGGCCAGGCAGTGCAGCTTCCAACTAAGTGCACACAGTATGCATCATGATGTACAAGGAATTGGGTTCAAACCTCCCAGTCCTTACCTGTTGGGGGAGGCATCACAAGTTATGAAGCTATTATTGTAGGTGTCTCTCTTTCTCCTTCCTTCTCCCTTCTCAATTTCTCTCCTATCAAATAAAAAGAAAAGAAAAAAGAAAGTATGGAAGAAAAGTGTGGAAATAGAGTATGGAAAGAAAGAAATAAGAAAGGAAAGAAAGGAAGGGAAAAGAACGGAAAAAATGACTATAGGGAGTGGTGGGTTTGTTGTGCAGACACCAAGCTCCAGCAACTCTGGTGGCAATAAAAAAAAAAAAAGGAAAACTTTCGAAGGAGGGGATAGGATACAGAACTCTAGTAGTGGGAATTGTGTGGAATTACACCCCTCTCATTCTATGGTCTTGTCAATATTATTTTATAAATAAAGAAATTCAAAAAAAAAGTCACCATCTTTTGTCTCTCAAAACTTTACTTTTACACACAAAATATAAATCTCTAAAGAGCTGCTTCTTATTAGCACTAAGGTGCTGGGATTAAACAATATATGTGTTCCAAAAAATCATAGACTGTCAGAAATGTAGCTGTTTGAGTGTCTGTGAAAGTGGAGACAACTCATCTTGCCTGGAAATACGAGTCTTGGAGTCACATTGATACCAGGAAGCAGCTACCATGGCCACACAGGTATAGACCTTTAGCTATGGAGCTTAGGGATCCTGCTTTACACATTTACTTTATCATTTCCAAGGAACTAGAGCCTTGAACCTGCCTTTCATCCCACACCTGACATTAGTAAAAGAAATTCACTAAATGTTAAGGAAATAGTACTCTTGAGTCTATCATAACACTTCCATTTATCTTATGGGTAGAGCCAGGGCTCAAACCTGAGCCATGCATGCAGTGATCCATGGCCCCAACTGTACGTAAGCTTTACCATTTCCACACATCCTACAATTGCCCTGAGTCTTCCTTTGTCTGGTGCAGCCCTCAGTGCTTCCCTAGGTGCACTCTCCCTGACACAAGTTTATTAGGAGGAGTTAGACTTGATGGTTGTCTGTGGTGGTATTTGATTGTCAGTTTCTGTCACGAAGGATCCACTTGTTTATAACTATGCTACTAGGTCTGGCTTTCTCAGGCTGTCCTCATATCTCCGTTTGCTGAGGCAAATCACACAAACCCATTATCACCAGAGTCCTTTTTGACTATAGTGTTGAGTGCTCAAACGTTTGTTAAGTATGTAGGCACAACAGCATCTAAAGACGCTACAAGAGAAGAGGTGAGGAAAGGATATGAGAATTCCAGGAAGGGCTTTGCAGATTACACAACCCCAGAGACACAGCTGATTTCCTTCTGTTCTCTCCTTAGATCAGATGCTTGATGCTCGCCCGGTGACCCAGTGATCCTGGAGGTTGACAAAGCAGACTAAGTTTTGTTTGATAAGGGATTAAGCAGAGTTTACCTTACTCCTTATTAAAATGGTGTACCTTTATTAAGACTCTAAGCATGGAAGTTTGGGGAATATTTTTTTCTCTAATAAGCTTGGTTTTGCTTCTAAATGAAAGGAATGAAGCCATCTCCAGGATGGCAAACATTTATCTGACCAACTCACCCTGGTGTCCTTAGCCTGGACTGTGAATATATAATGAACTAATTCATGTGTGACTCATTTGAAAATGGGAGAGTTTTGGTCTTCCAAGTGTACCTGCATAAGGAACACTCCTCTAGACTACAAGCAGTGATTGTGGTCTAGTTTATTAAATTTTGTCTAATTGGCAATTCTTGGTTTCTGAAACACTGGCAGCTGGCTGCCTTTTCAAGGGCTTCTGCATAGAAACTGAGAGCTGTCTAGTGCCTCTGAGGAGGAAGGGGGAGGAACGACTGTGTGGTATGTGGTGTCTGCACCTTCATCACTAATCACTACATGCACACCTTCAAACAAGCCTGCAGAGGAGTCTCAACACAGGGTACTATTATAATTAATGCTGCAATAAAATAGCCGAGACTTCCTGGGTTGAGGAGACACATCAAAGAGACTGATAGTGACCCAACTACTTTGGTGTTCATTGAGACCTGAGGAGTCTCAGTCTCTGTGTGGTCTAGCTTTCAGTTAGTCGAAGCTGTTGTGCCCTATAACATATAATATTTATGCCCGCTTAGCTGGGAGAGAAACTTGTAGAAAGAAAGCATTTAAAGTTTCTGATACTAAATAAAATCAGGGATTGGGCAGTGATATACCTGCTCTCACAAGTGTTACCATGCAAAGGGCCTGGCTGGGTTCAATCCCCTAAGCCCCCACTTGTGGTGGGGGGTGGGGAGAGAGGGCTTCACAAGCAATGTAGCAGTGTGGTAGGAGTCTCTCTCTCTTCCTGTGTTTCCCCCTCCCCTCTCATGTTCTCTTTGCCTCTATCAAAAATAAAGGGGAAAATATTTATAAATAAATAAACAATCAACTTCTACCCTCCTCACTGCCCAAGTCTGAAAAGCTGTCACTAAAGTTGGAGAAGTTTAAAAAACAAACAATCAAAAACACTCTCCTTGGATAGTGTGTTGTTTTGTAATGTGCTTGACCCAGGTTCAAGCTCTGATCCCAGCACACTGAAGAAAGTTTCAGTGCTGTAGTCTCAATCTCTCTCCCCCTCTCTCCCTCTCTCTCTCTCTCTCTCTCTCTCGAAAAGAAAGCACCCTTCTTAACCTGCAGCATTTGAATTAGGGTAAGAAAACAATTATAAAGGAACCAGGTGGTGGCACACCTGGTTGAGTGCACATGTTACAATGCACAAGGACCCAAGTTCAAGCTCCCGGTCTCCACCTGCGATGTCAGGAAATTGTGAAGATGTGGTAGAACCTGGCAGGGCTTGACCTGAGGAGTGTGTCTATCCTGTCAGTCTCTCTCTCTACTGAGAGGTTGAGAAAGGAGGGACAGTAGTAACCCCAAAGGTGTGCCCCGTCTTATCAGACTCCCTGCCTCACAAAGCACCCTGCATTCCTGATACTATGGCCATTAGATAAAAAGAAAGGGAGAGATGTTGGGAAATTATGAGGAGCCTCACAAAGCACCCTGCATTTTTCTGCCTCCAGGAGCCTGGCATTCCTTAAAACATTAAGCCAGCTCCCCCTGCTCCACCCTGCATTACTGATACTATGGCCTATCTATATAATCATTGTTTTGTCTGAAAGATCCCCACCCATTCCATTCCTTTGATCTATCTTCGTTCTACCCTCAAGACCCTCCCTGCCTGCAGGATATTATTAATCCTACCAGTTAAAACCCTCGCAACAGTTGCTAAGGACGTTCCTACCTTTCCAGCCCCTTTTGCCTTTCTCTGCCCCTAGTCATTTCCATTTCCGACTTGCCACTTCCAGGTCTGCCCTTTAAAAGCCTTGGCTCTCTGATCAATAAAGAATTGCACTGTTTTGCCACCATAAGTCTGTTCCTGAGTCATCTCCCTCACGTCACTGAGTGAGTAGCAGCCCAGGCTGGCTCTGGTTGCGTTCTCTCCAACCCAGAGAGTATGCACCCAGGAAGAGGCACCCCCACGCTAGCCTGGCACACCTGCAGGGAGAAAGCTTTGCAAGTGGTGAAGCAGTGTTGCAGGTGTCTCTCTGTCTCTCTCCCTTTCTAAGATCCCCTTCCCTCTTAATTCCTGGCTGTCTCTATCCAATAAGTAAATAAAGGTAAAAAAAAAAAAGGAAAGGAAAGGAAAGGATTATTAATTGCATTTAGCAGTGTTTTAACAATCAAAAGCCTTGTTGCCGAGACTACAAAGGGAGAACAGTGATAACAGTGCCCCCAAGTCAGCTGTCTCTATTTAGTCATTTGCACTGGACAAGCACAAACCCAAAGAACTAAGACCATCTTTGCACCATAGTACCTAGGATTAGAATAAGCACTTTATATTCTGACAGAGGGCACTGAAAAAAAAAAAAGATGAGAGCTTTTTTGAGTGCAAGTCCACATAGAGTTCCTTAACCTCAGCCTCTCGGTACTTACCTTGTGGCGCTCACCGGGGACTATGGCAAGCAAAATCACTCTTGCACTACTCTTCTTCTTCTAGCGTTTGCCCTTCTTCCGTAGCCAGTCAACAGCGTCAGGTTGAGCCTGATGTAAAGTTTCGAGACCTCCTTTGAATCTGGAAAGGTGGCAGTCGTTAACTACGTGGGTCATAGTCTGTCTGTAGTCGCAGGGGCAGTTCGGGTCGTCTCTGGCTCCCCAGCGGTGGAACATAGCGGTGCACCGGCCATGGCCTGCATTACTCTGATCCCTGGAAAATACCATACAGTCCATCATTCATTAATTACTGCTGACCTAGGAAGCAGAAGCCCGCTTAGCTCATTGCTTGAAAACTGAGCAACCCCCTGTTGTGCAGAACAGATTAAGAAATGTGTAAGGAGAAGCTGCCACAAATAGGAAGTCATGCAGGCTGCAGCAGCAGAAGCAGCTTGAGTGTGCAAGTACACACACACACACACACACACACACACACACGCCCCCCGGCATCTAAGGTGCTTTTCTGGCAAAGACAATGCCTTAAGAGATGGGGGTCTACAACAAGTACAACAAAAGGAAATAAATAAATATAAAAAATTAAAATTAAAATAAAATAAAAGAGATGGGGCTCTGTTGCTTCATTGTCAGTTTTCTCCTTCCTTCCTTCCTTCCTTCCTCTCTCGTTAGGTTGTTACTATTATTGACTCATGGGCTGCATCTTTCTGGGCCAACTTTTTCAAACAGAGAGAGGCAGAGAGGGGCAAGGAGAGGCACTCCACTACCAAACCTTCCCTCAGAGCCTTCGTGCTCCTCTGTGGCAGTACCAGAACTCGAACCTGGGTCTTGTGCCTGACAAAGTTAGTGTCTTCCCAGGTGAGCTCTCTCCCCAGCCCACCTGTATTTTTTCAACTTTACACTTCTCAAACATTTCTTCTCCCTGGTAATAAGGGCAGGAAATACAAGAAATTAAAATAAAAGTCTCTAATCCATATGGGTTTAAATTCTAAAATTAAAAAATGAAAGTATGTAGCCAAAAGATGTATAAAGACATACTAAGTAATAAACTTACAATAGAAGATTCAGGAGATAGTTTGGGAACTGACTGATAGGGCCAGGTGGTAATTCACCTGGTAGAGAGCCTTACTATGTTCAAGGCTGTAGGTCTGAGCCCTGGCACCACGTGAGAGCACCATGAGCAGACCAGGTGAATGATGGGGCAGCACTGTGCTTATTTGCTCTCTTTCTCTTCCTCCTTCCTTTCCTCCCTCCTTCCCTCCCTCCCTCATTCTAACCTGTTTCTCTCTAAATTAAACAAACAAACAAAAAATCACCAAAAAAAAAAAAAAGGCTACTACAGTTATTGTCCATGCAGAGAATAATTTATGACATTTGTAGTTTAAGGTTCTAATTTATGATATTTGTAGTTTAAGGTTCTAATCATGCCATGTAAACAAATGAGTCATTTCTTAAAATGACGAACATCTATGCTACGTAGACAGCAATTTTTCTTAGAAAACACCACATACCTTCATTTCTATTCTCTTAGGTCTATCCTAGTTGCCATTGATATTATTAGGTATTGCTATCTCATCTCACTGAAGTCATTTTTAAAATTTTTATTTACTTATTTTAATGAATGATAAAGATACAGAATGAGAGAGGGGGGGTTCTAGTGATTGAACCTGGGACCTCAGAGCCTCAGGCATGAACATTCTTTTGTATAACCATTATGCTGCCTCTCCGCCCAAAGTCATTATAATGGCTGTCATCTCTTCAGCAAAGGTCTCCTGAGTACCTACCATGTGCTAAATAGGCAGTGTGAGTGCTGGGTTAGGGAAAAGGAATGTGACACATTTAAGGCAAAATGCACAGCCCGCAGGAGGTCCCTCCATCCTCTTTGTGAATCTGCAATTGTTGTGGCTGACACGGCCATTTGCCGAGTGTCTCTGTTCCTGTCTAGGGTGACATATGCATTATATGAGCAAATGAACCGTGGAGTCCCAAGAGGAACAAAGGAAAACTTGGGCCTGTGGTGCCTGAATGGGAGAATGGTGCTGGCTAGTGGAACAGGCTTGATAAAGTGGTGGTGGTGGTGCACCCAGGAGAGTGACCCAGGCATTTCATTAAAGACGTTAATTCTGAAACCAAGTCTGGTGATACAGAATTGACAGATCCCTGGAGAATCTCCAAAAGAGACATACAGACAGTAATAGTAGAAGCCTGAATGTCAGTCTCAGCCTGGCCACTGAAGCTATAGTGGTATGATCTGTCTGTCACCTTCTTTACTAAAAAAAAAATGTACCATTACTAATCAGCCCCAAAGCCACAGCCTGGGGTCATCTGGGGTGAGCACAAAGCTTGTGGAATGCTGATTCTTTGCCAGCATTCTGGAATCAGGAGGGGAAAAAATGTTTTTAAAAAAATCAATTACAAGTGTCAGGCAATGATATACACAGTTGCTTGCACATGTTACTATGCACAAGGACCTGGGTTCAAGCCCCTGCTCCACACCTGCAAGTGGGGGTGGGGAATGCTTCATGAGCAATGAAGCAGGTCTACAGGTGTCTCTCTTTCTCCCTCTCTGTCTCCCCCTACCTACCCTCTCAATTCCTCTCTGTCCTATCCAACAAAAATCAATAAAATGGCCTCGAGGAGCAATGGACTCATAGTGCCCACACAGAGCCCCAGAGATAACCCTGGTAGCAATAAAACAAATTAATTTCAGGTTTCTATATTAAAAAAAAAAAAAAAAGAAAGCTGGGGGTCGGGCAGCAGTGCATCAGGTTAAGCGCAGGTGTCACAAAGCACAAGGACCAGCGTAAGGATCCTGGTTCCAGCCTCCGTCTCCCCACCTGCAGGGGAGTCGCTTCACAGGCAGGAAAGCAGGTCTGCAAGTGTCTGTCTTTCTCTCCCCATCTTCCTCTCCTCTCCATTTCTCTCTGTCCTATCCAACAACAATGACATCAATAACAACAATAATAAAAATAACCACAACAGCGATAAAAAAAAAATAATAACAAGGGCAACCAAAAGAAGGGGGGAAAAATAGCCTCCAGGAGCAGTGGATTTGTGGTGCAGGCACCGAGCCCCAATAATAACCCTGGAGGGCAAAAAAAAAGAAAAAAAGAAAAAAGCTATGGCTGGGCTGAAACAAAGATACAGTGATGACTAGCAGAAGCAGAAAGCAGAGAACTGGAGAGCCGGGTCCCCCCTCAACTGTTGGCATGTGTTGTTGTTGGCCACACACCATGTATGACCAGCCTGCTTTACTCCCCACCTGCTCTCTGAGGATATTCCAGTTTGCACCTCCTGAAACTGGCGTGTGTGTGTGTGTGTGTGTGTGTGTGTGTGTGTGTGTGTGTGTGTGCGTGCGCGCGCGCGCGCGCGCGCGCGCACGAGCGTCCAGGGTACTCAGCCCTGGTTTAGGAGTGGTACCAGGAATTAAACCTAGGACTGAAAGTTGAAAGTTTGAGTATGAAACTGAGTATGAAAGTTTGTTCTATAAACTACTATGCTACCTCCTCAGCCCCATTTTTTTCCCTTTGGGCGGAGAAGTTAGATCATAGCACCACCCCCACGCATCTCCATGGTGCTCAATGTGGTGCCAGGGTGGGAATGCAGTCCTCTCACACAGCAAGGAGTGTACTCTACTGGGTAACCTACCTCCCAGCCCATACATATTTAATATTTAATTAAATATTTAAAAATATTTCATAATTTTAACTATTTTTAAAATTTTTATTTACTTATTTTTATAGGAAAGAAAGAAATTGAAGGGGAGAGATCTAGAGAGGGGAAGAGAGAGAGAGACACTTGCAGTACTGCTTCACTGTCCATGAACTTTTCCCTCTGCAGGTGGAGACCCGGGGTTTGAACCTGGGTCTTTGTACATTACAGCACATACGGTTTCCCAGATGTGCTACCACTTGGCCCCTGAAGTGGATAGTATCTAAGGTCTTGTGGAGAGAGAGCTCCAGGGGTTGTTTTCACCTGAGATAAATTTAAAAACACATAGGAAGGAGAGGCAGGTGTTCCATTCAGAAGGATTTCAGGTCACTTATGCCGCTGCGCCACCATCAGGCGAGTAGAGAATGGTGCGCCCCTCCCCATTCTAGATGTGTTCATGGCTTCTTCCAAAGAGGACAGTCAGGGGAGAGGAGGAGGAGGGAAGAGGAATTTTCCAGAGGAGGACACTAACACTCTCAGCCAGGTCATCAAGGTCAACAGCAATGGTGATGACACGTTGCACATCAGTATGGGAACCCCTCCTCCACCTCTCCCAAAGCACCACAGAGTCCTGAGAAAACCAGCAGCAAGTCCCAGCAAAGGGCCGTTCTACAAAATACCTGACCAGCACTGCCCAAGACTGTCAAGGCCATGAAAAACAGCCAGGCAAGTCTGGAACCATAGCATCCAGGAAGGAGCTAGAGAGATCTGACAACAAAATGCTTCCCAGTAGCTGTGGCCCAGGGGTAAGCATTGGACGCATGGCATGAGATCCAAGTTTGATCCCCAGTAAAATGTATGGCAAAGGGATGCTTTGGTTCTCTCTTCCCCTCCACCTCTCTTTTCCATTAGTAAACATGTTTCAATATGGTCCGGGAGGTGGCACAGTGGCTAAGGCATTAGACTCACAAGCATGAAGTCCTGAGTTTGATTCCAGCAGCACATGTACCAGAGTGATGTCTGGTTCTTTCTCTCCTCCTATCTTTCTAATAAATTAATAAGTAAATATTTAAAAAAAGCTTTTTTAAGTGTACTGCAGTAGACTCGCTAGACTCTGGGACAGAAAGGAGATATCACAGAGAGCCTAAAGAAAAGGGGGCACGGAGTGCTGGGAGGTAGCTCTTCCAGTAGAGCGGCACCTGGCCATGTATGAAGTCCTGGGTTCGAGCTCTAGTACCACACAGGAGCACCACTGATGGCACCAGAGGAAACTGAGTGGAGGATGAGGCAATGCTATGTCCTGTCTCCTCTCTCCTTGCCTCTCTCTTTCAAATAAAAAGATACATGTGAATATAAAATTGGACAGGGAGGCACTCCGTGGTTATCCTTAAGTTTAATTCCTACAAAGAAGGAGCAGAAGGGAAGTTGGGTGGTAGGTAGCACAGCGGGTTAGGCACATGTGCCGCAGGACGCAAGGACCGGCGTAGGATCCCAGTTCGAGCCCCTGGCTCCCCACCTGCAGAAGAGTAGCTTCACAGGCAGTGAAACTGGTCTGCAGGTGTCTGTCTTTCTCTCCCCCTCTCTGTCTTCCCCTCCTCTCTCCATTTCTCTCTGTCCTATTCAACAACAATAATAGTAACAACAACACCGATAAACAACAAGGGCAACAAAAGGGAAAAATGGCCTCCAGGAGCAGTGGATTTGTAGTGCAGGCACCAAGCCCCAGCAATAACCCTGGAGGCAAAAAAAAAAAAAGTAGCAAAAGGGGGGAAGAGGAGAAGGAGAAGACACAACTCAGGGGGCTGGGTGGTAGCAGACCAGGTACAACACACATGGTAGAGTATACATGTGCTTGTGGTAATGGAAGCTGTGGGCAACTGGCCCATAACAGGTCAGCAAGGCAAAGCAGGGCACAACAAAGGATTTCAGGGCTATTGCCAGCCTTGCCATGCCAGGCAGCTCTGCAGTGGGCACCTAGGCACAAGCTGGAGGATGACACTCCCTCAAGACACTTCAGGTCCATATGCTGCTTTCATTAGAAACCGTGCCCTTCTCTGTCACATGGCAGGAGACCGTCATAATGAAAATACAAACGGTGGTTCCTGTGCGTGACCATGGCAGCTTAGTACAAGCTGAGCAGCCATATGCTGCCCCGGGGCTAGGGGTGGTGATTCTTGGGAGTCAGCTCATCTTCTCAGAGCCTTGGCCAGCTTGAGCGTCCTTCCGTGCTTCACAAGAGGTGATTACTCCCAACAGAATGACCTTCCCAACGGCTTTGGCTGGTCAGTATTTTATTCAGCTGGAAGTGACATAAACAGCCCAGCTCTGGGACTGACCCTGCAATTGCTCTTCCCTTCACCCTGACGCTGAGCACCATGATCTCTGTGACACAGAGGTGACAGAGGTACATGAAGGGAGAGACATCAAAGGACTGAGCAGCTCTCCAGACCCTTGAGGTTATTTCCTGGCGCACTGGAGCAAGTCAGGGTTTTCTACTGGAAGGTGACAGGAGAAATCTCAGGAAAAATCTTGGGAAAGTGCCCTCTGCTGTGTATGGTCCCGCTCTGCAGCTCAGGGAGATGGGATGGTCTTTCACCTGCTTTGCTTGAGGGAATCTCAGATCTGGATGGCACACACCATCTGCAGGTAAATGGTATGTTTCAGTTCCACAAACCATATTACAAGCAGTAGCTTACGTCCTCTATCAATTAAAGAACCAGTTCTGAATGTAACAAGGTGATACTCTGGGAAAAAATAAAAGCCCACACTCAGTGCTTACCAGACGAGAGGCCTTGCATTCAGACTGCAGCGCCATGTAGGAGGGAGGCTCCATGATACTGGGGGAAACTCCATGGATGGTGGAGCGGTGCTGTGGTGTCTCTCTCCTACCTCTGTTTTTACTTGAAATGAAAAGAAAGAAGAAGTCAGAGAGGAGTGAGATATGTATCAGTCCCTGGTACCTCCAAAAACCAAAGGATGGGGGGAGGGTGGGGATGGATGGGTGGGAGAAGTAAATATTTTAGAGGTATATTTTTTGAAATTTTTATTTATAAAAAGGAAACACTGACAGAACCATAGGATAAGGAGCTCTGTTTTTTGTTTGTTTGTTTTTTTTGTTTGTTTTATGAAAAATGCTTTCTTGTCTTACTTATCTAACTAGACTGAGTTCGGCCACAGTGAAAAGTAAATTAAGGCTATAATTCTGAGCAATTATTTAAGTGTTGAAAATTGAAAATGCCATTCTTAAAAAAAAAAAAAGCACGTTTTTTTTTTCCCACACAAAGTTTCCCCTTGTTGCCTCCAGTGAGCAAACGACGCTGTTTAACACACTGAGGGAGTCTCTCAGGGGACAGAGCAGAGGCCCCACCTGCCTGAGGCGCTCTGTCACAGTGCTCCTATATGGTGCTTCAGTTCGAACCCAGGGCCCATTGCCTTTCTGGCTTGTGCTAGTGAACCATGAGACATTTGGAGGAGCCTTAGGAACAGGAGTAGTGTTCCAATTTATCTCGTCTTGCATCAAAAAAGCTCGCTCTCATATGAAGTAAAAATAAATCTTAAAAGGGGCCAGGCATTGGTGCACCTTGTTAAGAGCACACATTACAGTGTACCAAGGACCCAGGTTCAAGCCCCTGGTCCCCACCTGCAGGTGAGGAGCTTTACGAGTAGTAAAGCCAGGCTGCAAGTGTCTCTCTCTGTCTCTTTCCCTATCTCCCTCTCCCCTCTCAATTTCTCTCTATCCTTATCCAGTAATAAATAAATAAATATTATAAAAATAAGTAATTTTTTAAAGTACTGTGAGGGTCAAAGAGATAGCACTGTGGCTATGCAGATTAAATTTCATTCCTAAGGCTCTGAGTTCTCCCAGGTTCCATCCTTGGCACCACCAGAAATTGGAGCTGAGCTGGGCTCTGGTTTAAAATAAATAAGTACTGCTGTGATCCCCCAGTTATGTGGTGGAGGAAAGTGATCAGCAGGCACTGGTGGGAAGGAAATGAGTTCTGGGAGAGAAGTAGGTCAGCTGAGAAAACAGGTAGAGGGGGGCCTTCCCTTTGGGGGTTCAACATGAATAAACACCATTGAGGAGCAATGAGCTATATGCACTGGGAGTAGAGGGTTAAGATGCCAACAGAATGAAGGGAAGGCTTGGACAACAGAGAAATGACCCAGATTGCCAGGCTGGGAGATTTGGACCAGATCCTAAAGCCATTGGAAGTTGCTAATGATCTTTAGGTTATAAAGAAAATGATATTTTCAGCAAACTAATCCAGTAAAGGGAAGAAAATCATTTCAAAGTATAATAATGAAAACTTTTTTTTTTTTTTTGCCTCCAAGGTTATATATCACAGGGGCTCGGTGCCTGCACTACAAATCCACTGCTCCTGGAGGCCACTTTTCCCATTTTGTTGGCCTTGTTGTTATTTTCACTGTTATTGTTGTTATTGGATGGGGCCGAGAGAAATGGAGAGTAGAGGGAAAGACAGAGGGGGAGAGAAAGAGAGACACCTGCAGACCTGCTTCACCACTTGTGAAGTGATCCCCCTGCAGGTGGGGAGCCGGGGGTTGAAACCAGGATTCGGTCCTTGCACTTTGTGCCAGGTGCACATAACCCGCTGAGCTACCCCCCAAATAATTTTTATTCTGTTTACAATATTTGTGAACAAAAGGTTCCTTAGAATAGTTAAGCCTACTTTGATTGTTTTACCTCCACTCCTAGTCATCTACCCAAAGGACATGGAAACATCAGTATAGAGATATCCACACTCCTATATTCATAGCTGTTTTGTTCACAATAGCCAAGAAGTGGAAGCCCAAATGCCCACGGACAGATGCTTGGCTTGAGAAGTTATGGGACATATATTCAATTAAATACTACTTGGCAATCAAAACAGGTGATGACATTGTGTCCTTTGAGACAAAACGGATGGAACTGGTGGTCATTCTGCTTTGTAAAATAAGGAGGAGAAAGGCAGTTACCAGAAGGTTTTGCTCATGTGTGGAATATAGAGAACTGAAACACATGAGCTTGGGGAAAAAAAGTAATCAAAACTTTCTCTAAGATTTTGTGACAACCATGGTGGTAACATCCCCATATCCATTCTGTGCAAACATGGAAGACCCAATTTTTTATTTTTATTTATTTTCCCTTCTGTTGCCCTTGTTGTTTCTCATTGTTGTTGTAGTTATTATTGTTGTTGTTATTGATATCGTCGTTGTTAGATAGGACAGAGAGAAATGGAGAGAGGAGGGGAAGACAGAGAGGGGGAGAGAAAGATAGACACCTGCAGACCTGCTTCACCGCCTGTGAAGCCACTCCCCTGCAGGTGGGGAGCCAGGGGCTGGAACCGGGATCCTTACATCGGTCCTTGCGCTTTGCGCCACAAGCAAGGCAGAGCCCTCCTGTTCGTAGGATGCATAGAAGAATGATTACAGAATAATTAGAGCCAGCATCACAGATAATTATTTTACCATACCTCCAATATCCCCACAAGACAGACTCCCATTTCTACCAGCCCAGCAAAGTAGTGGTTACTTTTAGTCAGGTCAGCTGCTTTTAGGAAAGAAGATACAAAAGGGCTAGAGACAGGTTTGGGCAATGACACTCTGGGGTTAAACACACATAGTACGAAGGGAAGGGCCACGACCAGCATAAGGATCCCAGCTCAAGCAGCCAGCTCCCGACCTGCAGGGGGGGGTCGCTTCAGAAGTGGTAAAGCAGGTCTGCAGGTGTCTATCTTTTTCTCCCCCTCTCTATCCTCCCCCCTCTCCATTTCTCTTTGTCCTATCCAACAGCAGCAGCAGCAGCAGCAATAACAACAAAAGAAAAAAGATGGCCTCCAGGAGCAGTGGATTCGAAGTGCTGGCACTGAGCCCCAGCAATAACCCCGGAGGCAGAAAAGGGAGGGGGGTAGAGGGAGGGTGTTGAGGTGATAGCTCAACAATAAGCTTACTTACAAAGGAGATGAACAAGAAGGAGGAGAGGAAGAAGAAAAGGGAGGAGGAGGAGGGGGAGGAGGAGAAGGAGGAGGAGGAGGAGGAGGAGGAGGCAGTGAAGCAGCTGTTTTTGCTATAAAAGTGACCAGATGTTTACCCACAGTGGAAGGTGATTGTGAAGAAATCATGACACAGCCTTCTTACATGGTGACTTTTGCCTTACATGTTCTTAATTATTTGGTGTGACTGTCAAAATCTTTGTTTCACAATCATTGGTCTATGGCTGTATCCCCCCCCCCCCCCACCTAATTTAAAGTAATTATATGGAGCTGGGAGATTGCCCGCTCAGTAGAGCACAGACTATCAGGCTCCACTCCAGGACCAGGGTTTGAGGCCCCAGCACTGTGTGGGAACACAATTCATGGCACCATGCGAAGTTTCGTGAATGGTGGAGTAGTGCTATGGTGCCTCTCCCTTTCTCTTCCCCTGTCTTAAATTAAAAGGATAAACAAAACACTACAGAAACAGGTCTGCCACCAGGAGCAGTGGACCTCACAGGCACAAAGCTATGGCATAAAAAAAATTTTTTAAGTAAAATAAGGACTTAAAATTTATCTGTCAAATCATGTATTTTCCTCCTTTCATTTTTTTTTTTAATTAGTGACTTAAGATTGACTTACAAAATTATAAGACAAGGGGGTCTGGTAGTGGTGCACTGGGTTCAGTGCACATACTACAAAGCACAAGGACCCACATAAGGATCCTGGTTTGAGCCCCCAGCTTCCCACCTGCAGGGGAGACATGTCACAAGAGGTGAAGGTCTTCGAGTGTCTCTCTATCTCTCCCTCCTCTTTCAATTTCTCTTTGTCCTATCCAATAAAACAGGAATAAATGGCCTCCAGGAGCAGTGGGTTTGTAGTCCCAGCACTGAAACCCCACTACAACCCTGGAGGCAAATATATACGTTAATACACACACACACACACACACACACACACACACACACACACACACACGACAGGGGTATAATTCCACACATTATCACCAACAGAGTTCTATGTCCTCATTTCCTCCATTGGAAACTACAGTAGCTCTCCCTGGGTCACAGATATGAGTTGACTAGTATATATATATATATATATATATGCCCACTCCCCACCCCCCATGCTCCTGCCTTCTCTTCCTTTCTAAGTCATACCTACTACTTTTGAGTATCCTTCTTTGTTTCCTCTTTTCTCTCTCGATCATGATGGAATTGGGGTTCAGAGCCCTCTGTTCATCTCCCCCCCTAACATTTCTCCCTCTTTGGGGGTATAGACCAAAATTCTTTTTGGAGTGCCCAAGGTGGGAGTTCTGGCTTCTCCGCCGGACATGGACATTGGCAGGTCGATCCATAACCCCAGCCTATATCTGTCTTACTCTCCCACTTTCAATTTTTAATTACATTTTTTGTTTGTTTTGTTGAATTTTGTTTTCTACAGTGATTTGTTGCAAAATAAGGCCCTGGGAATGTCCCCCAGTGAGAAATAACTTTAAAAAAATTTTTTTTTAAATATATTTATTTATTTTCCCTTTTGTTGCCCTTATTTTTTAAATTATTGTCGTAGTTATTATTGCTATTGTTGTTGATGTTGTCATTGTTGGATAGGACAGAGAGAAATGGAGAGAGGAGGGGAAGACAGTGAGGTGGAGAGAAAGATAGACACCTGCTTCACCACTTGTGAAGAGACTCCCCTGCAGATGGGGAGCCGAGGGCTCAAACCGGGATCCTTATGCCCGTCCTTGCACTTCGCGCCATGTGCATTTAACCTACTGCGCTACCGCCCAACTCCTGAGACTTAACTTCTTTATTGTGACAAAATGGAATCCTGGGAGAGAGAGAAGCATGCTGGGAGGGAGAAGCCTGCTCTATCTCTGCAGGCTCAGCCCCTTTCTGGAACCTTCTGACTGAAGAAGGGAAGCTCACCACTCCCAGAGTTTTAGCCAATCCCCAAAGTTGGATCTGATAAGTTCAAAATCTTAATGGTGCTGGTAGAAGCCAGAAATAAAAGCTGACATTTCAAATCTGTGTTAGCTTTCTATCCTATGAGAGAGAGAGATGAGAGAGAGACGAGAGACAGATTCTTAGAAAACCAGAAAAGAGGTTAGTTGTATAATCATATAGATAAAAATAAGCACAAAATGAGCAAAACCTTTTTGTGTTACTGCTCTGAGCATCCAAACTGTTCCATGTTAAAAGACAATAGTAAACACCTTTTAAACATCTTACCTGGATTATATTATTTGGTGCTCAGATTCAACATCATGTGACAAATGGGTATTAACCCCATTTTACAGATGAGAAAAAGTGACGTTAGAATAATTATGCTAGGGAGTCAGGCTGTAGCGCAGCAGGTTAAGCGCAGGTGGCGCAAAGCTCAAGGACCAGTGTAAGGATCCCGGTTCGAGCCCTGACTCCCCATCTGCAGGGGAATCGTTTCACAAGCAGTGAAGCAGGTCTGCAGGTGTCTATCTTTCTCTCCCCCTCTCTGTCTTCCCCCTCCTCTCTCCATTTCTCTCTGTCCTATCCAACAATGATGACAACAATAATAATTAAAACAATAAAACAAGGGCAACGAAAGGGAATAAATAAATTAATACTAAAAAAATAATGATTATGCTAATTGTCCAAATGTAGATGATCAGTAATTGGCAGGGCTGGGGGCCAAGCATGTCTGTCTTTTTTTTTTGTAATTTCTTTATTGGGGGATTAATGATTTACATTTGACAGTAAATACAATAGTTTGTACATGCATAACACTTCTCAGTTAAGCATGTCTGTCTGGTGTCCAATTCTTATAAATAAATACTTACTGGATTTTCAAATAAATAAATACTTACTGGATTTTCAAATAAATAAATACTTATTGGATTTTCATGGTATGCCATGCACACTTTATGTTCAAGGGATACACAACAAATAAGATAAAAATCAAACAATATAAAATAAATTAACAACACACACACACACACACACAATCTGCCCACATGAGAATGCATTCTAGTGTGATTCTTAGCTCCCAGGCTATAGTGAGAATTAAAGAAGGTGATAACAGTGAGACACATATTGTGATTACTGTCACACACTAAGGACAATTGTCAGCTAATGGCATGTGTTTTAGTTCCAGCGTTCTTTACTTCTTTTTTTTTATGATTTTTTATTTAAGAAAGGATTAATGAACAAAAACATAAGGTAGGAGGGGTGCAACTCCACACAATTCCCACCACCCAATCTCCATAACCCACTCCCTCCCATGATAACTTTTCCATTCTCTATCCCTCTGGGAGCATGGACCCAGGGTCATTGAGGGTTGCAGAAGGTAGAAGGTCTGGCTTCTGTAATTGCTTCCCCGCTGAACATAGGCATTGACTGGTTGGTCCATACTTCCAGTCTGCCTCTCTCTTTCCCTAGTAAGGTGTGTCTCTGGGGAAGCAGAGCTCCAGGACACATTGGTGGGGTCTTCAATCCAGGGAAGCCTGGCCAGCATCCTGGTGGCATCTGGAACCTGGTGATTGAAAAGAGAGTTAACATACGAAGCCAAACAATTTGTTGAGCAATCATGGATCCCAAGCTTGGAATAGTGGAGAGGAAGTGTTAGGGAGGTACTCACTGCAAACTCTAATGTACTTCTGCTTTCAGGTATATATTTTGCAGTAGTTTATGGATACGTGTGAACATAAGCTCTCTCTCACAGAAACTGGTGTATATCTAGGTTATAGGACTTTGTTAGAAAGTGAACTACCTGAGATGAAATTAGAGTGTACTATAAAAGGTCTCACCTGAGTAATGAAGCTGAAGGGTTGTCATTCCACATGTGAAGTCTCTGGACACAGTCTGAGATGAAGCATGTTGAGGTGGCAATTGTTGCATTGGTTAGGTTGTGATCGGCGGATGCAATATTATTTGGTTTAGATTGGGAGACGCATACAGGAAAGTGGGCCCTGTCCAAGGGTTCCAGGACTGGGGGAAGTAGGGGCTCTATAGTGGAGATGTGAGGTTCCTGCTGTAATTTGATCAGGTCCTGATTTTAGTTTCTCTTTCAGATCTTCTTACTCAACTTCTGTTGATGAGTGGGATCATTCCATACTCATCTTTATCTTTCTGACTTAGTTCACTTAACATAATTCCTTCTAGCTCTGTCCAAGATGGGTCAGAGAAGGGGGGTTCATTGTTCTTGATAGCTGCATAGTATTCCATTGTGTATATATACCACAGCTTTCTCAGCCACTCATCTGTTGTTGGGCACCTGGGTTGCTTCCAGGTTTTAGCTATTATGAATTGTGCTGCTATGAACATAGGAGTACACACCTCTTTTTGGTTGGGTGTTATGGAGTCCTTGGGGTATAACCCCAGGAGAGGAATTACTGGATCATATGGAAGGTCCATGTCTAGCCTTCTGAGAGTTTTCCAGACTGCTCTCCACAGAGGCTGTACCAATTTACATTCCCACCAGCAATGTAAAAGGGTTCCTCTGTCCCCACATCCTCTCCAGCATTTGTTGCTGCTGTCCTTTTTGATGTATGCCATTCTTACAGGAGTGAGGTGGTATCTTAGTGTTGTCTTGATTTGCATTTCTCTGATAATCAGTGACCTAGAGCAGTTTTTCATATGTTTGTTAGCCTTTTGGATCTCCTCTGAGGTGAATGTTTTGTTCATATCCTCTGCCCATTTTTGGATGGGGTCATTTGCTTTTTTGCGGCTAAGTTTGCTGAGCTCTTTATATATTTTGGTGATTAGTTTCTTGTCTGATGTCTGGCATGTGAAGATCTTCTCCCATTCTGTGAGGGGTCTCTCTGTTTGTTTAATAGTTTCTTTGGATGTGCAGAAGCTTTTCAATTTGATGTCGCCCCCTTGATTTGTTTCTGCCTTAGTCTTCCTTGCAATTGGGTTTGATTCATCAAAGATGTCCTTGAGGTGTATGTGGGAAAGTGTTTTACCAATGTTTTCCTCTAAGTATTTAATTGTTTCTGGTCTGACATCTAGGTCTTTGATCCATTTGGAGTTGATTTTTGTTTCTGGTGAGATAAAGTAGTTCAATTTCATTCTTCTGCATGTTTCAACCCAGTTTTCCCAGCACCATTTATTGAAGAGAGCCTCCTTTTTCCATTTAATCCTTTGGGCCCCCTTATCAAAGATTAGATGCCCATAGGTGTTGGGATTTACTTCTGGGCTTTCAATTCTGTTCCACTGGTCTGTGTGCCTATTTTTGTTCCAGTACCATGCTGTTTTGATGATGATGGCTTTATAATATAGTTTAAGGTCTGGGAGTGTGATGCCTCCATTTCTGTTTCTTTTCCTCAAGATGGTTTTGGCAATTCTAGGTGTTTTCAGGTTCCAGATAAATGATTGTAGTGTTTGTTCTATTCTCTTAAAGAAGCTTGGTGGAATTTTGATGGGTATTGCATTAAATTTGTATACGGCTCTGGGGAGAATATTCATTTTGATGATGTTTATTCTTCCAATCCATGAGCATGGGATATCTTTCCACTTCTTGGTATCAGTTTCTATTTCCTTGAGTAGCGACTCATAGTTTTCAGCATACAAGTCTTTCACTTCTTTGGTCAACTTTATTCCTAGGTATTTGATTGATTTTGCTGAAACAGTAAATGGGAGTGATTTCTGGATGTCTTCTTCTTCAGATTTAGTG